>NC_031495.1:13317926-13392774 GCF_000237925.1 Schistosoma mansoni
CGCAAATAATATCGGGGTCATCAATAATTCTTCCGTTAACTATGAAGAATTTGGTCACGCCAAGAGAATTTGACTTCACACGCGATTTAAAAAGCCGAAGTATTGATAATTCTGGGTTCTTATTACCTAGGGCTTTATTTTCTATATTCATAAAATACTTGCGTTTAGATGAAGCACTCTTGTCAATTAACTTAAGTATACTCTGTAGTGTATACAAGTCATTATGCTTGTGGTAACGGTGTTTTAATTTCCTCAGTTTTCTTTTAAAAGTTTTAAAATTATTCTGGCCCCTATTGGCGTTATGAGCCACATGGCTAATAATTGGAGCAGTGCAGTCGAGGCAGTGTATCAAGTTGTGGTATAGATCAGAGATCACAATGTCAATATTATTTGTGGTAAAATAAGTTTCCCATGGCAAACAACGAATAAGACTTTCAGTCCGTTTCCAGGTTTGTTGATCAAAATGTCTACTCTTGTACATCATTCCAGCTTTAGAATTCAATTGTATGGCGTCGAAAGAATGAATGATACACAATATTACTCTGTGATCACTCTTAAAAAACTCCTGACCAATATGCACTGAGATAGAATCTATGTTGATTGTAAATAGTAAATCAAGTATATTATTCCTTCTAGTCGGTTGTCGGACCTGTTGGACCCATCCATAAAGTTCTAGCGTTTCAACTAACTTGTCATGTCGGCCTGAAACCGGAGTCAAATCCCATGTGATGTTTGGCAGATTAAAATCACCTCCGATGATTTTAAAAGTATGCGGTTGGTGTGAAGCAATGGAAAAGATGTTTGTTAGTAATCTGTCAAACCTAGAGTCTGCATGTGGTGGTCTGTATATGCATCCCACCAGTAGATAATTCCGAGATCCACAGTTTACAGTCACCCAGGTGGAGTCATCTATAGCATTAAGGGATTTATCCTCAAATTTGCAGGCCTGAATATCCGAACGGACATAGATAAGTGTACCGCCCCCTAATCCATTACATCTATCGGTCCTAAAGAAAACATAGTTATCTATATGCAGGGAGTGATCGGATACAGATGAATTGCACCACGTTTCCGTAATAAGTACAATAGTTGGATTTACAAGCAATAAAAGGATTTTGAGGTGAGTAATTTTATTGGGCAGAGAGCGGGAATTGAACGAAAGAATAAGAAATTGAGATTTACCATGGTGAATCAGGTTGGAGTATAAATCACAATCGGTATTTACATGAATACTCGTAGGATTGGCTAAGGTGAGAGTTGTGTTGCGATCGGAAATAGATTCAACAACTTTGTCATCATTTGAAGTATGTGTATTGTTGCCGGCAGAAAAGCCGGCGGAAGTACAAAAAAAGTCTTCTCACTATTATTGGATATAACATTTGGTAAAGGAATAGTATTAACATTGGGAGCCGGACCAAGAAGACTATCAGGTCTATGTGTGCGACCAAGTGGCCATTTACAATTTAGATTGCTATTTATACCTGACGTATAGGGAACATGTTCTAAACTCTTATTTCCAAGGTTTGTGGTTGATTTTGGCTCCTTCGTAACTTGAGGGGGGTCGTGTGTTGTTAAAGATGCTTGAGATGGTTTGCAAGGTTCGAGTATATCGACGTTAAGAGTGTGGTCAGGCAGATAAATTTTATGACCAGTTTTCCAGTTATCCGTTGCACAGTCACTATAACTGGTTTTTGCACTAACAGCGACTTGGACTGTGTTATCCCATTCGAAATCAGTACAACTACTTAGGGTTGAATCTAAGTCAACATTCTTAAAAGGATGGGCATCACCTACATTGGGACTACTTTCTTTTGGGCTTTGAACTTTAGGAGATTCAGGAGAGTTTTCCGGTGGTTGCATATTCGTAAAGTTAGATGTCCGCTTAAGATCGAACTTAATTTTATGACCTTTAGGATTATGATACTCTTGGGTGTTTGAAATTAGGCCTATAATAATGGTGGCGAAGATAAGTGTGCTAATAGCGAATATGGACCATAGTTTCACAAAGTAGTGATTTCTATCTTAAGGAAAAACATTCCGCATGCAAAACCCAATGTTATCTGATCGTAAGTTTGTTGAAGTTCATAAACGCTGACATTATTTCAGAAAACCCTTGCCAAACATTAAATATGATGTACCTATTCGATTCACAAAGTCATCCTTCAGTGATCAAAGAAAGCTATATTGGAGGATCCACAGTATCAAGTGCTTGTCCGAACTTCATAGTTTTTAAATTTATACACACGTAGAAATAGTGGTACAATCTAGAACGGACGAACGGTTTCTGTCTATATAAAAAGCTGGATTCGTGAAGCCTAGCAAAACGGACATTGAGCTTCTAATACGCTGGTCTGAAAGCAGGCCATGGGTACAAGTAACCCATGCACATGTTGAGTTGCCGAAAATGGAGCTAAGGCTGCATCATGTGCCCGCGGTTAGTTTCTCTTTAAAAGTTAAATGGTCAATGTCATGCGTTCCTTTACCCCAGAATCTTTTATTTTGGCACTACGTATTTTTCCGTAAGGTTTTCATTGACTTCAGTAGATCAAAGTCACAAATGCTGGGTCTATATCTAATATGATGTAGAGATAAATAAATCCCCAAAATAAATAGCCTCTTAAGTGTTCGACATTGGATTATGACCACATTAGTTTTAATGTATTCACCTAGCTGAAGGCGCTCGGTCACACATTCGCACCAGATCAAGGTGGAAACACCGTGCTCAACATCCCCTTCAATCGCTAGCCAGATTAGATCAGTCGATCCACGATATATTGATTGCCTATCAAATGTATCTTCGAACCTCCTAGATCATGTCTTTCGGTTTCACTTGGTGGGTACAATTCATAATACAAGGTGTTACTGGTTAAAGTATTGTCAAACTCTGAATACCTCTGGCATCTTCAATGACATTCTAAACAAGGTTTACTTAAGTTGCATTGATTACAGAATCATTAGAATTTGACATGTAGATACAGTCTTTTCGACGGGTGTCAGAACTCATCAGACAGCTTGAAATATGTCTCCCAACACAATTACAGCAGATTTGTCAGACAATTTTCCCAATAAATCGGAACATTATTAAGAGTTGGGTTTCCTACATGAAAGTGAACGTAACACAAGTTTATTTTCATTGAAAACAAATTATTTCGGTGACATTTTAAGAGGTTATTTGTGACCTGGGTGTTTTGTTTTCTTTGTTATCTTTTTTGTCGCTATTCCACCTCCAAGGTGTTCAATAATTTAGCCAAATCCTATGTAGTTGAATGAACTATTTGCCTATAGTCTCCATTTTCAGAATTTCGTAATCTGAAGCTTGTGTTGCCACTAGTTATTATCTGTCTCTTTCCTTATTAAAAGTAAGTGTATTTGTGCCTTTGTTATTTCATCAGTGTATCCTTCCTCTCGTTCTTCACTTTTCCAGCTCCCATCACTTACGCTACTCTAGTTACTCCGTTAGTATGAAAAGGGCCTTTTGGCTGGGCGCAAACCCTTGCAAGCTGACTATCAGCTTGATAACTCCTGATTTCATCGACATGGTCGCTTTAAAGTGAACTCAGTTGCTTGACATCAAAATAACCTAAAATCAAATGCCTGGAGAAATCGCAGAATAATGCAGCCAAGCGGTTTGACTGACTACTCTAGACGCAACCAAACAGTCAGAATTTCACGAAACGCCATTGAATGAGCACAAATGGGTCAGCTTGTTCTTACTACTTTTAACTAAGATATTAAATATCAGATGTTTTGTTTGAACCTATATCTGAGACCGTGTCCGCCTTTTTCGAAAAAGCCCTTGTAGCGCATGTTATTTGGTTATGGTTAGGATAACGTCTGAAATAGTTGAGAATGCTCCACAGTTTACCAACGCCATTAAAGATCGTGAGCTCAGTCTCAGAAGTTACAAGTTTCCTGCTATCGAAAATATGGGGTGTACATTGGATCAGTTCGATACCATTGATCTTTCAGATAATGAAATCAGAAAACTCGACGGATTTCCAATGTTGAAACGTCTAAAATCGTTGATACTTACAAACAATAAGGTGAACGTTCTATGATTAAATTTGATTCTGAAGTTAAATTACTGTCTCTATACTTAATTTTTTCTTAAATATACTTAAATTGTACCAATTACGAATGTTTTCTCCACTCTGATATAATTAAACACGTAATGCTGTTGAACCCAATTTACTCACCCAACCCTTATTGGTATTTGGTTCGTATCAAACATTCCCTATGTTCTATCTAAACAGAGTTTTACTTGTTTGCGCATCAGCTAAATACAAAACTGTGTTGCTAGTGGTGTTATGGGTGTCAGATTTCGCATCTGTCGCCTCTCATCTAATTTCTTGTATACAACTCCCACACTTTCTTGGCTTCAAAACCGGTTGTGTCACTGATTCCCGTCATACCTTAAACCTTGCAAATACTCCTAGGAAACATGATTTTGTCTACCTATGATCCCATCTACTTTGATCGATGCATTTTGAACATGGCACATGCAATTCTACACAAAGAATTCATCATTAGTGTTTGATTCAGTTCTCTGTATAATCATCGTTTTTTTTTCATGTCCGTGTCTGCTAATGATTGGTCCAGTCTTTGGATGTTCATGTTTTTGAATAGCATTCGAAGGTACTGTCTTTCTATTAATCTTTGGGTGTGGCCTTAAATCTTCGTACAACAAAACTTTGCATTCATCTCATTGAAGGTATTAATTTATTATCTTAAGATACTTATGACCATGGTGTATTCGAAACTACTTATTTCTTTTATAGTAAAGCATTTTAAGAAAGTTGCAAAAATCATGTGCTTTTAACCTCATGTATACTTAAGGTTACTTATTAACTTGCCTAAATTGATTTATGCAACAATTAAACATATCGACTACTTCGTTAACATTGAGGACCTTACCAGCTATTATTTCTATTGTTATCCAGATATTAAAGAAAAAGACAAAAGGTCTACTGTTCACGACGTGCATATGAGCCTAAAAGGTTATCAAAACGACGAACATATTTCATGATAGTGCGCGTTGTTGGTTAACGTCTGAAATAGTTATTAAATACGTAAAATCGCATATTCTATCCCATGTTACCAAGGTAGTACACATATGGCACATTCATATTGTCAACAGTTTGTATATGGTATAATTTTAGACTATAGCAGCTCACATACAATTGACTTTGTTTACATCTTATTTGATTAAGCCCTTTTGTTAACTTATTTAACGGACAGTCATTCGTGCAACAACAACCTATTTTTTTATTTATTTAAACACAAATATTGGTACATGGAAGCACCAGATAAATATGTGCCTCACAAATCTCATTTGGTTTGTGTGAGGGCTGTGATACTGCCCAGGTACCCAGACTGAAGCAGGTGGTTTTCTTAGGGGGCCACACCCGGAGCCTTTGACCCAAAGGTCTGATCCACAAGACAGTGGAGCATCGTGAGGAGATGCAGTCCCATGGTAGCCGGTGACCAACAATTGATTCATACGCCATTTTTCTCTCAGGATACTGGAGCCCATGTGCACCATTGGTTTGGAATCAGGGTTTCCCAACTCCCCCTAGGTGGACCCTCCATGTGCACCAACCCGGTTAAAGCACCGGACATTCGCTTTTCGTCCTCTCAATTTCGTGAACAACATCCCCGCCACGAGAAGGCAGTGAGTAAGACTTCCCTGGCAGGGGCTATATACGCGTGGTCATGTGAGAGCATTTTGAGAGGGAGAGAGGACTTTCCCCACTCTCGGCCGTACCAGGGCATTTGGGGGCAACCTATCTATGCTATTGTACCTTTATTATATGCGTTTGAGCATTGCTTACTGCCTACGCATGTATTCATTCTGCTAGCCTTACTATTAATCACTTAATTGATTCGATTATTCATGCTTTTCCATTTGTATATATATGTACATCTTAATCGTGTTCACTGTACTGTACTCGCTGACTCGATCAATTGACCTCTCGCTCACTCGCCTGCTTTACGGTACTACTCTCTCATGCTTGCTTAACGTGCCTGCAATTTGTGATATCTGTGAACGGTCCAATAATAAACGCAATCAACCCTTCGTATTCGCCTTCTGATTTATACACCGTTAGGGCGTTATCGAGTAACGGTTATCAGGACGAACAATATACGATTTATGGATAATATCGAATATCGACCACCACAAGAATAATTAGTATTTCATATTATGGGGTTCAGTAGTGAAATTCGTTGCATTTCCAATCGTGATTCACCTCAACATCTATTATGTTGAACTTTTTAAAGGTCGATGCTAATACTTCTAAGATGCGAGGAAACGACATGAAATCCATATACGAAGTCACTCTGTTAGTGTGAGCTGTGTCAGGTGAAAAATGTACCAAATGCACTGCAAATATTTGGAATATTTGTTACGGCATTTCAGATACGTGAACTAAATAATCTTGGTTAAAACGCTTCTTATACTTTGTATTGTCTCAACTTAGCAGCGCTACCCATGGTAAATACACCAGTTGACAAGTCACAATAACAATCGATTTCGTTCCCAACCATCTCATGTGGTAAACATTGTATTTTGTCCACCTACTTTAGTCATTCTAATATAAACATCTATCCAGTTAATAACGTGTCTAATTTTTGTCATCTTACATTTGATTAAAAAGTTATACCATGACTTGTGTGTATCCTCTTATAGTATATTCCATATTCCTGTCAAAAATAACAATACTCAAAATACTCAACTCAAAAATAAGACCACATAACTCATGCTTATTTTATTGGTTAGTTGTCTTCTGTTTGACTTCCAATAATACCACATGGACAAAGGTTTAGTTAGTCGCATAACGTCAGCATACTATGGTAATACAATTCAGAACTTAAAGTTTCAGTCTAATGTTCAATTTTGGTTTTGCAGTCATAGAATCCATGTTTCTACCCACTAGTTAAGTGCTTTACTTTCATCATACAAAAATCGTCAAGGTTTTTTGAAACTTTTGTTATTTTGACTTTTAGATCGCCCGTATCGCCGAGGACTTGGGTCAGCATTTACCCAATCTCTTGACCCTTATCCTAACTAGTAATTACCTTTCTGACCTCAAAGATTTGGATCCTCTATCATCATGTGATAAATTAAATTTTCTAAGTCTTCTTCATTGTCCTGTAACAATGCGAGCAAATTACCGACTATATGTTATCAGCCGCGTCGCATCTGTAAGTTAAATAGTTTTACTGGACCTGTTTATCATAGTTTTGTAAAATACTATCATAACCATGAACTCATTTATTTTTCCCGACCGTTGCTGCTACCTTGACGTAGTGGTCAGGCTTGCCTATTGTGATGAGCCAATCGAACTATACTGGCTGGAACAATCGTTCCTCAAGGTCCTATCGTGTCGGACAGGTCGGTTAAAGAGCAGTAAGACTAAAGGCAGCAAACCCAAGGTCCGAAGGCGAAGTCGTACTGCTGACTGTACAGAGGTGTGACGGCGGTAAAGTGTTTCCTTCAGACAACCAACATGACAGCGATGCTGCCTTCCCACAAGGAGGAGTGGGGTTAGAAAAGGTCTTCATTATAGACCTATTGCTGGAAATAACACTCGTCGACTGAATTTTCAGGAATTGATCTTCTACCAGGAGGTTCACTTATCGACTTAGAATACGCAGATGACATAGTCCTGTTTGGTGAAGACACTGGCAAAATGCAGAGTCTTCTGTTAGAACTGAGTAATAATGCCAGGATGTTTGGGATGCGTTTCTCCCCATCCAAATGTAAATTGTTACTCCAGGACTGGCCTGCGTCAACACCTGAACTAAGGATAGGGAGCAAAGTAGTCGAACGCGTCGACAACTTCACTTATCTTGGAAGTCTGATCGGCCCTAATAAGTTGGTGTCTGACGAAATCTCAGCACGGATTCAAAAAGCTCGTTTGGCTTTTGCCAACTTACGTCACCTATGGCGAAGACGAGATATCCGTCTATCAATTAAGGTGCGAGCATACTGTGTGGCGGTTGGTTCTGTTCTTCTTTACGGCTGTGAAACGTGGCCATTAAGAGTAGGGGATACTCGTAAGTTACTAGTATTTGATCACAGATGCCTTAAAAATATTGCTCGCATCTGTTGGGATCACCGGGTAGGCAATGGTGAGGTTAGACACAGGGTATTAGGGAATGATGGTAAATCAGTTGATGAGGTTGTGAATCTTTCATCGACTGAGATGGTTGGGCCACGTGTTACGTATGCCTGAACACCGATTAGTATTAGGGATGTTTGGCAGAGAGTTAGGGACGTGAAAACGAAAACGTGACATCAGTGCTTGAAGTCACTAACTTCTAGTCTCGTCAGTCAGTCAGCGACAACGTAGGATCAGACACATATATGCATCGGTCCAAGTTGCCATACCTCGTTAGCACAAGATGAACACCAAATTCATAGAATTAACTTAGTGGTGGTAGTATATAAAGAAAGGTTGTATATAAGGATATAGTATGGGAAGGAAAAAAGTTATGAAGCAATTTTAATCTCAAGGTTTAAGGGAAGATAAAGAGTGTATACACCTACGCCATTGTGATCGATTCTGAGCCATGTCACCCAGAGTCTCCAACCATTGGTTACAATAGTCACGCGGACCCCAACCAGGTAGTCTGCATCTACCAACATGGCTCAGACTAGAAGTTAGTGACTTCAAGCACTGATGCCATGTTTTGGTTTGGCCACCCATAACTCTCTTCCAACCATCCCCTACACTAGTCAACATTACGCGTCGTGGTAATCGGTGTTCAGGCATACGTAACACGTGGCCCAACCATCTCAGTCGATGAAGATTCATCACCTCATCAACTGACTTACCATCATTCCCTAATACCCTGTATCTAACCTCACTATTACTTACCCGGTTATTCCAGCAGATGCGAGCAATATTTTTAAGGCATCTGTGATCAAATACTAGTAACTTACGAGTATCCCCTACTCTTAATGGCCACGTTTCACAGCCGTAAAGAAGAACAGAACCAACCGCCACACAGTATGCTCGCACCTTAATTGATAGACGGATATCTCGTCTTCGCCATAGGTGACGTAAGTTGGCAAAAGCCAAACGAGCTTTTTGAATCCGTGCTGAGATTTCGTCAGACACCAACTTATTAGGGCCGATCAGACTTCCAAGATAAGTGAAGTTGTCGACGCGTTCGACTACTTTGCTCCCTATCCTTAGTTCAGGTGTTGACGCAGGCCAGTCCTGGAGTAACAATTTACATTTGGATGGGGAGAAACGCATCCCAAACATCCTGGCATTATTACTCAGTTCTAACAGAAGACTCTGCATTTTGCCAGTGTCTTCACCAAACAGGACTATGTCATCTGCGTATTCTAAGTCGATAAGTGAACCTCCTGGTAGAAGATCAATTCCTGAAAATTCAGTCGACGAGTGTTATTTCCAGCAACAGGTCTATAATGAAGTTAAACAAAAATGGGGATAGTGGACAGCCTTGACGGACACCACTTGAGGTTGTAAAATCATATGACAGTTCGCCATAAGCTCTCACTCGACTGGTAGTGTTCTAGTAAAGAGCCTTCACAAGGTTTATGTACTTCTCAGGTACACCTTTCAATGACAGACACTGCCACAGAACCTCTCGGTCTACAGAGTCAAATGCTGCTTTTAAGTAAAGAAAAACTATCATTGTCGGACGCCGATAAGCATGTCTGTGCTCTAAAACTTGACGAATGATGAATATGTGGTCGATACAGCCACGACCAGGTCTGAAGCCAGCCTGATTTTCTCGTGTTTGCAGTTCATGAGTCTTTGTTAGGCGCACGATAATTATTGAGGCTAGTATTTTAGATACTATGTTAGTCAGACTAATCCCTCTATGGTTATCACAGTATGATTTTGGCTCCTTCTTATATATTGGGACAATCAGAGATTGTGACCAGTCAGATGGGATTACGTCCGTCTCCCAGATTTTAACCAGAATATTAGTCAAGCTAATCGCTAAAATTGGACCACCATATTTGAAGACCTCTGGAGCCAATCCATCTGGACCAGCTGCTCTTCCTCGTTTCAGATTACTTATAGCCTTTTGAACTTCAAGTAGGGTCGGGGGGCCTACTTCAATGTTCCATTCAGACTGTCTGGGAATAGTGGGTAGTTGTGCAGTAGCTGAAGGCCAGCTAAACTGCTCCTTAAAGTGTTCCGCCCATCGTTCTAAACGTTTGGGTTGAGAGCAGATAGGGGTTCCATCTTTTTCCGAGATCGTCTCACACTTGACTTCTTAATTCCGGTTTCTTTTATTAGTCTGAATAGTTGCCCGGTGTTGCCTACAGCCGCTGCCTTTTCCATCTCTTTTGCTTTCATTGCCCACCACTGCTCACGATCGTTCCTTAGACTTTTAGTTAACCTAGATCTAATTTGTTTACGCTCTTCGTCGTGCTCAGAGCCTGATGGGATGAGTTTACGCGAATCCATCAGTGAAATAGACTTAGAAGAAATCCACTGGTTTTCTGGAGCCCTATGGTTTAAGTAACTAATAGATGTTACTGCTGTTTCCACAGCTGTTCGTGTGTCTTTCCAAGCAGCATCTGGGTCAGTCTCGTTTACAGAACTGCCTAGATGTGAACTCAGTTGTTCCTGGAATTTACATTTGGATTTCTCGTCCTCCAGTTCAATCCTAATGGGTCTTCTTAGTGTACTTTTCCTGCGTCCATTGAGGCGCAGACGAATGCGTGCTCGTATTAAAGCGTGATCAGAGTCTAAACAAGTACTATGTCTGAGCGCTTAGCTTTCTGAAGAAGCTCAGAGAGCTTTCTGCAAGTCATCTTTCACTTCATCATGGCTGCAGTCAGTGGGAGCGTAGGCAGAAACGACGAAAAGGCAACGACGTGTGTCCCTATCCTTCCGAGTTCTTACGGAGCCATTTAGCCGAGCAGCACACAGGCGACTGTTAACGGGGATCCATTCTAGTAGTGCCTGTTCTGCCCTTGTATTTAGTGCTATGCCTACACCTGCGAGTCCACGAGAACTAGCCAACGAGTCGCCAGATACACGGAGGGTGTATTTCGTTGGCTGTCCATTTTGGCGAGGTGAGGCCAAGTGAATGACCACACTAGGATCCTGTATGCGTGTTTCGGAGACACAGCATACATCATGGTACGAGATTCTAGAGTTTTAGCTAAGGAGGCCTGTTGACCGATTTGGCATAGGGTACGTGCGTTGAAGGTTCCAATGTGTAGTTTGGAGCGAGGTTTTAGTAGACCTGGGACAACGTTTCGCGCACTAGAATCGTTGGCCATGGTGACACTTGAGGAGGAAACCGGAAGAGGAAGTTTAGTGTTGAAAGTCAAGGCAGAAGGAACAGTGGGAATTGAAGAAGTAGATTGATTATGAATACAGTGGTCTTGAGTGCTGTTAGAGGTACGAGGGCAGTTATCACTTCCCGGTTGCCCACACCGTGGAAGGGTTCTTCTAGGGGTACCTGAAAAGGAAATTGGGTTAGAAGTGGTCTTAATGACCTGAGAGTGTGACCGCAGTGCCCAAGGGACAACTGCTTGAGGTCGGTCACACACGAAGTTTTTGTGTTAGCTCCGTTCTTCAAAGGACCTTACCGCCGGAGACGAATATCCGTGGGATAAGGCGAGGTGTGCATTTTTAGGGTCGACCTTTTCTAACCCCACCCCTCCTTGTGGGAAGGCAGCATCGCTGTCATGCTGGTTGTCTGAAGGAAACACCTTACTGCTTTCACACCTCTGTACAGTCAGCAGTACGACTTCGCCTTCGGACCTTGGGTTTGCTGCTTTTAGTCTCACCGCTCTTCAAACGACCTGTCTGGCATGGTAGGACCTTGAGGAACGATTGTTCCAGCCAGTATAGTTCGATTGGCTCATCACAATAGGCAAGCCTGACCACTACGTCAAGGTATCAGCAACGGTCGGGAACTTCTAGTCTGAGCCATGTTGGCAGATGCAGACTACCTGGTTGGGGTCTGCGTGACTATCGTGACCAATAGTTGGAGACTGTGTGACATGTCTCAGAACCGATCACAATGGTTTAGGTATATACACTCTGTCTTCGCTTAAACTGTGAGAGTAAAGTTGCTTCGTATATCTCTTTATGTATATTTCTTTCTTTTATGTAGTACCACTATAGAATTAACTACTTCTATGAATTCGGTGTTCATCTTGTTAAGCTAATGAGGTGTGGTAACTTGGTCCGATGCATATATGTGCCTGGTTCTACGTTGTAGCTGACTGACTGACATTTATTTTCAGTTTATAAATTAATCGCCACGTGAACTGTAGCCTGTTTACTTCAATATATGCTTGTCATTTCGAAATGCATGTATAATTGTACGTATAAAAAGATTGTTCATTCTGTAACGTCGTATATGTTGATATCCAGTCACTGGGTTACTTAAAATTTGTTCATAGCCTGGCCCATGCAGATAAATACTGAGTTGCACTTATTTTATTTTTGAATCATTCAGTAAATATTTTTAGAGAATCAATCGTGTTTCTTGATGCTCAAAAATTAATTCATTGAGATTAGTTTTAATTTATGATAGAATATTTGACTATCAAATATCCAAAACACTTGACCTTAATTAGTAATATTGATATGTTTGTCAAAGCAGCAATGTTACCGGTGTGTAGATCACTTACAGCTTTTGTAATGAATTTTTCTGTTACGTGCCTTGCAGTTTATTTAAACAGTTTCAGCATGATACATAAATAAATTCCATTGAACTGAGTGAAATATAATTATATCTAAGAATTTATTTCAAATATGCTGTTGCTAAGTACTCCATAATTATTTTTATGATCATGTTGCTTTTACCAGACTTAACTTGAGTTTTCATGTGTAATGTAACCCTAAATATTAAGCTTGGAACTGTTTATAAATTTTCGTAACACGAATTTTAACGGTTGAGTATGTAATATGTCATCGTCCTCTCTACGCTTCGCTGGACATTTTATTTAGTTGATTTAATGAAAAAATAACACTATCATCCACACTTTGTCATTGTTGTTTCTATAGTACTCCGAATGTATTCAAGTTATTCAGTGTTTAAAATATAATCGAAAAAATTTTCTTTATACGTTTTCTTTTTTTCCATTCTTAGCTTCGCTTTTTAGATTATCGTCGTGTTACCCAAGCTGAACGTAAACTAGCTCGATCAATGTTTAAACGTCTTCCTGCTCTATCAAACAGCGTAAATAATCTAAAAGCACCATATCAGAAAGCGAATTCTAATCGTATAGAAAACTCAATTCCTGCTGCTGGTGTTGTTAAAACATTTATTCCTGGTGCTCCAATTAATTCAAATAATCTTCTCCCTCCTGGAACTGAGCCAACAAGATCTAGTAATGAACAGATTCACCATGGGGAAGGCAAAGAAAACAATGCTGCTGCCCTAAATACATCCGTCGAAACCGATCAGACTGAGTCAACCAAGTCTGATACCTTGGTAGTCAGTTCAGCTGACACTCCTATGCCTCCACCGTCAACTCCTGTCACAACAGGAAATAAACGCCCAGGTTAGTTGTAAAACCACTAGTATGATCGCTATTATAGTTAACCTGGTTTTTCCTTCTATTATCCTTATGATATGTAATTATTTATGAACGTGTATCTGTTTAGATGGAAACATTTGCTTTACATAGCTAGTCAAAACACCCCAACGTAAGATTTTAACTGATGTAAAGGAAAATAGAGAACGTCCTACTTTTGTAGCATTAACATAGTACCAACTTACGAACTCCTGGGAATTTTGTACTACAAGTTGAGGCCAACGAGTTGTTCAAAAAATCATAATCGAAAAACATGGATAACAACTGGAAGTTTGTGTCACTACTACGTAGTGGTTAAGTCTTTTATTGTGAATTGTAACTGTTGGTCTGTACATGTTTCAGTGCGCCACACTTTCATTCAGATATAATGATTACGTCACTGTCAAGGTTTCTACTTCATTCAAATCAGTCATGATATTTAGTTGTAAGGAAAGGAAATGACCCAGGCTCTGTTTCAACCAACCTATAATTTAATCCAAGTATTCTGTTCACAGCATTGAATTGAATACAAACATATAGTCAGTGAAATATTTTCAATTTGTGCATGTTACTTTTTAATGCCATATTTGTAGTATGCTTGTCTGTTAAGTCGTAAGGTATCTCACCGGTGATATCGACAGGTTAAAAAGATAAGGGGTAGTCAAACACTTATTCCCTTAACGGTTTTTCTAGTCACGTATCCGCTAAAATAGATTCAAAGCATAAACTCGTCTCAGTTCTTTTTATTAAAATAGTTGTTGATACAAGAAAGTCAGTCGTAATACTTCCTAATTAATTTCACATTTGTAATCACGATTCAATCTAAGCTAGACCACCATTGAAAAAAGCTTAAATCGACTCGTGATCTCAACCGTGAACATACCACAATCTCTACAAATCTTCCATACTGATTCTTAGTTATTGTTCAGAGCATTTAGAAAGCGTTTCGTCGACGTCTTTACTCAATAATCCCATGTTATCTATGTACACAAATGATTTTGGATAGAAGAAGAATAGTTTCATTAAGGTTCTGGTTGAAAAGACTATGCTTATATAAATCAAGTTTTGTGGTCTCAAATGTGGATGACAAATCGGGACGCAAATGTCTGAATTCGAGTGCAGAGACTTTAATAAATAAGAAAACTAACTCATGTGATTAGTTCTTGGGTATGAGTCACGCTCCAAGTATGGCGGCTAACGATACATCTCAATTGCTCAAACCGAAGTAAGCGAAGCACGGTTTGGACTTGAAACCCAGTAGCCAAAAGTTGAACGCTCTAACTACTTATCCACCACTCAACTTCAGCGATATATTGAATATTCTACTATTGATTTTCGAATAGACATTTTTATGATCTTTATTGTAGCAATCATGTCCTACTTTTTTAACAAAGATTACGCTTATAAGAAATAGGGATGCATCTAGTATGTCATTCGCTATCGTTTTAAACATTAGTAGTTGTGTGTGTGACTACATTGGTTGGTTCTGTCATAAAAGATTAACGTAAAAAATCAATTGGTGCTATTTTGGTGACCAAAGTTTGTCTTCTGACTGTTGTTTATACGTAACTCAAACTAATATTACTTGTTTTACCAAGTATTCGGGTTTGTAATACATCGCGATAAACATGGCTGTTTTATGTTAGATTATCCATAACCCATCTCAGCTTCCTTGTTGCTATCAGTTTTTCCATATGACATTCACCTCTTGTGCTATTTTGTATGGTCGTTCGATGTACTATTCTATTCTGTTTGTTAAATTTCAGTTGCATCAAGTCAAGATCTATTTGCAATCCAGGAAGCAATTAAACGAGCGCGAACTATGGACGAAGTGGAACGTCTTCATCAGTTGCTAAGTAGTGGTCAGTTTGCAGGATTCGCAGCTCAGTGGCAGAAACAATTAAGGCAGCAACAACAACAGAAGTCCTCTCAGTAATCACCATATATAAATATTTATATGGGGGACAGAAAAGCCATCTATCGACAAAATTTTCAGTGACTCTGTGTAAAGACTGTACTATAATATGTTTGTATGCATACTTTTAACTGTTATGTAAGTATGGTGCAATTAATCTCAAGTAAATATTTTATTTTACTAGCAAAAAATGCATTGGTTTTTGTTAATTAATAGGGTGGTTCTATCTTAGGTTTGTTGAAAATAGTCTCATATGTAATGTAGAAAAGGGCAAGATAGGCAGTTGAAATGAATATTGTGAGAGATCACAAAGTGCTTACATAACGCGTTTACATAGTCTTCGATCATCCGTTAGCGTCTTGCAGTGTGTTCTACAATCCGGCCTGTCTGATCTTCAAGTGTTCTACCTACGCCGGGCTTTTGGTATGCTAAAAATCTTTTCTACTTCTGACAACTGTGACAGATTTGAGGTCACATTCCGCTACATACTACTTACAAACAATCTTGTGAGTGGTGTCGATCACAATAGTAGTGGTAGATGAATGGATAGTTTAAATTAAGAAATATATTATCGTTCTGCAAATCCAATTATTTCCTTATCTTGTCAATAGTATATAGTTCATTTCTTACTTTTTACTCTTTAAATTAGTATCGTTTTTTGGTTAATCACCTTATCCTAAATTTTTGAAATATGGAGAAATGAATTGTTACATAATCATGCTAGGTTGGATATCTATCTTTATGCCGTGTTAGAGGCAACAATTCCTTAACAGTAGGTGTTTATCGTTATCATGTTACGCCGTAAGATGGAAGCTTCATTACGTTGCTCGCATTAGAGGAATCACAGGAACGATGTTGCTTAAGGTTAAGCGTTCTTTTCCAGTATATATTATTCCCCCCTATCTTTTCAATTTAACTCGTGCTAATGTGACAGTTTACGTCTCATGTATTTAATAACTTCGGAAATACTGCAGTTCAGTAGTTTGTGTATTAATAATTCGCACTGCGACATTAAAAATGTAATTTGAGTGTGGAAATGTCTCTAATTAATTTTGCAATTAAGTAACACAAAATATAATGCAGATTAAATGGAGGTGGGTCAGTTTAGTTACATATCTTAATAGTAATCGGTAAGGTACGCAACAGATAACAAAAGTCAACATTAAAGTGAAATTACATAGTCGATTAATTATCATGACTAGTTAAATAACAGTGGAAATAGGAACTGAGTAAACTTGAAATTAAACAGTTGAATACAAATGTTCGATGTTACTCGTAGAATTAGTAATAAGTAATTAATGGGACAGGTGCAAAGAAAATTGGATTACCGGATCATGTAAGAAAAGAATTAGAAACCAAAATTAAAGGGTCTGGAGAAAATTAGTGGTGAGTGTACAGAAGGTCATGGTAAACTGAGAGGTCGTACAAACGTTTTCTGTATACAAAGACTAGATTTATTGATGTGTATTCCGCTGTGTTGTAACCGGATTCTGGAAGCATGAGATAAATTCGAAGAATTCTGTAGATAACTCCAACGGCTGAATTTACATTCATGTAGTGTCCAAATATCAAACCAAGTGCTTCAGAATAGAACTTTTGGTTGTTTTTTTAGTCATGTGGTCAACCACAAAAGATGATGTCCCGAAATTTAATGATGTATTCGCTTGGTTATACACCCAATATAGCTGACTCCATAAGCGCTGTTGAAAGTGTTAATACGAGGTAGAGCCTGTGAAACTAGTCAGTTTACTCTTATTCCGTGAACACAATATCGGTTGATTGGAAAAAGAAACGAATAATCTTGTTGCATTGAATGAACGCTCTGCAGTTTTTCTTGTACGTCAGATCATTATTCCACCTAATATATCAAGTTTAAACTATGATTTCAGGAGTAAAGGTGTGTTTGATGCTGTTGGTGATTTCACTTTACCTTCAGTTTCTGTTTTGCCAGGAACTTTGATGAGTGCATGCATCTTTGCTTGGTAAATCATTGGATAAGTTTTAATTCTTTAAGGATATCATCAGAGCAGGTTATTTTAACTGTTTTAGCCAAACATTTGACCAGATTTCTCTTATATTATAATGAGATACAAGCTGAAAAATGTGTACGTTGTGTTTGTGTAGCCGACTTACGATGGACATTTCTTTTTGTTGTCGCGTCAGTTTTCGTTGACAAAACGTATAGAAAGGATGTGTCGCAGTTTTCTTCCTTTATGAAAATGATCGCTTGATGTACTGTTAACGGTTTTCAGTAGGTTGTTAGCTTCGGCCTTATTATTTGGATTTTGTTGAATTATTACTTACCTACTTACGCCTGTTACCCCTCGTCAAGGAGTATAGGCCGCTCACCAGCACTTTGTTGAAGTATATCATTAGTTAATTGACTGTATTTGACTATTATGAGTGATTGACCTCTATATTCGCAACCATGAATAAAGTGTGTATGTACAACCCTGTTGAAGTTGTATGCCATGAACTGGGTAGTTCGATTGTTAAGCCTTCATCGTATTTCTAGAAGAAATCATGATATACTGTAGAAGGAAGTTACCCATAAGGATCTCTCCGAAAGTAACTAGCGGTTTATCCTGTCGATATTGAGTCTGATTGGTTACTGTTCTTCACGATCTAAAATATATGAAAGTCATGAATCAAGAAAGCTTTTTAATATTTACTTTCGCTTTGTGTAATATTTCTATTCAGCGTTACCTCTCCATGGTTGATTCAGCATATGTCCTCTTGGGGAGAGCAGTTTACTATCATATTTTAATTAGTTATTTTTCTTGCACGTCCGACCGATGAGTTCCAAGTAGAACCAAACGGCCATCCTAGATCCCACTGCTTGTCACCATTGCTGATAATTCTACAGTCGACTCTTTTATGATTACTGATAGTCACATGTATGAGTCCCATTAAACATTTGGTTCGAAAATTGATTATAAATTTTAATAGGCTATGATACGGTAGAACAACTTTTTCTTCCCTATGTAAGCCTTTTTAGGTTTAGCCACTCGTAACCCTTTGGGTAGTTGACATTCTCAACTTTAGTCAATCCATAGTGGATAATTCAACTATCACCCATCACTTATAGTGATAAATACACTCATGATACGGTTTTACTCCACTTGTTGTTACAACTTTCAGTCTATTCATTAATATAATTCGTCTTTTTGATATGAGATAACAAAGCTGAGAAATAGTTGAAAACTTCAGTTGGTGCAGATTTATGTTGTTTTTAACTACTCAATAGTTTTCTAAATCATTGTTTCAATTCGACCCAAATTCTTAGTGTAATGGCTTGTGATTCAATCTGGACATAAAAAGCAAACTAGGTGGGGTGGGTTTTAGACTTCCGGCAGATGTATGATATACAGGAAAGCGCTTTGGCGATTGTTAATTCGACCTTGATGAATTCAACTCTTTTGTTAGTCATTCAGGAAACAGTCATTGTAAATCAGTTGCTCATGGAAAAGGGCAGGAATAATAAACAATACACAAATTTTATATGGGGAAAATATAATCTGATGAACCATTCAAATTTGAGACAGTAACCACTGGATTTTCGCGCGAAATTCAAAACCCGATGACGGATAGTGTGTATTTTAGTAAACACTAGGCTAAACCCACTAGTATTCAGTTACTAGGATTCCTAAAGTTTATAAAATGAGGTCAAAGTACGAAAACCATAGTGTTATATCCGAAAGAGAACAAATGAATGGTAACCGTTAAGAATCATTATTCCCAAGTTATTCTCAATCTATTGATCACGGTTTCTCACAATCACAGCCAATTTTGACTTGATCTTGTACAAATGTTACTTTTTTTATTTTATGGTGTGATGTGGTCTGATCTCGCTTGTATATAGATCAAGTAAGTTTGAAATATATGATTCGTATCACGGAGTCTGAGATTGGCGTTCTGGACTTAACAGGTAGGGCTAGGTGGTAAAATGACCAATCAGAACTCTAGGCTACCTGTACTGCTGTATTCGTCATTAGTTTGGTCATATAGATTAGCGTATCTAAATTGGCAATCGTATTTCATGATAATTGTATAGCTAACGACATAACACTTAGTTTATAACATTTCGGAAGTAACTTAAATATTCCTGATGCTTAAAATCAAATAACTAACTCCCTAAGTATTCATCTAATTATCTACAAAATATTTTTTAAGTTATTCCCAACCTTATAGGGGAATTTTAAGCTATGAATCATTAATTTATATAACCTACATTCTTATAAGCCAAAAATTAGTATTACTTCAAGGTCTTTCCAGGGGTCTCTGAGGCTCATCATTAAAGTATACTTATACCTTTACATGAATAATAAATTTATTGAAGATTCCTATTGGTTTTTCTGTCTTTAAGTTAGGAAACAGCAACACGTAAATCTATCCTTATGACAAGAAAACATCCTCAAATAGTGCAGTGAACAAGAAGACGATTGGGGACAACCGAATGTTTTTGACACGAAAATTAAAGACTATCTCACTAAAATCTGACAACCATACAGTAAATAGTTAATTTGCAAACTATCAATTGTCTCAATCTTGAACGTTCCTTCTGCAAATATCAGTGCATCGTCTCCAATTATTATTGTTCATGCATTTTCATACCAATTGCGTTTCGTTCCCGTTCTTTCCTTATCGATCTTTTACTAAAATAGATTTCATGCCCGGCCATTGTCATATACTACTTATGTGGATATAAGTAACCTACACCACAATTGTTTTTTAAGTGTCTTCTAACTGTTACTGGTGAGGGTTTTAAGCACTTGGCAAAAAATAGTTATTTCTGTTGGTCATTTCATATGACATACAAAAATTTTACATTTTTGAATTTCATGCAAAAATTCGTAAATCGTTTACCCGATTCTAATCAGCTTATCTCTACACTATATTTTTTACTGAACTTCCATCGTATTAGTTAACAACTGGATGCTTTCAACTATTTCATCATTACACAACGAATCATTATGCGGCGGGACTAAACTTTATGGACGAGCCAATCAGAAGCTTTCGCGGGTTTTCAAGGTCACGGCGCTAAGTTCGGTACCTGATGCTTACGTACGATCGGTTTACAGCGGATTTTAGAGAAGACGTGATAATTCAGCGTCTACAAGAGAAGGGATTATTAAGAAGTTTCTATACTTGTGACTGTGGTACTCAAATGACTTTTTTCGCTCGATCACGATTAAGGTTAAGACCCTAACCCTAACATTTCCAACGAGTTAACAACCGACAGGCACCAACAATAAGAATTTTTGAGACCTTATCATGGCTCCAGAGGCCGACTACTATGGAGCCATATGGATGAGTTCCTGTACCGTATGCACTATGATTTTAGAACTTCTGAACCTATATCTGACCTTGAGAAGTTTTTGAGCCATGTAAAAGAACAGTATCCGCTTTAATTTTTTAGTTTTGTATAATATATTTTTACTGTATACTAACTGCCTTCTGATTGGCTAACATTTCTCAAGGTCATTTAAGATTCGTTCAAAGGTCGTCCATAAAGTATAGTCTCGTCTATTTATTTATTTAAACACATAAATGTTAGTACAAAGGGGCACCAGATACATATGCTCTACAAAAATCAAATGAGATTTGTGTGAGGGTTGTGATACTGCCCGGGTGCCCAAACCGAAGCAGGTGAATAAGTCAACAACCATTCAGTTTCAATATTATCATGATTAAAGGTCAGTCAGTCAGTCAGTCACAACGTAGAACTTCGTACATACGTACATCAGTTCGAGTTGCCATACCACATTAGCACAGAGATGCAGTTGTCGATTCAAATCCCATAGTGGTAGAAGTAGTAGGAGTATAATCAGAAATCCAAAAGATTAGGGGTTTCAAGAAATTATTGAAGGAGTATAGTACAGTGAAATAAATTTGGAAAGAGAAAAAGATAAAGACATGAGGAATTCAGAAGATTAGAATTTGGTAGAACACAAAGAGTGGATGCATCTTCGCCATTGCAAACGATTTTGAGCCATGTCATTCAAGGTCTCTAACCATCGGTTGCTGTCATCTCGCGAATCCCAACCAGGTAGTCTACACCTACCAACATGGCCCAGTCCACTTGTCAGTGACTTCATTGATTTGTGCCACGTTTTGGTCTGGCCACCCCTAGCTTTCTTCCAACCTACTCCTACACCATGAAACATTGCACGTCGGGGCAGTCGGTGGTCGGGCATACGTAACACATGTCCCAGCCATCTCAACTGATGAAGTTTCACTACTTCATCAATCGATTTGCCATCCCTACCTAGTACTCGTTTCCTAACAACTGCATTACTTACCCGGTGGTCCCAGGATATACGAGCAATGCTTCGAAGACACCTATGATCGAACACTAGTAGCCTACGAATATCCTCTACTCTTATTGGCCATGTTTCACTGCCATAGAGTAGGACGGAGCGAACTGCTGCACAGTAAACCCGTCCTTTGGTTGCTAGACGGATATCTCGCCTACGCCATAAATGACGCAAGTTGGCGAAAGCTAGACGAGCCTTCTGTATCCGTGCTGAGATTTCGTCACATACCAGACCACAAGGGCTGATGAGACTTCCAAGATAAGTGAAGTGGTCTACACGCTCAACTACTTCACTCCCTATCATTAGTTCAGGTGTCGATGCAACCCAATCCTGAAGTAACATTTTGCACTTCGAGGGAGAGAATCGCATTCCGAACATCCCTGCATAGTTGCTTATAGTGGTCAGAAGACTCTGCATGTTGTCAGCGTCTTCACCGAGTAAAACTATGTCGTCGGCGTATTCTAAGTCGACAAGTGAGTCTCCTGGTAAAAGTTCAACTCCTGGAGGTTTAGCTGATGAAAGTGCTATCTCTAAAAGTAAGTCAATGACAAAGTTAAACAAGAATGGGGAGAGTGGACAGCCCTGACGAACGCCACTTGTGGTAATCAGTTCTGATGACAGTTCGCCATAGGCTCTAACTCGACCAGTTGTGCTCGAGTAGAGAGCCTTTATGAGGTTAATGTACTTCTTTGGTACTCCTTTCAGTGACAAACATTGCCATAGAACCTCACGATCAACAGAGTCAAATGCCGCCTTAAGGTCAAGAAATACTACTATTGTGGGACGTCTGAATTTGTGTCTATGTTCTAGGACCTGACGTAGGGTGAATATCTGGTCTATGCAACCACGTCCAGGTCGAAAACCAGCTTGGTTTTCTCTAGTCTGCTCTTCACGAGCTTTGGTTAGGCGACCTAGTACTATTGAAGCTAATATTTTAGACACTATATTAGTCAAACTGATCCCTCTGTGATTGTCACAAGAGGACTTTTGTCCTTTCTTATAAACTGGCACAATCAGTGATTGGGACCAGTCAGATGGAATTACGTCCAGTTCCCAGATTCTACCTAAGACCTCAGTCAATCTCACTGCTAGTACTGGACCACCATCCTTAAAAATCTCAGGGGTCAACCTGTCAGGGCCTGCTGCTCTCCCTCGCTTCAGATTTCCTATAGCTTTTTCAACCTCACAGAGGGTTGGAGGACTTACATCAATTTGCCATTCAGGACGACTGGGGATCGTGGGTAATTGAAGTGTGGCTGAAGGCCAGTTGAACTGATCCCTAAAGTGTTCTGCCCATCGATCCAACCTCCTGGATTGAGAATGAATTATATGCCCATCTTTATCTGAGATGGTTTCACTGATATTCGGGTTCCTAATACCGGTTTCTTTAACGAGTCTGAATAGCTGCCTACTGTTACCTATTGCCGCTGCCTTTTCCATCTCTCTTGCTTTCGCTACCCACCACTGTTCACGATCATTACGTAGACTTCTTATAAGCCTGCGCTTAAGTTGACTCCGCTCTTCGTTATGCTCAGAGCCAGGTGGGATGAGTTTACGAGCATCTATCAGTGCGGTAGATGCTGCCGAGATCCATTGTTTCTCCCTAACGTTATGGTTTACCTTATTAGCGGATATCACTGTTGATTCCACAGCTTTTCGGATGTCATTCCACGCTGCCTCGGGGTGGACACAACTTACATGGCTGCCTAACTGTTTTTCTAGTTGTTCCTGAAATATATTCTTAGCTTGCCTACCATTAAGTAGAACCCTTAGAGGCTTCCCTGCAGTGTCTTTCCTACGTCCAGTAAGACGCAGACAAATACGTGCTCGCACTAGAGCATGATTAAAGGTAATGTCAAGAATAAATTGTTCTATTGAAATTGTATTCATTTCAAATCAAACACGTTGATAAATGTACAATATTCGATATACATATAATATATAGTGAAATTTATTGAATTAATGACTTCATAATCATCTAATAATTATAACACTCAATGAATAATAACCTATACCTATAATAAAAGATAAAAATCATATAGAATTAATCATTTCAATTCAAGTTTTATGGATTAAAATGAATATTTAACTTGTAACTGTCAATAAGTTCATTCAGTGAACATTAAACCATCTTAAATTCACTTAGTATTGTTTGTTTGAATCTTCCCATTGATGATTTTAGGACTGTAACTAGTCAATCTCTAATTGGCATATATGCATACTGTGAGTATTGCCTCTATATAGCCTTAATTAACATGCATTGTAAGCAAAGATGGATAGTGGCTAGCACCACCTTGATTAATGAAAGACCAGTAATATTATCTGACTTTTTTTGTATCATTTTTAACTTACAATTAAATGTTTAAATCATTGCTAGTTATAGTCATCATATGTGAAAAGTATATTTGATATAATCTCAACGATTAAGATTTAAATAATTCCAACGTTTCCTCCAGTTAACTTGTCTGAACTTCTTCAGGGTAATAATGAAGTCCAAACAATTTCACTGGACTAAACGTTGGAATTATTTAAATTTTAATAGCTGAGATTATTTCAAATATACTTTTCACATATAATGACTTCTCTATACTCCGTGCCTAATTTTTGTCAAACTATTTGTTCTAACCTTGACGAATATTCATATAAATTGTTGGTAATAGTTTAAAATATTCCAAATCCTACAAAACTCTCCTCCTGGAATCTACTGTTAGCCACAATCTATCTATTGTAGAAACTTAAGTTAGGCAAATTGAGACCATTCATATAATATAGTTCCACACAGAATTACCTATGATAATTATCACTGTGTAGAATACATTCAATAATGAAAATTTGTGATTAAATCTGGTATCAAATTTATCAATGCTATGGAAATCTTTGGATTTCATAGTTTACAACACAGTCTGACTTGAGTGAAATAACTATTAAAAACCAGAAAACATTGGACAACTCTTATGGGAGTGCATATCCATAATTCCATTAGAAACCAAATCTGTTATTTGCAAACCTTACGATGAGAGATTAAATTTCACACTATCTAATCGATAATCGATTGTTTGTATATCTCACTTCCATTTAGTCAAGATATTATAGGTAACCGTCATTTATAGCTACCGATAATAATTATCACACATCTGATAGGGTTGAATGTTACATGTTTGTCCGTAAACCACAAGTTTATAACTAGAATATCTTAAATTTACTGTATTATGTAATTATTTTATCATTTAAAGTGATGATGTATGACTGGTCATTTCAAATATAATGGTTTATTCATTCCTTGTTCGAAGTTCAAGTAAGTTTTCTTAAATCATGAACTTATGAATTCTTAATCAATGAATAGAATGTCAATCTCTTCTAGTCACCAACTAACATGGTGAATCTAACACTTGATGTTTTTACAACTTTTTGGTTCGAGGACTTGTCTCTTGAATAACAATATGCTTCGGTTTGTGATCTTATAGAAGGAAATAAAGGTTATAATGGAATCAGTCACATCTAAGAATCATATAAACATTAAATGTGGTAACGATGAATATATTCGTAATATCCTAGTTAAGTGTATCTCCTCATGTTATAACTCGGAGTATCAAATATTAATCTCACCGACATAACTTATTCGAAGTTAGTTTGACTGTAAATTGTCAAGAATATAGTGTATTTCTGAAGACACTTAAATGATAATTGTTCTATCGAAATTTATAAAATGGACTAATTTCTTTAAGGCGAGGATTTGCAAAGTAATGACCGCATTTCTACAATTGAAGAACATATGGAACACAAAACAACTGTCAACTAATTTCAAAGTGAGAATCTTCAATACGAACGTCAAGACAATCCTACTGTACGGAGCTGAAACATGGAGAACTACTACATCCATCGTCAAGAAGGTACAAGTATTTATAAACAGTTGTTTAAGCAAAATACTCAACATTCACTGGCCGGATACTATCAGCAAAAGCGTTTTATGGGAGAGGACAAATCAGCTTCCAGTTGAAGAGGAAATTAGGAAAAGACGTTGGAAGTAGATAGGACATACATTAAGGAAATCACGAAACAAGCCCTAACTTGGAATGGTGAAGAGAAGCGGAAAAGAGGAAGGTCAAAGAACACATTACGCCGGGAGATTGAAGTGGATATTAAAAGGGTGAATGTTAACTGGAAAGGATTGCCCAGGATAGGGATGGATGGAAAATACTGGTGAGCGGCCTATGCTCCTCGACGAGGGGTAACAGGCTTAAGTAAGTAATTGCTTTAAATGCTATATTTGTAAAGTTTTACATATTTGAATTGAGTATACATGATGATCCTCTTATTTTGATCCCTACTATTCCTGGAATACTTTTTACATTTAATAACAAAAACATAATAATACTGATGTCGAAATATTTGTCTATGAGTGATGAAATTAGCCTATAACATTGACTTTACTAGACTGAATACGTTTAACTATCATACTGAACTTATCAGCTTTTTCACAACAGTAATATATCATTTTATTTAAACTAATCTTTTAATACCCAGTTGGATTTATTTATTGTTGTTCTTAAATAAATCCACCTGGGACCCTTCTATAGTTACCGTCAGTTCAAAACCCGAGTAATTTAGGAGGTTTGGGCATGGGATTGTCAATTCAATCCCATAACAAAGAACCTTAATAAAAAAACTAGCTAGATAAATTGTCTTAGGTAAATGGTGAACATAAATCAATTATAGTGTTGTTTCCAAATAAATTGGAATATAAAACTGGTGTTTTTGTTCGAACTAGAAAAATTTATTTCTCAACGACAAATTTCACTTCCTTATCACTTCAGTAACTCCTTTATTATATTGACCGGATATTAGGCTAATCATTTCAACTTAAAATAGTTCAGCGATATATAACCACACTACTGAATAAACAACATAGTAGTCAAACTTTTTAGGTGAAAAAACAACAAGTTGCTACATTTCATATGATGTCAGTTTTTTCCTCAATAAATCCATCACACCCATTATGGCAGCATTACATTTATCTTGTTCTCGATCTTGTCTATGAAATCCAATTAGCATAACAAACTGTAATCCTTCTTCAGATCTTAAATATTCTTCATTTGGTATTTGTAGTCGCGTTGCTGTGAAAGTACTCAAATTGATTTTATTTACGCCACTTTCTTCGATGGCCATTAAAGTTTGATTGTAATCGGCGTAAAGTATTCTATACCTTGAAAAAGAAAAAATAAAGATAATATTCATAAAGGGTATTCAAGTTTTCCAAATATTCATCTTTTTACTCATACGATGAAACGTATGATTTTTTACTTCTCTGAGATATTGACGACAACCCTGCTAGGATTCAACTTGAATAACTAATAAATGTTTATAAAGAATATTTTGATTGTTAATAATAGTCTTAAGTAGTATGAGGTGATAATGAATTACCTGTTCAGTATACTCTCGTTTTATAACCAATAATATAACTGATATTATATTATTTTATCAATTACAAAACTATAGTCAGTTAAATGTAAATTGGTTACTCTTTTCCTTCTTTTAAAATTTTGACACTTATTTTATTTGTGTAATCACATGGGTTATACAAGCAATAATCATTCGAATTGCTACTCTTCTGTTGTTCTGACTATATGTTAGGGGGATATGGTAATCAGAGTGAAAAATATACGGTAATAGAATTGTCAATTTTTTATTAATAATACTGTTGAAAACATAGCAATTGATACCGGGCTTTTATGTGGAAAATATTTCCGAATTTTAACTTTGTTCATCAGCTGCATCCATTTCATCTTTCTTAAAACTAGATTTAATCAGATTTCAATAACTGTGAAGAACAAACATTAAAAATCCCTAAATTTTGAACAGTAATTTAGTCTTTTATGATCTACGTCAACGAACTGATCTAAATCACCTAACTGTTTAAACCAAGAAGTACCCAAAAGAAAGTTATTCTTCGGGAAAACTCCATGAGATTGCTCAGTAGTTCACAATTATAATCACACCGGGAATTGAGGTTTAAAACCTGAGCTCCATTGAAAGTCAACCATGTTCAGATAGAAGACATTTGTTAAATCATAACACTGAAAGATGGTTATGGTATACCACAAACCGACTGAAATTAGAAATGTGAATCACTGGATGTTGACTCAGTGGCTTAAAGACTAAACTCTCGTCGCAAAAATTGAAGGCTCAAGGTCCAATTGTCAATAGTGTCATACATATGGATTGTTATGAAGTCTTATTTTAAGATGAAAGATCTGTATTTCTAATACTTCCTAATTTAATGGTTACTTAACTAATATGATTTCATGATGTAAATTATGAAATTCAACAGTTTCTACAAGCCCTGTGTACTAACATATTATAATAATTTTCTCATCTCTCCCGAGTGGTTAAATCCCATCTTATCAATGAGTCTTTCTTACACTTAACCAGTATAGTTTGCATTGTGATTGAATCTAAAAATTTAGACCATTCAATTATAATAAGTTTGTTTAAAGGTCAGGTGATTAATATGAAACTTGAACGTTTATGTCCTGATTCCTTATATAAATCATGTGTACTAACTCTTGAGGGCTCTTAAAATACTAGTACATTTTCGTTTCACCATTATACTTGTTTAATTACAGTTTAATTGTATCAATAATTTAATTATATAATAAAATTACAAAGAAATACATAATTTGTTTTGAAAGTAGACTACTGGCAGGATCTCATAATATATCTATCATATTAAAATCTTATAAATGAATATGGATTATTGATCATTAGTAACTGTGGATATAACAACAACAACAACAACCGTTTTTTTATAGGAAAGTTGTCAGCACAATCTTCCATTCATTCATATCATATGTGTTCAACATCAGTGTCAATCAGTAGATATATATAACCACACACACACAAGTACCAGTCACCGACTTATTGAAGAATACCAAGTTACATTCTAAAATAATTTGATCATTATGTAATAAATTCTCTGATTATTGCAATAGAACAACTAATATCGATCAATCTATTCATATAGGATATTCATACAGGATAGATAAATAAATATGAGAGAATTAAAGTAATAATAATTATTACTATTATTTATATATTCTATAAATTAAAATTATATCCCTTTTTTGTTCAAATTAATAATTAAATATAGAATTTTCAACGACAACAACAACGAAAAATAAAAGAAAGAGAGGGTGAATATATATTGAATCATTTGCAAATAATTTAATAATTTTTCATTTAAAAACGTCATTAACACAAAGAATCATAAATATATAATAATAATTATCCAAACTATAGATACATACATTCACACACACACATACACACACAAATAGACGAATATATATTATAAATACATAGATACACATACACACACATACATACATATAAAAATTGCAATTAAAAATAAATGCGTGTTCAATTTCAAATTTTCTATTTTCCTAAAATTAATAATAAATAATTAGAAAAAAAGAGAAAAAAATAGAAAGAGAGGGAGGGAGGGAGAGAAAAAAATAGGGGGTAAGTGAATAAATGAAATTTATTATTTTTCTCTATTTTTACTAGAGAATAAAAAAAAATTAAAAAATCTATATAATTAAGATAGGAAAAAAATTTTCTTTTTTATTTTTAGAGAGAGATTCGATTGAAGTGAAAATAATTCACGAAATGTTTCATTTATTTATTTATTTTGTGTATGTTATTATTGAAATCATTCTCTATATTATTATGATTATTATTTTGTTAGTTTGTTTGTATGTATGTATGTATGTTTGTTTGTTTTTTAAATAAAAAAAAGAATTCAAATTAATATGAAATTTATAATTTCCGAATATTTTATTCGATTAAGCTAAAAAAATAATGACAGAGAATAAGAGGGTATGTTACATTAAAATGGAGTGGAGAGAGGATGTTTGCAACTATCATTGTGTTATTATTATTATTAATGATTATTATTACTATTAGTGCTGCTTTCTAAAAGAATTTCAAAAAAAAATCATTTTCTGACAGAACTACTAACTAAATGTGTGTTTTTTTTTACTTAAATACGTATAAATGATGATGTTTAGGATGAAATAGGGGGGGGGAAATTGTGATATCTTTTTAAAATGATATTAATTATTATTATTATTGTGTAGGATAATTATGTTTAATTACGATCGAAACTCATTAACTTTTATATCACAAAAATGAGAAGAAAAAAAAAGAGTTGATATTTCAAGTATAATCTCTTTATGATACTTTCTCTCAGGTGTAATCCTAATGTGTTATGTTAGTTTGTTGTCATTAAAGTGATAGTTTACTTTCAATAATGAATGTATGTTGTTGGCATGAACAAATGAATGAATGAATGAAGTATTATTCGACTAGTTATGAACTCACTTTCATTCTATATAAATGTAGAATAATCTTTTTAATTACTTTAAACTATACATTTTTGTAAATACTTTCTGTCTCTTACTCTCTCTTTCTTTCTCTCTCTCTCTCCCTCTTGTTCTCTACAGTATGAGCACATACAGAGATACACAACAAAATACACTCATAAAATATCTATTAAACAAATATAATTTTATCAGAAAACTCTACCTCTCTATTTTGTCAGTAAAAAAACAATAAGCATGATCTCTCTCACTCGTTTCTTCTCAAGTTACATAATCATAATACTATTCTTTAACTAAACAAATTTTCACTTTTGTTACTCAAAACTTTCCCTACAAACTATATTTATGATTTAATTTAATGAACAGTTTCAATATCCTGTTCAATAAACATTGTCATTATTATCATCATCATCATATACCTACTTTTTTTCATGATTTATCATTACTAAAGCTTTACTCTATTTACAAAAAGGGAAAATAATAATGAATGAATGAGTGTTTATTTATTTTATTTATCATTAATATTAACAATATTATTGTTTAATTTTATTCATAAAAAAACACATTTAATTTAATATATTTTGATGAATCTAGTTAATTGTTTTGTTTTTTAAAAGGAGAAAAAACAAACACTCCCTCTTTTTTTCACTCTATATTTGTTTATATTTATAAATACATAAATATCTGAAGGGGTTTTTGTAGAGATTTGGTATTTTCATAGTTGAAAGCGTGAGTCAATTGAATCTAGACCACCAGGGAAAACCTGGAAGCAGTGGACGGCCATTTCGTCCTATTTGTGGTTGGAGTTAGACATAAACACCATCGGATGCTAGCTCAGCGGTCTATCGGTTAAGTGCTCTGGCGCGAGACTACTATGTCCTGTGTTCCAAACTTATCAGGCAGATCGTGATGCGCACTGCTTAGGAGTCCCACAATAGGACGGAACGGCCGTCCAGTGCTTCCAGGTTTTCCCTGGAGGTCTAGCTTCAATTGACTCACGCTTTCAACATAAATATCTGTTTTTTTTAATATTCTCATTATTATTATTATTATAATCTGAAGGAAGGTAATACTGATTTATTTCACTATAATATAAAGGTTAGGGAGATGAACATGATGAGAAGAGAAAGGATTAATGATACAATTCGAATAGTGAATATCTATGGAGTTATAGTTAATATTGCTTAAACCAATAGGTTTACGAGAATCATTAAGTGGGAGGTTACTTGTTTTAAATTATAATACTTATCATATCAATATTTTTCTATAATAAAATAATTAATATAACTAATATAGGATTAGTGAGTCTATTACTAACAAAATATTAATATTAGTAGTGTGATGGGATACAATTAATACTTTGAATAAATAAACAAAGTACCATTGTTATTATTTTCAATAATAATGCTAAAAGTCATGCTCAATAATAATTCGCGTTTAAATAAACAAAATTAATTCTCTTGATTGTAAACAAAAAAAAACAAGTTAATCCCAGTTTCAGTGTATCATCTTTTGGTCATTATAGAAATATGTACATCTATGTGTATGTGTGTGTGTGTGCAGGCGTATAGATTGATGTTTCAGTGTACAAGTACGTGTCTAATTACATATAATTAATGCTATGGATTATTATTTATCAGAAATTAATGCGTTTCAAGTCACATAAATTATGCATAGATCATTACACTTACATATAACACACATGCAAATATTCATTACATAAAAAAAGTCAATAAGATAATTCTATTTGGATCGTATATTTTTAAAGAAAGCAACTCTTTTGATAATTATTTCAAAATAATAACCATAATAGAAGTAATGTTATATATGACTAAATAGTATATGTCAAATATATTAGGAACAAACAATTTCAAAAATTTTCATGGTTGAAAACATGAGTCAATTGAAGTTAGACCACCAAGGAAAACCTGTAAGCACTGGACGGCCGTTTCGTCCTATTGTGGGACTCCTCAGCAGTGCACATCCACGACCTCACCTCACGAGATTCGAACCCAGGACCTATTAGTCTTGCGCGCGAGCACTTAACCGATCGATCACTGAGCCGGAATCCGATGGTGTTTGTGTCTAACTTCAACCAATCCACAAAGTTGAGCAACCGTTCTCCAATTGTCTTCGGTGAGTTCCAATCTCACAACAGACGTGATTTGAACTTCACTGGTCACTGGTTCTCACGGCCATCCAGTGCTTCCAGGTTTTCCTTGGTGGTCTAGCTTCAATTGACTCATGCTTTTAACTATGAAAATACTAAATCTCCACAAAACCCCTTCTGCATTTCAAAATTAACTGAAAAATATAACATTTGACTACTTATTAAAAAATATATATGCTTGTATGTATTAGTATTTTTTGTGACTGTTTACATATATGTAATATCAAAATGCTTACAAACTCGTATTGTAAATTATTCAATTCACATATACTCAAACTTAATGATTGATCACTGATCTGTGACCAATATCTTGTTTATCTAGTCGTTAGTAAAGGAAATAAGAAAAATTGCTAAACTGTCATATTTACAAAACCATAATGTCGAGGAAACATTATACTCAAGTTTTACAAAAAATTTTTAGGATCTATGTGGTGTAAAATAGAAAGTGTTTTTGAATAACTGATTGGTTACTGGGCGGTGACAAATATCAGGTTGGTATAGTCCCTCAATACCAATCGAGTTCTATAAATCGAAAAGTTACATTTTTGGCATTAGTTTAAGCGACTTGGCATTCTAGTGTAATATGTTTTAATGATAGACGGTTAGAATTACTCACTAAGAAAACCTCGCACTGGTTTTTCTGCTACCTGACACTCGTCAACAGGGGGTACCTGTAATCTTAAGAGAAATGATGCTTCCTGACTGACTTCATGCTGTGTAATTCAGCTTCATTTTTTGAAACATTAACATTGAGTTGTCCAAACTTCAACTGACCTCCTGTAAGAGTATCAGTCCCCTCAATATTGCATATAAGCTTCTCTGGCAAGTATCAATTAGCACAAAATCTAGGTAGAGTAAATTTTCTTATTTAATACCTCTAACTACCTATTATCATGAGGCATCACACACGATATCAAACCACTAAGATTAGTAGGCGGGCAGCAACTTGTTGATCAGCAGAGTTTAATAAGTACTACAGACTAGACAAACAAAAAATTTGTGACAACTCAATGATCAATTATTAGTAAATAGTGATAACGTTTAGTATAAGGTAATTTTTCCAGGAAAAAAATTGTAAATCACATAATTTACTCATGGTGATTCCAATTATCAACTATTTGATGTTTATAAGTGACGAAAATAGTTCTACAATGTATAATTCATACAAATTTAAATTATAGGTCAATTCGTGATATCAATAACATCCAATAGTCTCCATAAACCTCGTATATTGATAATTGTAAATTGTAGTCTGAAATTTTCTGAATTTGAAATTTCAACGATCAAAATGATTTTGGAACGTAATCAATAGTCTGAATTTTTAATACAATCGATTTTGCTAGACTATGAACTCAAATAATGACAAAGGGACAATTTTTTTCAAATCTAATCATCAATTCCATTTTATAACAAAAAATATATTTGCGATGATTGATTTGCAGTTATGTATCTAAGACCATCTATCAATGTAGATTTTGACTTATTTACATAAGAGTATTAAATAATTTATATCCTAAATGAGTATTTGTAAGTTAATGAATGAATATGATTTTTTTTAACTGATATCAGTCGAATGAAACATCATAAGAATATCTACTTTCTTCAGGAAACATACATACTGTAAAACTGCTACTGAGACCTTCCAGGGTTACTACTGACTGCCCTAAGCCAAAAGAACAGAAAAGGGTTGGGTTTACGGTTACCGACCCTAGCTTGTAATACAAAACTTCTTTGAAACTGCTCGTGTGACCATAACGTTTTATAGTTATCTTGAGTTTTCCAACTCATTCCTTAACTGGAAGTAATCAGAAGAGACTGCTGTCGATAGAGGTTTTATGATAGTCATTATTCATTTGATAAGTATATCTGCAATCTTTAGGTAACTGATATTCTCTGTGGGAGTCGGACTTGTGACATTCAGTAACGCATTCAGAGACGCTACCATTGGGGGATTCGGCTAGTGACCCATCTGTAACAGGACTGATATTTTTACACTTATTAACTTCTGACTAGGAAGCAATGTCATTTCTCTATTCACCCAGTGCTGGTCGAATTCTGTTGATCAAGTTGTAATGTAAGCACTGATGTAATTGATCAGTTATTGGATCCATTATATTTTATTTAATAATATGTTGATTTGTAATAATTGCACGATGCACTAGGCTAGAGTTGTGAGTTAGTTTATAGTATGAATTTTTAAAAACGAGAATTCTGCTCAAAAATGTAACACTTAACAGTTCTGAATGAACTCATTATTCATTGAAGTTTCACCATGATTATAGTATTTAATTTGATATTGGAACATAAATTAGCCTAAGGGGATTACTTGTTTTCGATTATCTATCAAGTAGCATTCTAATCCTAATGAACATTGAATTTTTATTTGGATAGGGAAGATTTGTAGAAATTGTAGAATTTTCATAGCTTGAATCGCCTAATCATTATTGAGAACCTGAAATCACTAGAGGTTAAATATTCGCATGCATGACTGAATGTTCCAAGTTCCATTCCCTTCGATGAAGTTGTGTATGTCCATCACTAGGGAGTCTTACTTACTTACGCCTGTTACCCCTCGTCGAGGAGCATAGGCCGCACACTAGCATTCTCCATCCAACTCTGTCCTAAGCAATCCTTTCCAGTTCTTTCCAGTTGTTATTCATCCTTTTCATATCTGCTTCTATTTCCCGAGGAAATGTGTTCTTTGGCCTTCCGCTTTTCCGCTGCCCTTCCGAATTCCAAGTTAGGGCTTGCCTCGTGATATAGTTTGGTGATTTCCTTAATGTATGTTTGATCTACTTCCAACGTCTTTTCTTAATTTCCTTTTCAGATGGAAGCTGGTTTATCCTCTCCCATAAAACGCTGTTGCTGATAGTATCCAGCTAGTGAATGTTGAGTATTTTGCGTAAACAACTGTTTATAAATACTTGTCACCTTCTTGATGATGGATATAGTACTAGGAAATCTTATACTAAGATAATACAACCATCTATCATTTTCACAATTTTTTAAATGATTTTCTATTTAAAATCAATTCATGATTTCATTTATTAAAAAAAAAAAACATTCAATTTATTTATAATTTTTTTTTACTTACTTTTTACCCCATAATAATAATCCACCATTTTTATATAAATATGGTTGTCTAATTGCCCAACATAATTTTTCACAATCATTTTTATTAGGTATATTGATTAAAAAATTTAATTGATTATTATTATAATTAAAATAAGAATAATATTGACCAATTATATTAAATTGATTAATAAAATATGATTCATAACAATAATATAAATGTTTTATTGATTTTTTTATTAAATTATGTAATTTAAATTTTGGTATTAAAGAAATATGAAATAAAAATACTTTATCAATATAATTTAAAAGATTAATTTTTAAAAAATTTGACCAATCATATGAAAGGATAAATTGACTGTTTAAAGTTCTCAATATGTTATTTTGAATAAAATTATTATTATATGATAAATCATGAATATTAGATCTTGTTGAATATTGATTATTACCATTATTATTATTATTATTATTATTATTACTATTATTATTATTATTAGTTGATTGAATTAATGGAGTAGATGATGGAATCCGTTTTTTTATTACATTATGATCAATAATACTTGTCACATATAATTGAGGTTGATATTTTTCCTGTAAACATTTTATAATATAATACATATAAATTTAAAGAATAAATGTTTAATTATTTTTTGATTAATTAAATTAAGTAATATTATATGAAGTGATATTGAAAATTTTATTTCTTTTTAAAGATTTTCATCAGTATGTACCCTAAGGATTGGTGTCTAGATCTATTAATCTAAAAGCATCTAACTGAAATGTTCTTTTGGTGATTGACTGGATTATTAAGACGTTGACATCTGAGGGGAAGCATGGAATACAATGGACATCTCAGAACCAATTAATTGATTTATACTTCGTAGGTGACCCATCCCCCCTATCCCATATTCACGAACAAATACAACTAAAGTAGCAGCAGCCCCTGCATCAATAGGCCTCAACATACACAAATGAAAAAGTATGATTCTCAATTACAACACGGAAAACACTAACCCAATCACACTTGATGGAGAAACTATTGAAGAGGTGGAAACATTCACGTACCTGGGAAGCATCATTGATGCAGACGTAAAGGCGAGGATTGGCAAAGGAAGGGCAACATTTCTAAAATTGAAGAACATGCGGAACTCAAAACAACTGTCAACTAACTTCAAAGTGAGAATCTTCAATACGAACGTCAAAACAGTCCTACGGTATGGAGCTTCAGGAAATACCTCTTGAAGTCAGTCATTAGTGATCATATGAATATCATCAAAAGGGGATTTTGTGGAGATCTTAGTAATTTTATAGTTGAAATCATGGGTCAATTGAAGCTAGACCATCATGCTGAGGAGTCCCTTAATAGGACGAAACGGCCGTCCAGTGCTTCCAGGTTTCTCAGGGTAGTCTAGCTTCAATTGACTCATGACTTCAACTATAAAATATAATAGTTTATGTCTTCAACTTCAGTAAATTCTTGGAAAAATTCCACCGTTGTGGTAATGATGATATTTTTAAGAGGTCTCCGAATAGCATGAAATATTTATTAAGCTCTCCTTGATTTGAGATCATTCCTTACTTCGAATTAAATCTTATTATCCACTCTTGGTGCCATTGTTCTGCCAATCCTTCAAGGTATTATTTTCCAGCGATACTCTGCAGGAGTAAAAAAACTTGGAGATTTTCCTTGAATATTCATCTATGTTATTTGTTAAAGCAACGCGGATCATCAATCTCCATCATTTTTGACTAGATCTAAGATAGTGTCTGGCTATCTCATAAACGCTAGCTTTCACTCTCAGTCAGTAGAAACATTATTGGTAATTGTAACGCTGATCATGGGATTTTACCCTTAAAACATACTCTATCTTTACAGAAGAACAATTAAACAGAACTGAAGTCTTATTTGATTATTCCATTCAAGAACTTTCAGACCCAAAGATCTGCTTCGAATACTCAAAGTTTTTCCAAGTTAAAATCCTATTCGTGCTAGACCAACATTTAAAGACCTCATTAAGACGAATTCGTCAATCAATCCGCATATTTTTACCACAAAAGCGGTTGGAATGCCCCACAGCCACTACACCACAGATAAACTAGTTTTGATAGTAATCAAAACTAGGATCATGCAATGACTGTATATTGCAAGTCTAACTACGAACATCTCAACTGAAGAAACTTCAATTATAAACTTTTGTAAATAAAGCTACTTTGGTTGCTAGCGTTAGGTTTACCCTTCAATTCGTTATTAAATCATTTAAATCGTGCTTATTCCGATTGCATACCATCAACGTAGTCCCTTATCTGCATTTTTAGGTAGATATCTTCCCTATCTCTGATGTACTCAATCTATTTAGCTGATTACAATTATAAAAATTATTACCGCCATTCAAATTTGCGAGAAAAAAAAGGATGCAATATATAAATTGATACCTAAAAAACACTGATTAAATGAATATATTAGAATATTGAAATTATCTCTGTGTGCGTGTGTGTGTCAGCTCGTTTTGAGGAACAATAATAAATAATTTTACAACATTACTTGGAATCTAAAAATATTTTTTTTTATTTTTTTCTGCATTTTTTTCATGAAGAAAAAAATTTTTTCGATATGTTTTAGAGTTTTATGTTCAAAGCGAAATATTTTCGATGTTCAACGAAATTGAAAGGAAATGATGCTACAGATATATATTCATTTCTTGTATAAAAAAACATACTACTGTTATTATTATTACTATTAGTAGTATTAGTATTATTATTGTTATTAGGGATGATATCATGACATGAAGTAAAGAATATCCAATAATAAAAATTTATTTAATATTCCTAAAAATTAAATAAAAAAAGAGATAATATTCTGTTCGAATTCTTTTTCAATGAAATAATGTTACATTGTTAGAACAATGAAGTTGTTCAATGTTAAATAACGTGTATCTAAACGCACACATACACACATACAGAGACTTACACAAGTATACACTATTGTTGAACAATGAATGTTGACCTTTGTAAAATGAAAATAAACTAGAAAACTTTGTAGAAGGAAATATGATGAATAGGAAGAGAGATTGATGAGTTAATGTTGATACTAACAATGAATATTTTTTTCTCATTAGTTTTATTATTATTATTACTAGTAGTATTAGTAGTATTATTATTATTACGAAAAAAATAATAATAATACCGGGAAAAAAAGTTTAAAATAGTTTTCTATTTATCTACCGGAAATTATTAACCTTCTACTATTATTATTAATACTTATAATAATAAGCAATAATGTTAATTATAAGTTCGTAATTTATTTGGAAATATAAGTATCAAAAGTTAATCTATTTATAATAATATTAGGTTGAATAATTAGAAATTTATGAGAGATGTTTCAAAGATGATAGTTGTTTCATGTATACTTCATAAGAGTCCAACAGAGACAGAAATTCCCAGAGATCAAATTATTCTTCAATATTGATTGTTGCTTATAAAGCGAGAATTAGCTGTGTTTACACACCGGTGGGTATTCACATGTTCAGCCTAACGGGAAAATTTTTAAATGGTGATTTAATCATTTAAAGTTACAACACCCATTCATTAACTACTATGCTTTAGTAACGTAAAGGGTTAGTGAAAATTGTTGAATTCCATAATTTAAGTGATAAACTGACTCTAGACAGCTACCGAAGACCAGAAATGACTGAACAGGCAACTTTTCGCCATTAATAGTAGAACATGATTATACAATATCGTGAACCAATTGAAGTCACAAGTGTAAACTGATGGATGCCAAGTCAACAGTTTAAATTATTAGATATTCGTCGTGAGACCTGAAAGACCTACATTCGACTCCCTGTAGGGACTGTAAATACCCAACTACTGATGAATCTCATATTAGGATAAAGTAAATGTCCAGAGCTCCCTGTTTTTCAATAGTTGTTCAACTAAGACCAATTCGCGATGTAACCGATAGTAAATCTATGACTTAACTGTTCATCCTCAAGAGAGGTTGAATATTCTAAAATTGTAAAATAATAATCATAATTCTTGTCAAGTTACAATGATTATTTAAAAAATATCCTACTCTCATAAAAAGCTCACCTAGATTTATAGGAAAATGATAAAACATACAAAAAGAACTCAATATTTCACTTCTATACAACTCGTTTGTGTTGAAGTTAGCTTTATCATGAATTGAAATTGATTAAGAAAGAATTAATAACCAGTAGATATCAGATACGTCTTTCGTCTTCATTTAGTACTTTTCAGTAGTGTACACCTACGAACTCACTGTGAAATTTCCGAATTTTAATCAATCATTTCAATATCATTCATTCCATTTTCACATGTTCTATGGATCTACATAGAATTTAACATAATGTTAATCTCCCTTAATATGGGATTAGTTAATTATATCCTTGTTGTAGATTTGTAAAAATATTGTTCTTTGAAAAGCCTTTTGGTAGTATCATTTTGTTAATGAGAATAAATTTTCGGCCGTGTGAATGTTTTTCGTTTTAACTCCTCTCACGCTATTCGCAAAACGTCATCCCAAACACCTAATGGGATGTTTATATAAGAATTTATAGAAGCAGTCAGTTTTCCATTTTAGTACTGTAGTGAACGAAGACTTGGCCAGGAAAACCAATTTATTGTTGGTAAAAAAGATAAACCAGATATTTGATACATTATTTGTAAATCTTCCTTCAGTTGTCCTTTACATGCCTCATGATTCTTTTAATTATGTTGTTATTACAATTGCTCTCTTTTTCCTTTCCTGTTTTCTTCAATTTAATCTCCTCAACCTTCTGCTTTCTATTACTGATACATACTACTTATATCTGCCAATATAAGTAGTATACACGACAATGCCAGTTTGCAAGTTTCTTCATCACAGTGGGATTACGTCAGGGTTTAGTTTCGAACATTAAATCCAACATAATTTTGAAGAAACTGATGTTGCCGATAAGAATCAAATTCACATAGGATAATTTTCAAGTAGAAGATGGTATCTTTAATCCATGCTCACCAGTTTTACACAAGTCTCACTGTTGATTTGTATATGAATGAAAAAATCCATAAAAAGTGTTGTTATTTTTATGTAACCATAACAGATAAACGCGTAAACAGACTACGGATGATTACCAAATGAATGAATGGTATGGTATCACTTATTGTTATTACTAGTAGTACTACTACTGTAGTGAACAAGAACACAGGTGAGGGCGATCGATTGTAATTCAATATAAAGTTACAGAGCATTTTGGTAAAATATCAGAACCATAATCTGAATACTTCATTTTTAAATTTCCATCATTTGTCCTCCACGTTCTGCATGTTTCTTCCAGTCCACGATTCCTTCCTATTTTTCTCTTCAACTCGATCTTCCTAGCCTTCTGCTGCCAGGTTTTCCACTTCCGATTGCTGTTACATACTGCTTATGTCTTTTGGCATAAATAGCATACATCACACTACAACTACTACCACCATTACTACAACCGTAGTGTATCCTACTTATGTCGACAAACATAAGGGGTTTGGAGCTGTTGCAGAGCTGATGAGGGCGAAGCAGCCCAAGGCTAAGATAGTGGTGTTGAGAATGCTGCTGAGAGGTAAGGAAAAGGTAGTATAAGACGGAAAGACATGGGAGGCGGACAGAGAGTGGTTATTCGCAGAGTTTGACAGCCCAGTGGACAGACAGGAGGTAATGAAGATGTTACGGTTGGCCAATTTGTCGGTAGATGGTGACCCGCTGGTGTTGGTAGTAGAGCTAACCTGGTTGCTGTCACGCACTGCCGAATTTGGATGAGGAGTCAGGAGCACAGTTTTTGGCGTCATAGTTCATCGAGAGAGTGCCTTCTGCCAAGATCTGAAACTAGTAAACGCCGCACAACCCATGGGTATCAGTGAGCTAGTAAAAGTAACCAAAATGTTGATGACCCAAGCAGCTCTGGTGGAGTGTGGAAGTCAAGAGATAAGCACTGTCGAGAAGACAGATGAGCTGCAGCGTGAGACTGCCGCAATACGAGTGAATAACAACAGGAACAACAAATGTTGCGCTCACGGAGGAACAGGCTATTGCAAGAGAAATTGTCCAACAAGACGAAAACGTTAAGATTTTAGTCGACATAATTCTTGTTCTTTCTACCCAATGAAAGTGAGGGCTGTTGCGTTATTAGATACAGGAGTAGTCTATGCGAGAGCAAGTATAAACGAACGGGGTTTAGTGTATCTGATCGATACAGGGGCAGTAGTATCATTAATAGGCAAAGAGCAATGTAAGAAACTTAAGCCATGTACATTAGCAGTCCACACTATAGGGGGGGGGCACACGTTAGGAGTTTCGGGAATGTCTAGCAGTATCGTAAAGGTTAGTGTTGATGAGATAAATTTTCCGTTCGTGGTAACCACAAGCCTACCGAGATAGTTATTAGGAGCAGATTACCTAAGAGAAATATAGAAAATAATTGACTTAAAGAGCAGGGATGTAGTCACGAAGTACAGTTCATTCCCAATATATGGAAGTAGCATACACCATACTATAATAATAGTAATAATTATTATTATTATCACTACCCAAAGTGTTCATCAGCTTGTTGTGGTAAATTTTACAGCATTATAAGTCAGTTGTCTAATTTAATATCCTTCCCTAAGTATTCACATTTATTTTCAACTTTGTTCAAATTACAATTTGACCTTATGTTAAAAGTATTTCAAAACCAGCTAAGTTAATCACAATTTAACTATTATGTTCAACAAAAATTCTAATAAAAATTTGTATGAATATTGCATGCATGTTAACCATTATAATATTCAGTACAATGATAGATTACCACTATTGTTGATACTAATGTTTTTCTTATTCAAGATACAGCTGTGAAGACTATCGTAGTGTAAAATTTTAACTTAATTCCTCAATTAAATAAACCAGTCAACTTATTCATCATTAATTGTATAGCTTTATCTGTATTGTATCTGAGCAATAAATGATATGATAGTGAAGAAATATTGAAAATGTATAGAAAACATTTTCAGGTATTCCGCTAGGTTTTTGTCTAGTTAACCTTATCATTTTGTAAGTTTATTTTAAATTTATCCTATGATTTGTGGGCAAGTGATTAATTATAACACTATGAGGAAATTAATTTCCTGACAAAACACTCCATTTAATTAGTACATTAAGTGATATTACCCGAAAAGCGATTAGTAAACGATACAATATATTTACAATTGATTGATCACCGGGTGGTGATCAATGTCATATATATTAGGTCCTTCTTAGTGCAAATCGAATCCTATCGACCAAGTTGAAGTGTGGCCACTAGTCCAGGTGACTCGACGTTTTGTGCACTATGTTACGATAAGATGGTGGTTAGAAGTAGTCAACAGAAAACCCTGGACCTAGGTTTCGTGCTACTTGGCACTCGTCAGCAAGGTGTACCTGTAATCTTAAGGGAACTGACGCTCCTTAACGGATCCGATCTCGTGTATACAACGGTAGTTTAAAAAGATATGACACTCAGTAATAAATCAACATAAACATCTTAGTCCTACAGGTGATCAACCAAGTCCCTGATAGATAATTGTCTCAGACTGTGAAGCTGAGCGACGACTAATTTAATCTCACACCAACCAACAATTCTCTCAAGGCTGAAGATAACCCCTACTGACAAATATCGACTATCGAGGAGTCTAGGTTGAATAAGATTACCTGTCGAATACATTCAACCATCGAACGTATCAATGTAATATACGCGATGTCAAATCACCTGGAACAGTGACCGCAGTGCAACCTGATCCATATAATTCAATCAGTATTAAAAGACAAGAAAGATATGACATTGATCATTAGTCAGAGATTATGAAATGTAAATATTTTATTGTTTTTTCTCAAGTATATGCACTGATACAACCAACTCTCAATTGGCAAAGTAGAATTATACCTGTGAATAGATCAAAGTGTATAACTACTTAATAATTTCAGGATATTTTTTTATTTTCTAGAAAATATTTAACTACAACAATAAACTATTAGGTCAAACATTACATCTACTTAATTCTTCTAAAATTGAAATCTTTATTTCAATAGTTTACTCTAACTGTTGAAGTGAAATATCAATAAAAAGTTATATTTAAAGAAACGAGTGAGAAGGTGATGGATATTCGTTTGGGGATTTGAAGCCCATATATTTCTGAATGTTTAATATTTGTACAACATCTAGCTTTTTCTTTTGTTCATTTAGTGAGTGAATGCTTCACAACGTTTCATAATTTTTACTGAAGATTTTGTTTTAAGCCCTAACTTCCATTTTATTTGTTTCTTCATTTGGTAAGTTGAGATATCTTATAGTAACGTGTTCACAGAAATCATCTGTAGATAGCCTTAGATGACTAAAATGAAGTTCCCAGTGAAAATTAAACTATACACATTAAATGAACGGGAAATTATTCGAAAATGCAAGAGAGAGCACTTTTATTGAACATCATAAAAGGATAACTATCCTAACACCTCATAAAATATTTAATTTCTTTTTATTTCCCACTGTTTATTTGTTAAATCGCTCTTTATTCCATTCTAGTAAGATAATAAATATGACAAATTAGTTGTTAAGGTTATGGATCTTTATCAACTGATTCGGTTAGGACAAGTATTACAAGTGCCTAACCACAGCCCACTTAAACGAGCCATATTGGGTGGTATAGGGTTGGGCTGGAAAAATACCAGAAGTAGGCAAATCAGAAATAGACATCTGTGCCTATAAAGTCATTGACCGTTTGTTCAAACCTTTTGATAGACCCAGACTACCTGGTTGGAATTTGTATGATAATCAAGATGAGTAGTTGAAGACAATGAGTGATATGACTCAAAATCGTTCAAAACGGTACATATGTATTCATTCTCTGTCTTCTTTTACACTTTGAATTCTAGCCATATTCTCCACATTTAGTCTTTCTCACCATCATTGGTACTGAGATTATTTCGAATTACTTGTTTTTCATCTTGTTAATTTCATTTCATCATATCAAGTTAGGGGCAACGTACATACATTCCACTCTTTATGTTGATTATAACTGACTACTTAATGGTATTGATCAATCAATTTAAATGTAAGAACCTAATCTTGGCACTGTCAACAACAATGAAATTTACCTTAATTTTATTAACGAGGTATAATATAATTTATTAGTTTTTTTCTTCTTCCATAAAGCGACCCAGAAGATTGCTGAACCATCTTATTTTATTAAATTAGTAAAAATTATTGATATTTTATTCACTAATAATAAGCAATCCCATGAGATAATAATTTCTCCTCTACCATCTTCGTTATTATTCCCCCATAGACGCCTGTTTAAATTAAACTCACTAACCGAATAGTCAACTATTATTATTATTATTATTATTATTGAAATATTATTGTCGCTAATTCGCGTATTCCCTCTCTCATATTCCCCAATGACTGTTCACCTGATAGCTAAATAACCAAAAGTTAAAAATCAATCCATTCCGGATAATTCGTGTTAGAAATAATTTTACCCTTTCTAATTAATATGACCTAGTGGATTGTTACGTTAGTAATCACAAAATGAATCCCATTGAATGAAATAATTTGATAATGAATATGATTTTACTCTTCTCCCTTCTTGCCCAACCCTTGTATCCTACATCTAATTAGACTGTGGAAATATCAGAAGAACAATGAATTGGTTATTGATTGTGAAAATAAATTATGATTATTTAGCTAAAATCCAACTATTTATATATATTTTTATTAATTAACCTACAACTACAAAACATGAAGAATAGTTGCGTGATTAACGCTGACTAGTCGGTAATAAAATTAATTATTTAATAGAATACTATTTACGAGCATAAATCAAGGTTGAAGGTAGATCGACTACTATCCTAACGGTTAACACTTAAATGTTGACTGATATTCATCTTATTAAATTACTTTTTATTATAACAATCAAATTTTCAATGTTCTTGACGAAGGTGATAGTTTTCTAATACTTCTTATAATTATAGTTGATAATAGCCTACATACAGTTTCATGTAAATTCGGTTTCATATTTTCCTGTATTTTTCATTCCTATTGTGGTCGTCAGTGTGCACTACTGAACAGCTCCATACAGTATAAGATAACTATCTACTACTCCCTAGTTTCAATGATACTCCAACTCAGATTAATCTGTGACGAATAGTACTAATTCGAAAAGGGTTATTCAACAAAGAAGTAAATGAGATAATTTGATTTGAACCGATTACTTACAAAATGCTTCGTAATGTTATTTGATTTCGTATTGACTTTTTCTCAATGAATCCTAGTCATAGTCATCATGAGATCATGCTAGGCTAAGAGAGCAAATGTTCTGTTGTTATATTCTTGTTTTCTCTAAGTTATAGTAATTTTCTGATGATAAATATCTTACTGAATCATTCTCATAACATTTATCAACTTACTAAGTATTCAGAATTTAATGATATATGAACTTACATACTAACGTCAATATGAGAATAATTCGGAAATATGTATCGTTAAATAGATATCAAGACTATCCACTAAAAGATCTGAAAAAAAGATCGAAATCAGGACCATTGAGCTACAGTTGTGAAGTCAAAGTTTGATGAATGGTCAACATTTTAGTGAGTCAGCGATATAGTCAGGTTATCAGTTTATGATAATTATCACATAAATAACTTAATTTATCACATAGTTAATCACTAATGAGTACACTATTGTTTAATTAAGTAGTTTATAAAGATTATTAAAATTTATCAAAACCGTTTCCAATAATGACTGAAATCAATTAAGATATCCCTATCTAGAATCGAAACACTATACTTAACATAAATATTTTATTTCCATTAATAGTAAATTGATCAGCATGAAAAAAGTATATTGATAGTTATAATCTCTTAAAGAATCAAACATATAATTTGGTATATTCAATACAAATTCTTCGAATCCTTCAAATTAAGCTAAAATAGTAAAATATTTATTCATTTATTACTTTTTACTTTATAAGAACTTTCGTCTAAATTAGAGCGAATAGTTTCACAATATTTGGGCGCCGAGTTGATGTAAGACAATAAATAGAAATAATATATTTATAAAATCTCAGAGAATGAAATTAAAGTAAATCCAACGTTTCGCCTGGCAAGGATTTCCTTGAAAAAGTTTGGACTAGATTGCCAGACGAAACGTTGGATTTACTTCAAATTCATTCGCTGAGATTTTCACAAACATATTACACCTATTTAATACTTTTTTACTTTGTTTAACTTAATTTGATAATTGTAAGAAAAGATGGATAGTGGCTAGCAGTGAAATCCAGGATGCGCGTTTCGTTCTATTTGGGACTCGTCAGCCGGATGTATCTGCATCTCAGAGTTGATGTTCACCCTGGGACTCGAACCCAGTACCTTTCACTTTAAACGCTATTGCGTTATCCACTCAGCTACTGAATCTTTATAGCCACTTTGATAATTATCTATAAATTACAGATTGAATATAAATTAGAATTTTATTTGTATCACTTAAGGTATATTATTCTTTAATTGATTTGAATTTTTCACAAAATCATTTTAAATAATATCCATTATATAAAAATAAATAAACAATTTTTTTGTTTATAATAAATCTATATGTAGCACCTCATTTAATGAAATTATCTTCAAGATGAAAAAAAGATTTTTTTACGTCTAATGATAAGTTAGTTTAATGAATAGGTAAGTAGAGATAGTATATTAATGTGTATATATATGTATATATAATGTATTATCTCCAATGTAGTCTATGTACACATACATACACACACACACACACTTTTTATACTCATTATCACAATCAATTTAATTGCTTTCTTGTGCTTATATCCATTTAGACAATAAACCCTCATTAATTCTAATCTACAATTATCTTAAGCTTAATAAATGTATACTAATGTATAGATAGATAGATAGATATAAGCAATTCTGCCTATCTAATTCATTAATTTCATCATTTGTATCTGGATATAAAGAAATTGAATTTCTTCATTCCTTCTTTTTTTATTATTATTATTATTATTACGAGACAAAGATAAATCATGTTAATTATCTCATCTTTATACATACCTACATACATACACACACATATACACACACATCCGCACGTAGGTGTATGTACATTCTCATAAATACACGCACATATTCATTATTTAATAAGAAATAATAGTTCTTATCTCTAGGTTATTTGATAATCATAATTATTTCTTAATTTAATTAACCGATTCAGACTGTTTTATTATTATTATTATTATTATTATTATGATTGGAATCAAAATAGATGTACAGATAAATAGATAGGTAGTAGTTAGATAGATAAATAGATAGATAGATAGATAGACAGGCAGACAATTAGATAAATAGACAGATGAGTAGAATATGTTTTAATCACTGTGATTATCTTCTAAAAAAAAGAGTAACATTTTATAAAAATATGCATATTATGATTATAATAATTTATTATTATCACGATTGTATTTAGTCTATAAAAGGTTATATTAAATGGACAAGTTTTTTCATAGTTATAAGAGTAATACTACTTATAATGATAATAATGATATTGTAGAATAACTTATTCACTATATCAAGCAATAAAGTAAGAACTATAATGTATAAAACTGCAAAAGAATTCCAAAGTGTTTTCATTTAAAGAATAACAGAATCCTACTAGGAATATGATCTGAAATCTGTGTAAGTTGACACCATTCGGAACTATTCCTATGATTAAACAATTATGGAGTATGTAATGAGAAGATGAAGATTATCAGAACTATGTGATATATTAGCGCAATACATTTCGAACAATCTAATCACACATATACTTGTCAGTGGCCGAGTGCATAACGCGATGGTGTTTGAAGCGAATAGTACTGGGTTCGAGTCCCAGAGTGAACATCAACTCTAAGATGTAGGTACATCCAGCTGACGAGTCCCAAATAGAACGAAACGCGCGTCCTGGATTCCACTGCTAACCACTATCCATCTTTGCTTACCAAATTTGACACCTAGTTCTGATAATCTTCGTCTTCTTATTACATTATCGAAATTTATCAAAGGGACTAATTGTTTTAAATTATGGAGTATTTTAAATGTAATTTCTATTTATTTTTATTGGATTCATGCGTAAACTAACATTATATCTTCTCAGAAAACCGTAGATCTAGAGTTTTATTTTAGTCTGCGCTCACTAGATAAATATTTCTGGAATCTTGGGAAACTGATACTTATCCACTAAGTCAGGAATCCTAATTTACATTAAGGATTATCACAATCAGAGATATTCTAATTAATCTATCACCAGTGTGAGGGGGGCTTGTTTAAATGATATGTTTCCAACTACTCAGTCGTTGAGTAGTGATTACTCCCATGTTTTTGATTTCATATAGAAAATTTTACGCGTCATATCAACAATTCTAAAGTACCACTTTATCAATAATATTCTGTGATTCTTATATGTTAACCGACTTTAACAAACATAATTCACTGTTTTAAGCAAAGATGGAGGGTGGTAGCCGGAGGATCCAGGACGGGCGTTCCGTTCTAGTATGGGACTCCTCTGCAGTCCCATACTTCTACGAAATAATCGTCCGGTGCCTCTAGTCATCCAATGGCGGTCTAACATTGATCGGTCCATGATTTCGGTGAAACCCAATAGTTTTCACAAGCCTAAACTGAAAATACTAATGAAGTATTTATCATGACTAAACAAATGTATATTTTTCAGTATAGGGTTGTAGAGAATGTTGAGTTTAGATTGATATCATGAATGGATTAATGTCAGATAACTATTGAAAATTTGGAAGAACTGAATGAACGGTTGGTCTTAGTATGGGACTTCTCAACAGTGCATGGAGGCCTTCCAGTGCTTTCAGGTTTTCAATAGTGGTCTAACATTTATCCCTTTGTGATATAAATATATATTTGTTTTTCTAGACAAATTTAAACTGGGAATCTTATAGAAAAAACTCAGGCTTGTACATTCAACAACCACTGTATAATATCACTTAAATATTGAGAGTTGAAAATATAATGTAGAGTTCTCAACTCTGCTTTTTGGCTGTCTGCCGAATGAGAATATATTGTAAGAGTCATTTTCTTAAAGTGATAATTCCAAATAGAAAAAAACTATGTAACCTTGGTATATGATAATATGACATGCGATAACATAGTCGATTGCATTGCGAATAATAAATGAAATTAGTTTTTTCCAATTACCTATAATATGTAATCATATCTTGAAGAGTAGTTATATAACTTAGTCAGTCAGTTATATCTCTTGCTTATAAATGCTTATTTGTAAAATATTGTAGATATATGTTCATACAGTAGGTTATCAGCTGAATGATGTCAAATACTACTGAATTCAGTTTATACAAATTCTAACTGTAAATAAATCATGTCAAAAGCGGAGTATTCATAAATCATTTTAACTTATTTCTGGAGTCAAATAAATCCTTAACGACAATCATTGTGTTTTCCCTAAGCGTCGTCGGATTAGGATTTTTCTGTACTAAGTATGAGTCGGTCAGGCACCTAGAAGACTTAAAAATAATTACACTATAAATGTCTTTATGAATATTAAAGGTCATGAATGCTTTTCATCAGGCAATGATTTAAGCTAAATACTTAATGAAAACTAAGAAGCATTAGATATTTTAGTTTCCTTTCATTTTAAGGGTTCTAAATAGGCTGTATCTATGAATACTTTTACCACCAACTTCCTAGCTGCTTTTTCGTCTTCAAAGTCCTTCAATCTTTAGTTCAAAACGGAAAAACTACACGAAGCATGAGAGAAGTTCTACCCATAAGGTTTATTTTTGTGTGGAAAAGAAAGAGCAGTGATAAGATAATACATGACATTGTGTTTCGAGAAACTACCAGAAAACACATTATATTGACAAACTTTTGTTACTTTCCAACTGGATATCCTTCATCGACTCCTGGATTTCTCGTGGAGATTTCTAAAGAGTGATGGTTGACTGAGGTATTTTCATCATTCTTAAAGCTTCTGAAAGCGACAAGATTAGTGATGCTAGAGATATTGATTTATTTGTGTTATATCCCGATGACAATTATGAATGGTAAATTTTGAGGACTATTTATGGACCAATGTAATATGTATATTTCCCATTGTATAATCGTTAAGTAACTTAACTATTCATATTCATGTTCCGCTTATTATAAGCTTTGTTTTGACCTATGAACTATCACTATATGATTTATCATTCTTGAGTTATCCCCAGTCTATTAATTACTGTCCCTCACATTCACAGCCACATTTGGCTAAATCTTGTACAAATGTTATTTTCTATTTTATGGTACGATGTGATCTGTTTGGTTGGTATATAAACCCAGTATGTTTGAAATAAATGTTTCATATTGCAGAGAATGTTATTGGTGTTTTGGACTTAACTGGTTGGGCTAGGTAGAATGCAGGACCGGTGAGTACTCTAGACTGCTCTTACGGTTTCCTTGTGTCATTTTGTTCGGTCGACAATTCACTGCTCTCTAATTGGCGGCATCATCGCGTCATATATCAAAAGGGCACTCAGACACACGTTATAAAAATTTGTCTGTCTACTTACATTTTCCACTGTTTGGAAAGTTCAGTATATTAGACGTAACATTTGAAGCATGGAAGAGGCATAAACATAAGATCATACAATGTAAAAGGACATTGAAGACAAATGTTTCCAGGATCCTTCCACTCGACATAATGATAAATACTTTCAAGAAAGAATCAAAGTACTCAAAGAGCCAAATAGAAGAATTGGTTATGGCTAAGATAACCAAAACACGTCAACCACAAGGGAAAATAGAATACCTCCAAGAAACCTTTGCACTGTTGAAAGTGGTTGCAAAGAAAATTTCACATTTCTAAGACTTTCTATAAGAAGGGAGTTATTAAGAATCATCAAGAATCCCCAGAAAGATTTTTCAGAAACTAAAGAAATAATTTGATATACACTGATTATTCAATATCGTTTGGAAACCCCTACGAAACATCTAGAAAGAGAACTAATTGTCCTTCGTAAATCTACCTGTATAACTACAGAGTTTATAACTGATTCCAACATTTTGGTGAAACTTTGAAATGCCTAGGTTTCTTACGATCTTCTAAGCATCCTTATACTATGATATATTAAGAAAACTTCAAAATACAGTTTCTTTCATAATTTCCTTCTTTTGTTTTCCATCTTGTGCATCTAGTTTTTAAAGAATGTAAACATTTAGGAAGCGATTAGAAAATTCGTTTCTAAAGTATTCAACGTGCAAGATTTACATCATAGACATCTCAGAAATCTTAGAGGATATGCTTCATCAACCTAGTGAACAATAATGTTTTTTTTAATAGAATATTGAGTCTAAATGTTTAAAATGATTGTTACCTATCTGTAAACCCGGAATAAAATGTATTAAAAAAAAGCAAAACGATCTTGTAAACACATCAAATAACACTCATTAAATAAAATGGCTCAGTTCAAATTTCAATCCACTTTACATCCAGTTATATTTCAGTATCATAAAATATTTATTGATTTATCTGAATATTATTAATATAAACTTTAAAAGTACATCACTAATGAAATAAAATTTGTCTACTTGAAAAAAATTATTTATATTTTAGTACAAGATAGTTGTGAAGATTATTGAAATTTTGATAGTTTTACAGCATAGATTAACTTTATTTAGATAACTATTGGAAACTAGGAAGCATTGGAAAGACAGATGTTTCATACTGAATGGGACTCTTCATACGTGTGTTATATCTTGTGAATGCGTATGTGCCCTGTTTGATATATGAACGTGCTGATTCCCACCTATCAGAGAGTAGTGAATTATCGATCAGAGCAATAATACACAAAAGCCATATGAACAAGCTTGAGTATTTATCAGTCCTGATATCTGCCTAGCCCAACCAGTTAAGTCCAAAACACCAATAACATTCTCTGCAATATGAAACATTTATTTCAAACATACTGGGTTTATATACCAACCAAACAGATCACATCGTACCATAAAATAGAAAATAACATTTGTACAAGATTTAGCCAAATGTGGCTGTGAATGTGGGGGACAGTAATTAATAGACTGGGGATAACTCAAGAATGATAAATCATATAGTGATAGTTCATAGGTCAAAACAAAGCTTATAATAAGCGGAACATGAATATGAATAGTTAAGTTACTTAACGATTATACAATGGGAAATATACATATTACATTGGTCCATAAATAGTCCTCAAAATTTACCATTCATAATTCTCCACGGGATACAACAACGTGTTCATCTAACCTATTACCAGTGATCAAATTTAGTGCCTTAAGGTTACTCAATGAACTTCTCATCTTTGAAATACTGAGTTAAGATTTAATAGTTTTTATTTTTCATTTGAAATTGTATGACAGTTATTTTATGTCGACTATCTCATTTCAGATGAAGAGAAAATCTTACAGTCACTTTTTTTGTCTGATAGTTTAAGTTTATCGTTTGATTTATTGAAATAAGTTCTGTTTTAGTGATTTAAATTTAATGCTCTCTTCATTACGACTTAAGAGTCCCATGTTTGACCCTCAAAGAGATTTTACAAACATTCTACTCAGCAAAAGTGACACATAAAACTAAAACAGTTTACGGATACTCTCATGTTTACGTTGAATGGTTATCTGCCTAGGTAAAGGTTTATGTGGTATAAACTATACAATATTGTTGTTTTTTTTAGATTACCAACCTTTCATTTAACATAAATTCATTCAAAACGAATGCAAGAAGAAAGAACACTGCACATTTTGTGGAATCAAGTTCAAGTCAAAAAGTTTTTTCTGGAGAGGGAGATAATTCAGCTCGCTCTCTGAGATGAATTGCTTTGAATATGTTATTGATATACTGAAATTCAAGTTAGTTAATTAGATATTTAGTAATGACAAGTGGAATTTGTAAATCCGCTCTTTCATAGGTGCCTAGCTACTAATTAAGTGAAATATAACAGGACATACCTCCGTTCATTCCTTTCCAAATGTCATTCGTGGTAATACTAATACTACTACTACTACTAGTACTATTTTAGTGAATGAGAACACAGAAGGAGACAACTAAATGTATTTTGACAAAACATTACAGAATATCTCAGAAAAATCCGAGAATCATACAGTAAATAATTCATTTGCAAAATATCCATCAACTGTCTTAGACTTTCTTGTTCCTACGTTTCCATACCAATCACTCATTTTTCTCGTTCTTTTCTCTTCCATTTTCTCAACCTTCTGCCGCTAGGCATTCCTCTTTCGATTGGTGATGCATACAACTTATATCTGTTAACATCAGTAGTACACACCACACTACTACTAATACGAATTATTATTATTACCATTAGTGCTATCATTACAATTATTATAAGGACTTTATAAGCTCTCCCGATATCTACCTCATACATTTCTCTAGCTTCGAGAACAATAATAGCTTAAAATTACAGTCTTGTTCAAGCAGCCAGCATTTCAGATGAATTTATATAGCTGACTGAACTTATAGCAATCACATTTTAAACAGACACTATTATTTTCACTATTATTATTGTTATTAGTATTATTAGATCAAGAGAACTTTTATTGTTTTTTTTCTCTTAATTCTGAAACAGCATTGTTATGGTAGTTCTTTTTCGAAAAAATAAAATCATCGGAATGTTTATTGATGGGGTCCATTGCGAACAATTACAGTAACGAACATTAAGACCAGGACAGACCGACAAAACAATAAACAAACAATAAAGACTACTCCTCTTAGAACCTAATGTAATAACATAATCTTGATGATCATTGAGAAGTTGGGGAGAACTGATTGGTTGGTTCATTCCTAATTATGATACAATACCCATATAGGCAAGCCTATCGAGAGATTGAATCCGAAAAAATCCAGTTCTTACGAATGATGTTTATTTTTAACATGAAAACAATTTTTATGAAGTCGCACACAGAAGATCGTTTTCTTAATTTTATCATCAATAACTTATTTAGTGACAAATAACTCTTGGCATATCTTTATTTGCTGAAGGATACCATACTCAAGATTGATTTCATACTAGTTGACACTAGTCATTAGGGTGTACCTACAATCTTGAAGGGACTAATACTCACTTTGTGATTTGAACCAACCTCTCCCAGTTTCATAGTCACCGCTAATAACTATATCAGCATGGTGTTGATCACTATCCTGAACTGATAAATGTAAACGTCTCGGTTCTATAGGGAATCAGTTGTCGCCCCAATACCTGGTGATAACGTCTCAGGATGAGAAGCGGTGTGACGCGTGTTCGAATACCACAGTATGTACCAGATCTTTCCAGACTACAGATACACCTTGATGACGAGCGCCAGCGATGACAAAACCTTGAATGATTAGGGTTTATTACTGACCACTCCGAACCACCTAACATTGAAATATAATAAATAACGATGCTTATTAGCTTAATGCAATGGGTACACCACAACTCGATTGATGGAAAGACAAGGCAAACATGTAATTGGTTACTACTACCCGATGATCAAACATTGTTAACTGTTCTTGAAGTTATTTGAACACTAGATAGCTCTGATCAAATGTAAAAAAACCGCATATCGTCAAAAAACTGGCTCAAAATGAACAACAACAAATAATAATGGAAATACTCTGCCAATACAGAATCAGACAATACTTGTTTCCAGTCATCTTAAATCTGTTCTCCCTAGATGAAGACAAACAAGGAAGAAGGCAATAACAAGTGGGAGTAAAAGTATATTTGATTGTAATTAGGGGTCGAGGAAAGTGATAATTCTAAACTGGTTATCTAGAAGAAGCGAAGTGTTATATATCATGTTCTGCTGTAATCTAATGGTGATATTTGACAGAACGCCTTTAGCTAGTAGTTTTCTAATATCACTTGCGAGAATAATGGCAATATTGAATGTTTACAAAACTATTTATTTTAGGGAGTTATTTACTAGAATAATAGTAGTAGTAATAATAACAATAATGGTAATAATACTAACAATACAGCGATGATTTTTGATTGAATTTATTGAATATCGAATACATTCATTTATTTACTTACCAAATACAGTAGGAAATCCATTTGTTAACTATTGAATAATTCTCTTCCTTGCGGTACTTATATATATATATATATATATATATATATATAGTGCATTTCATCTGTCAAATGATTTGAAATCTCTCAGGTGATTTATTAAAGGATGATGATGGATATAAAAGACTAACTACTAGTGAGTAAGTCGTGTCATATAATCATTAAAAGATTAAACTATGCACAATAATGGCTAATTACTGAGTGCTATAATTAATGAGTATTTGTTGGTACTTGTCGATTACTAATATTGACTGAATCTCAATTTCATAACTAAACTTAGTGACTGGATATTGCACTATATATTATACTTGATTGAAGGTAGTTAGCACAATGTCGGGGTGGCAGAAAGAGCCAACAAGAATCCGTTGTAACCATTTCTAAAGTCAGCCATTTTATGATGAAATCCAACCACTGTACAATGTTATCAATTAGTATTCGCTTTACAATTGGATCGATTAGCTTCATAGATAATGGTTTCATGAACGTATACACTAATGAGATCGCAATATATATTATTTAGTTAAACGGTGTTATGAAAATTCCAAAATCTCTCATTTTTCACCGATGATATTAGATGAGGACTGAGCTACGTCACAGATTGACTGAATTTGAAACTAATAACCACTGAATTCTAAATTAAAAGGTAAGTAGTATCTTACTTGTTAGAAAATTTGAATGTGACTTGTTGATTACCATGTATTATTCACTGTAAGCGAATGTTATTCATAAGTCAGCGGCTAATCCTTGAACAACCACATATTATTCAATCTTCAGAAATTACTGTGTTACAGGCAATTATGAATTACACTGATATTGCTAACAAACCGCAAGCACTTTTAAACAGTTCAATGATGGTTATGAGTGAAACACAGTACCTGTGTTCCGTCCTATTTAGGACTCATCAGCTTTGTGTATCTGCATCTGTGTTGATGTTCATTCCGGTACTCAGACTCAATGCATTTAGCTTCACACGCCTTACGCGTTATAAACTTAGCTACTGAGGCTTCCATTCCCGAGTTGAACACCAACACTGAGGTGCAGGTAAACTCAGGTGACTGATCCAAAGCAGGACGAATCGTTCGTGCTGGATTACGTTGCTGAACACCATTCAATTCTGATTGAAAATAAAAATTTACTAAAAACGGATTACTCTCTTCAATTTTGCTCCACGTCTAATTATTAATGGCCTAGATTTTAGGTGCTTTAGTACGCAAACCAACGTCCTAGGCTCCATCCTTTATAGTGCAGTTATGGATGCATGTTTTAGGGAAGTTCATACCGGAACAAAACAGCTGGTCAGTACTTCATCCTTTTCAACGAATCTTCAACTTAGGTTGGTTCATAACATCAATAACATTTAATGATCTTTACATATCTCTACACTGAACACTATTATTTTTTTGTAAATATGCACCATTTTTCAGGATTATAAATTCTTTAACTAACTATTTCAACCCGAAAAGAATATGATGCAATTTGATTGATTGAGCTTATCATGAAAATCCTATAGATAACCTACTACTTAATTGAAGTATAAGTAGCTATGTTTTGGTGCTAAAATTTCTCATTGAGGGGGACCAATTATTTTAAATAATATTTTTTATTTTAATTTCCGTAATTTCTTATTATCATTAATGATATTCATGTTTTGTTCATCTCTATAATTCGATAAATCAAAGTTTGTATAGCAAAAGTTATTCGTGTACTAATTATCTCTGATTATTTTTTCTGACATTGTATTTCAGTAATGTCACACATAAATTTCTTCTTCATTGAGTTTTGAACACTGAAGAAATTATCCTGGCTGTGGAGATTATTTAACATCTATTTATTAATTTCAATAGTTGAGATCATCAGTCAATTGAAGCTGGACCACCATGGAAAACCTGGAAATATTGTACGACCGTTTCGTCCCATGTGGGACTCCCCAGTAGTGTGCATCGACGATCCCGCCTCACGAGATTCGAACACAGGACCTATCAGTCTCGCACGCGAGCACTTAACCTCTAGACCACTGAGCCGGCATCTAATGGTGTTAATGTCTAACTTCAACCAATCCACAACATTGAGCGAGACACCCACTAATGTCTCCAGTGAGTTACTATCTCACAGACCCGGATGAACTCCACTGGTTACTGCTTCTCACTAGAACTCCAGGAAATATCTCCTGAAGACAGTCACCAGTGATCTTATGATTCTTATCAGAAGGGGGTATGTGGAGATGCCGGCTGAGTGGTCTAGAGGTTTAGCGCTCGCGTGCACATCCACGATCCTGCACGCGAAAATCGAACTCACGACTTTCAGTCTCGCGCACGAATGCTTAACATCTAGACCACTGAGACTACAAATATATCTGTTTTACCGAACGTTTCATAAAAGTATAATGAGGGAATTCCGAGAAAAATTCTTAACTTTGGTAAATTTTTTTAAAAACATTTTCTATTTATTTGTTTAATGTAGGAATGTTGTAAACAAGCAAGAAAATCCGACCATTATTTTGTATAATGAGTTAACATAATTAGACAGATGTTTCGATACCCTTATGTTAAATTTCGAAAATATACATATATATGTATAATTCATTTTAGCGATACATGACAGCAATTATTCTGTTTTTGTATTGGCTGTTTGAATTTCCCCGTTGACGTTTAGGATTACAGTTGATGAGTCTCTTATTGGCACATGATTATAATTATGCAACTGACATGAAGAAAATTCATACTTCCATCCTTCAGTAACAAGTAAATAAAAAAGTCGAATTTGAATACTGAATAATAAAGCCATCTCATTTTAAAATTAATAATGTCTTACACTGACCAACTTTATTACAAGAGGTCAAATAAAAATAAGAATGTAAACCTTTATGAGACTTCTTCTGCTGAACACACAGTTTAAAGAAAACAAAACTTTACTAGCCCAAAATACACTAAGTTCAGAGATCGACTCATTTATTTTAATATTAACACTGTGATTACAGTATGATTACCTGTTTTCAATATGATTATAAAACGATAGTCTGGTCATGTTTAAAGCCAACAAAGGTTATATTAAACGGATGTTTCCTCTAGCAATGAACTCAGTTTCCATCAGGGGTTTATAACATGCGATAAGAAAATTTTCTTATTATTACACACAACTGTATGATGAGCAATCAAATGTCAATAGTGTTCCGTAAACTTTGTACCGATTCAACAGATCCAACATACTTCACAGACACAATTAACTTCGAATGAATTCTGCCAAAAACATTAATGTGTTCTAATTCAAACTTTTAGATAAATAGATAAGTAGATAAATGAATATATAAATAACCAGATCTATAATGATCACTTTTTACTTTAAGCTTAAACCTACTTCTATTTAAGTAACCCTGTTAGTTATCACACATGAAATTTTGGTGAGACAATGATTTATGGATGACTTTTGAGCGATTCTAAAGTAACCTTGAGAATTCCCCTCTTTTTATTAGAGTTCAATGAGGGTTACAAACTTGTGTGAAGAATAAATATTATGATTTACTGTTGATGGTTAGGGCTAGGAATTAGATTTAAAGTTTCCATCACTAACTGACATCAGCTAAAATGTCAAAATGCTATTTAACCAAATAGATGAATGAATTTCGTGCCAAAATCCAGGAATTGTCATCCTAAATCTGATTGGTTCGTTTATAAATTGTAGTCTTATCAAAATTTTGACTTAAAAACAAGTATATCACTATATTCTTTCTAAATGGATTACATCACATTGATTACGTCAGTAAAATATTACTAAATATAAGTAATTGAAAATCTGCTGAAGAAGCAAATACAGAAATTTCCCTTGTTTTCTGAAAACAATTAATTACTATTATAGATCAGAAGGGGTTTTGTGGAGATTTCAGTATTTTCATAGTTGAAATCATGAGTCAATTAGTGAACGCTTGCTCAAACATCGTGTATTGGTTGGAGTTAGACATTAACACCGTTGGATACCGGCTCAGTGGTTTAGTGGTTAATTGCTCTGGAGCGAGACTGGTAGGTCCTGCGTTCGAATCTCGTGAGGCGAGATCGTGGATGCGCACTGCTGAGGAGTTCCGCAATAGGACAAAACGGCCGTCCAGTGCTTCCAGGTTTTCTATGGTGGTCTAGCTTCAATTGACTCATGATTTCAATTATAAAAATTACTATTATTACAAGAAATTTATCGAATAAAAATGATAAGATATAAGAATAATACAAATTCTCTTATTTATTTTTTATATATATAAATATATTGATTGTAATCTTATTCTTATGGTATTTTCTATGTGCAAAACTTTCATTTATACATTGGTATTCATATTCAATAGAATTAATTTTAATAAGCGTGAGATATCTTACAGGTTTCGACCATCTGTTTATGTCATTTGTCTTCTTCAATTATAATTTTTGCGTGAGTGAATGTCAACTCGTTTTCCCCGAATGTATGTGTGTGTATGCGTGTGTTTGTGAAAGAAAAAACGATATAAAACACAAGTAAATGAATGATGGACGGTTACATGTCTTAAGAGATATAATGTATACATAATCGGCTATGGATATATTTATTAATAATAATAATAATAATAATAATGATTGAAACGTGTAAAGTATTTATGTATATTTATTTACATGCATAGGAACATATTCCATATACCTGATAGGATTTATCATAAATCAATAAACTCCCAATACATAATAACTTTAAATGATGTATACATATTTGTATATATTTAAACAGGAGCGTTATGTCTTGTCACTATGAAACAGTGTTATTAATATATATGTATATGTACATGTGTGTGTGTGTTGTTTTCATTCCAATGTACAGTAAGGGACTTTAATACCATATATATGTATACTATCATTGATAGTAACAATACTAATACCAATACTTCTACTAATCATGTTCACCATATAATCATACTGATAGTAATAATAATAATAATAATAATAACACTCGTTATGAAATGATGAAAGATTATATACTATGATAAGCGAAAAATTAATTCATTATTTAGGTAATAAATAGGAAATAAAAACAAAAAAAGATAACAGTCACAGTTTAAATAATTGTTCATTGTAACAATCATAACAATAATAACGATAATAATAATAATTGTAAAATCATTAATAGTATTAGTAATTACAACACTCACCGGGTAGTCATGAAAATGTACGTTTCATGCAAAACCTTATATAACTATCTAGTCTCAATTACACTAGGTAATGTACTATGCTATTTGATGTCAGGTTTTCGTTGCTGTATGATAAGATGAAATACCTGTTCCTGTTTTTCGAAGACTTTATATTTATATTTATACTACATACAGAACCAAAACTCTCCGATACAGTACAACATGCATCAATCGAATTATACTTGATGGAGAAGCTTTGGAGGATGTAAAAACCTTCACATATCTGGGCAGTATCATCGATGAACACGGTGGATCTGATGCAGATGTGAGTGTGCGGATCGGCAAAGCAAGAGCAGCATATTTACAACTGAAGAACATCTGGAAATCAAAACAATTGTCAACCAACACCAAGATCAGAATTTTTAATACAAACGTCAAGACAGTTCTACTGTATGGGGCGGAAACTTGGAGTACTACGAAAGCCATCATCTGGAAGATGCAAGTGTTTATTAACAGTTGTCTATGCAAAATACTTCGGATCCGTTGACCAGACACCATTCTACCGTTTGAGAGAACAAACCAGATTTCATCCAGCGGAGGAAAAAATGAGGAAGAAGCTATGGAAGTGGATAGGACAAACATTGAGGAAATCACCCAACTGCGTTACATAATAAGCCCTCATATGGAATCCTGAAGGCCAAAGGAGAAGAGGAAGACCAAAGAACACATTACACCGAGAAATAGAGACAGACATGAGAAGAATGAACAAAAGTTTTATAGAACTAGAAAGGAAGACCTAGGACAGAGTGGGCTGGAGAATGCTGGTCGGCGGCCTATGCTCTATTGGAGGTAACAAGCGTAAGTAAGTAAGTAAGTAAGTACAAAACGATCATGTTATTTTTTTAAATGAAGAGCCGCCTGAAAATAGCATAAATAAATGTTAAATTTTATAGTTTACATCATGAAATAACCTTAGTTAAACAACTGTTGGAAGACATGAAACACCCTTAAGTGTTTTACTCCATTATGAAACTTGATAACAGTATACAATCAAGTGTATTCAAAAATACATAAATCCATGCTTGTTGTTGTGTCGAGTTGCAAGGAATAATTATATTTTTTAACCATACGTTATTTATCTACATTGAGAATTTTGAATTATCTGGTCAAATAATCTAATGTAACGAAAGGTATCTTGAAAATGGAATTAATTCTTATGAATCATTCAACTAAATAGTAACTTTTATAGTTTACAGTAAAAACTGACCTTGATTGGGTAACCAGTACAAGCCAGGAAGCACTGAACAAGTGTTTGAGTCTAGTGTTGAACTTCTCATTAGTGTGCATCTACGATCTCATCGCATATCGAAGTCAATGCTTTTAGGTCTCTCAGAGAAGATTCATCACTTAGACCAGTTCGATGACACCTAATAGTGAATATTTCTGACAACTAATGGGAAACCACAACCAGTGAAGCTCAACTATGTTGCACGTGAATCAGTTATCTATCAGTAGTAACAGAAGATGGTTGCATTATATCGTAAATTGATTAAGAAGTTCCATATTAAAAAGAGGTACGCGTCTGGTGCTTCTCCATCTGGAGCCTTTTTTAGAGTTACTTCCGGGTTCCAAGCCCGGGTGAAGAAGGATGGTTGAGGATGGGACCATCAACCCTATCTTGTGAAAAAATGACCTTGCTAAATGAATGCTAACCAGAAACGCATCCTGGTTTACATTGGTTTTTTAGCTAAGGCTGGATCTTGACGCAAAATAAAAAATTCAACAGTCTCTGAAAACCTCCTTCACTAATAAATAATAACTGTTTACTTACTGGTGACTAACGTTCAAATGAATCTTCAAAGTTATAATCAATAGTCGCAGCTAATATAGTTTAAGTGTGTTTTCAGTAAAACAGTAAGTTACCTTTTCAAGTAATTGGGTGATTTTCACCTTGAAACAATAATCGTTTTGATTGATATCAGCTCCAAAATACAGAGACACACACGAACATAAATGTTCGAGTATAATTTAAGTAGTCTGACGCTTTGTCGATAGGAAATGCCATGAAGAATTGAGTTCCTTATATAGAAAATAGAATTGAAACCTATCTATTTCTAATTGATTAGATATACATTTCTCACCCATACACTATCAAATAATCATTATCTGATAAATTAAAATGTACTGATTATTGAATGATGACCAGTATCACCATTATCTTGTCTGTTATTACAGATCGAACTCTATCAGTCCATTTTCGATGTGGCTGCTATTAATGTAATTGGTATTATTTAAAAGGATATTTTGTGTTTTTGGTGACCTTGATCTGCACTATGTATCAAGCACGATAGCTTTTTAGCAGTTCATCTGTTTTAATTTCCGGATTCAGGGTTACAGATACATGCTGGCACTGTGAAGTCTCGTACTAGGACGAACTGGCCGCCCAGTGCTTCCAAGTTTCCTGTACTGATCTAGCCACAATCAGTTCATGACTTAAACTTTATACAAAATGCCAAATCATCTTTAATTGTTTATCATAAAACAAAAGTACACAGCAATGGCTTACTAGTTAAGGTATTCGACTTTCAATCGCTCAGTAGCCGATTCGAAAACTGATCATGTTGTGAAACAGAGTAAAATCGTTCAGTTGCCCTTACATACAACACACGCAACGCGAATGATACTTAAAGGCAATTACACGAATTTATAATTGGTAAATGGTTTAATCTTTAGAAAAGCATTTTTAAAATTCCTAAAAAATCACTACTGTTCAAATTAAAAAGTATATCTAAAAAATAGTTCTTTCTTCTTCCGTCTCTACCCACCACTACCATAGAAGTACAATTCTTTCCCAAACATCCTTGATGTCATGTATACATTCACATTAAAAAATTTCCCAATTCATTTTTTACATACACAAACTTTTATTAAATTATCTACTCTTTTTTTAAAAGGAAAAAAACATACTTTTCCAATTACTTGTCTTTCGTTTATTCATTAAATTGGAGGGGAAAAACCACGAAGACGGCGACAATGATGACAACAGAAACAACAACAATAAGGATAGCAATTATTTACTCTCTCCATTTCCCCATCCTATTTTTCTTTTATTATGGCACAGATATATGTTTATATGTACACACACAATTACATGAGGAAGTTTGTTATCAGCACTACTGGTGGTATACAATGACAGGAGGATAAAAATGTAGTGGGAAAGACATTGTTATGATAATAATAATTGTTATTATTATAGCAATTATTATTATAAAGAAGAAAATAGGCACCTATGTGTATATGCGAATACACAAACACACACAAATGCGCACGAATAAAAGATAAAAGAACAACAATTCAAGAAATATTCTTATAACATGGTAATTCGCTGCTAATAATATGCATAGATAATGAATGCGATGACATTATGTTCTCCATACAACAAAACCAAGGACAGACTTGAAACACTCATTCATCATAGTGTACATCTACTTATTTAAAAGAGATTATTGTAGTATATATATATAAAACGGTATTTAGACGTAGATATTAATGATATTGTTTTTGTGGTAGTAGTACAACAATTATTATTTATGCATTATTGTAGTAATTCATTGACTTTCTTCGACATCTCTGTATATACGAGAGACACCGTATACACATGTAGGTAACCATGTATGTATATTCGGATATACGTGTATGTTCCCTAACAAGGGGGAGCAGAAGACGGAACTAGACTGGTTGGATATACCTATTCTAATTCTATTATTCACTCATTATTATTACTCAAATCACGTTTCATTGTGTTCCAAGTCATGTCATCTCTATCTCCTCTTTCTCATCATCAATTTACTTCTTATCTCTATATAATTTCCTTGTTGATTATGCAACGGAAGAGATTGTCAAAATGTTTTTTTTGAGAAATTATAAAATGAAATTACAATAAATGAGTATTATATATGTATATAAATATTATCAAATTACGCCATATCAGTATAAAATTCATATCCATTCACTGTCTTATCAATGTGTGTTTCCTTTTGTTTTGTCTTCTTATTTCCCCTGTGCATGACGTGTGTATGTGTGTGTATGGGAGCTAGGAGTGAGCATCTGATCAGAGGCTGGTAACAGGAAAACTAAACAGCAATTTTTTTCAAAATAAAAAAATACCTATTCATATTCCTATGTAAATAATTGTAGCAATAATCTTAATCTCTTTTCTTCGTCATAGTTATGTTAAAACGTTAATTGTAAGAAATACCAATTAATGTTCATAGTAAACATTAATTATTATCATTTATATTGGGTGTTTGAATCTTCCCACTTATATGTAGAGCTGCAAGTGACCAGTCTCTTTTAGCATATGTGCGTTCTGTATGGTTTTCTTCGATATAGCCATTCTGAAATGAGTCAGTACTAAAAGGATTTTGTATGGTCAGTAGTGGAATCTAGAACGCGCGTTTCGTGTTATTTGGGGATCGTCAGTTGGATGGATCTGTATATCGGAGTTCATGTCCACAATGGAACTTGAACCCAGTACCACTCGCTCCAAACAGCATCACTTTACCCCAAGAACTCCAGAATGCAAGTACACCCGTCTGAAAAGTCTCAAATAGGATGAAGCTCGCGCCCTGGATTCCACGGCTAGCCATCATCCGATTCTGCTGATAGTAATTATTACCACTACTGTAATATTGTTATTCAAATTATATTTTGAGGTATAGACGATCCAGTGCATTTTCTCAACTAACTCATTTCATATTCAGTTGTTTGAATGTAAGAAGAATTGTGTCTGAGATTCAAGTAACGTATTATATCCGTCATGTTCAGTTAATTTCGCGTTCATTTTTGTACTGTAGATTGTAGTGTAGTAATCATTAAAGATTTTATTTCAAGAATCTGGATTTATCCACATAAAACTGTCTGCTATGAACATGCCCATGTAGTGTATGCAACTCTAGATATAAAATGAGAAATAAAAACAAATATTTTAAAAGTTAGAACATGAACTGGAAACTGATGGAAATTACATTATAAAATATATCAATAATCCACTAAATGAGCGGTAAAACACTGGAAAGTACTGAATATAAGATTGAAAACATAATGGACAACTTCAGCTAGAATTTTTAAATCGAAAATTTGAGTTTTTCTAGAATGTGCACGCCCCCATCATATGAAGGTATGAATGTATGGATGAAAAAATGACCTTGACATGATGAATGATTCAAAGGTGACAACTAGAAATGTTAATAAGTACGTTGAATGGTGAATAAACTAGAATACATTTGTCTTAAAGTAAATATGACAGATACATACTTAAGAATATGGACTAATATGATTACAGACTGACTATTATCTAATATTATTTCTTAATAAATTCATAGAATGTTATAGTTGAAAAATTCATTGTTCAATATCTATTTTATTATCTAATGTAGGTTTTAAACCAACCAATAACATCCCAAGCTCAAGCAATGGATAATACCACATACTTTGGTCAGTAATTACGTACACACTGGCCTATTTTCTCGTTTGTATTCTTCATAGATCAATTTCAGTTGGTGTACTGTTGTAAGACCAGAGAGCATTGAACGACCGCTTCGTCTCAATATGGTTTTCAATAGTAAACCAACTAAGATCCATTTATGATTAATTCAACCTGAGAATTAAACCAGTCTCCGCGAAACTTCACTGAATGAACTATAATAGTTAACCCACTAGTGACTTACTTCAAAATGTTCCTGAAGTTCCAGTGAGAATCTGTGATGAAGTTGAAATATGCCAGGAGTGGAACTTTCGTTAACTCTAACACTAAATGATCGTCTCTATGTATCATAAACAAAAGTTAAAACAGTATTAATGGATACGTAGCTCAGCGATTCTAATGGTTAAGCATTCGCCACCAGACCTGACGACCCTAGGTTCTATTCCCAGTGAGGTTAAATGTGTGCACTTTAGATGAGTCCCAAGCTTGGATGAAATGTACGTTCAATGATTTCTCATCTGAGATCAATCTGTGAACAATGCATCTTACAAATACCAAATATTATTTTTAATTTACTTAAAAATTTACCAACTAATCCTTCTCTCTTGTTTTATTTTTATACTTTATTTTAATGTCAGTTGATTGGAGACAATAAGTAAGAGATTAAGCGCAAAAGTGTCGTGTTACAAATTACTTATATTTTACCACTTGAAGAGTTTTAAAAATTTAAAGTTTACATCACATACTGATGTTTGTTGGACAACCACTGATATTGAAATAACTCTGGAAGGATAGCTATTTTGTCCTAGCATAGGACTCCTCAGAGAAATGTATATCCATGATACCATCCGAGAATGAACCTAACACCCTAATGTCAGGCCAAAAGAGTCAAACCTTCAAACCAATAAACCCTCAATCAATGATTTACATTTCTATATTTAATTAATTTACTATATCGTACAACCATCTTCAAATATTATTGGTTTGTATTTGCCTCACACTTGGAATATTTTAATAAAACTAGTGATGATATATTTTTAAAACTTTTGAAACCACATCTCACAATTAATCACTAGTATGTACATGATTTTTCAAATATTTTTTTGTAGGTTCAATCAACAAATAGACAAAAAGTTGACATATTGTCAACCAATCAGTTCTGTCTGTTTCTTTTTTTGTATTTTCTTCTTGATAAAAAATAAATTTTCTGGGAAAAAAAATTTATTGAATTACTTTTATTATCAGCATATTATTATTTTGAAATTCTAAATGAGTTATTATTTTAATAGTTGTGATCATGAATCAATTGAAGTTAGATTACCATGGAAAACCTGGAAACACTGCACGGCCGTTTCATCCTATTATGGGTTTCCTCAGCAGTGCGCATCCAAGATCCCACCACACGAGATTCGAACCCAGAACCTATCAATCTCTCACGCGAGCACTTAACCTCTAGATCACTCAGCCGGCATTCAATGGTGTTAATGTCTAACTTCAACCAATACGCAAAATTGAGCAACCGTTCACCACTGTCTTTGGTGATTTATTATCTCACAACAAATCTGGCTGAACACCACTGGTCTGTGAATTTCCTGTTTTCTATGTATATTAACACTGAAATAGTAATATTTATCCTGTTAATATAACATACCATATATATGAATATGTGTATAAATTGTTTGACTTCTATTCTCTTTTTATAAATTCATAATAACACAAGCATACAAATACAAATGAAAACACCTTCTTCAATTGACTGAAGAAATTCTCGAGTGTTTTCTTTCTAAAAGGTTTGTATTTCATATGTGCGTTTTGATTTGTTGTTTTTTTTTTGTTTTTTTTTCTAAAATAAAATGTTAATTAATTGTATCGATTTGTATATTAATTCATGATTAAATTATAAAATGATAATTAGAAATTATCATTATTTATTCTAATTATCATAATAATAATGAAAAAAAAAACGAAAAAAATATTCATAATTCACTTCACTAAACTGACTCATTTCCGTTGAATGCTCAGTGGAATCCCACCTTACTTATCAATAATAAATTACTTATTATTATTATTGCTACTATATCAATATTAATAATGATTCTCAATTTAAATTAATATTGAATAGTACGACATATTATTATTGTTGATATTACTGATGATGATCTTTGTGATAGGGGTGGGATTGTAGATAGGTTTATTAAATTTTTTTGAATAGAACAAATTAATATGAGAATGATGTAAAGGGGTGGTAAGGGAAAAATATTGAAATTATTTTACCTTATAATCCCAGTAAGCTCTCTAATTAAACAAACGCATACACACAAACATTCAAATTCATAACAAGCAAACTAAAGAAATTTATTATTATTTTCTAGTTCAGAAACGAGTAGAAGAGTATATAGGCAGGGTGAATTGTGTATACATTTATACCCACACGTGTGAATGAGTTGGTAGCTAGATGAAGTCATGTCTCTGTGACAATGTCAAACATAGAAAAAAATTTGAAACAAACTGGTCGAAAATATTTGTCATTTCAATTGTTAAATGAGTGTCAAATTTAGTCAATTAGGGTAAATGAGTAGAGTTCACCTACTATTCTCCCCCTTTTTTTAATAATACATTACCATATACAGCAACTGGGTGAATATACATATATATAACTTCGACGTGAGTTTATATTTTAGACACACGTGTATATTCCTGTATTAAAAAAACAAATTTTTAAGTAATTTACACGTGCCTAATTTATTCATTTTGCTCATCGTTTGTAACAAGATAATCAAATGAAAATATGTATTTATGTGTGTGTGTGTGTGCGTTTGTATGAGTATATGCATGCTTCATTGAATCAACAATCGTAAAAAGTATGACTTTCTTTCTCTATAAAAATGCAAACAAATACAAAATATAACATCGAATGTGCTATAAAATACCATCAGATAGCTTATCCCATTCATGCGATTATTTTGATAGATTACTTACAACACTACTACTGTTCAATACTACTACTAACAGTCATAACAAATTTTTTGTGCCTATTTATTGTTTACATATTTATATTCCTTTTAAATATATGTGTATGCATGTGGGACTTCCATCATTTCTGGCATACTTTATCTTATTGACACATACAATCCTCACGTATATACGCACATGGTTTTGTTATTAAAACAGAATATTGTAAACGTTGCATATGCATCAGTGTATTTGTATGTATGCATGCCAAGTACCAACACATTATGGCTTATGTATGTGTATTAATCTATGCATATAGAAGTAGGGGACAATGACAATTAGACCTCACCGATTCATTAGAATGAGAACAAAAACAGAAAAGCTGATAAAATAATTTATTTTTAATTAATGAATTGTTTTGAAAAATAATAATAACAATAATAATAATAATTATTATTATTATAGTAATTTTTATTATCATAATCATCATTATTGTTATTATCATTTTAACTGCCATCGAAATGAAAAATAAAATGACTGTTAATTAATGAGGGAATTAGTTAACTTGTCTACCTCAATTTATCCCTTCTGTTTGAGAAAGTGAGATAAATACTTTATATGTGTGTATGTATGTGTGTATATATGTGAGTGTATATGTCTACTTACTTACGTGAAACAAAACAACAAACTTTCGAAGAATCGGAGACAGTTGTAACGTTAATTGATTAAACTAATGAATTATTAATAATGATAGTAATAATGATTATAATAATTAATATATAAGTTAATTGCTTTTTTGAAAAAGTTAGATAAATTAGTGTCTGGGTGATTGTGTGTGTGTGAATAAAGGTGAAAGCGTATCTATGTATGTATAATGTGCTTGTTTCACTTCATTTAATTAATAATTTTTGTTCATTAAAATAAATAAATAAAAAATTTAGGCAACAAATAAATTAATTGACTTCCGCCAATGGTAAGATTAATTTAAGCTCCCTTCATTCAAACAACATTCGCTATTATGAACAAGAGATAATTTACTGTTTATTTGCTTGAAATTATAAATAATAATCTAACAATCTATTTTCATTTTTAATCTACCAAAATATAACTCAGTTATTAGAAAGCTCACTTGTGAGTTACTTAATGGTCTGAATAGACTAATGAAGATGTCTCAAATAATGAGACTGTTTGATAAGGATTTGAATAGCACACAGAATATTAATTTTTCTTAAAGTTACAGATTGTCCAAGTTAACTAGTGCCATTTAATATGAAACCTAGCTTAACTAGTCAAAATTATGAAAATATACTACATGAAGATGTCTAGTAAGTTAGACCAGTCGGTACAAAGCAACGTGATCGATAGAATTTGATCAGCACTAAGGAGTAAATAAATATAACATTGGTTGTTCTTTAATAATGCGTAATAATTAACAAGTCAGATTAATCAGAATAACTTAGACTAATGAGATGAAGACTTTTTTTATCAATAAAAAGAATTACTAATGAACAAGTAATTTAAACAATCAAATGATTCAAATCAAATCTGCTAATGATGTTTGTCATGGATTGATTACGATTGGGATACCAGTGGAAATCAAGAAAATTATGATAGTTGATTACATTCTACTATAGGACTGCTAGTCAGTACATTATCTACGACTCAACCGTTGATCAAAGACAGGATTTTCAGGTATGTGGCGAGTGTTTTACCTTTAAACTATTAAGTACGGTTCAATCGTTTACATTTCTGACTTAAAGCAAATCAAAGTTCATCCAATACTATTGCTAACGACTACTACATTACAAAAAATGTTTGGACTTCACTGACCTAATTTGAAGTACTCGTAGAAGTTGATCTGATCATCACTAGGTTTAAAATAATTATCAAGATATTAAGTTGTTGACATGGTATATTTATTTCTACAAACAAAAAAATAAATAAACAAACCAACAAATAAGCATCGTTTGACTTCAGTAGGATGTATTCTTTCACACTATAGAAATGTCATAATATGAGATTATGATTGGTACGGGTCTATGGTAATTGTTAATTACAGAATGATTGAAATTATTCTAATGAGAACACGTTTTGTAATGGACTTGACAGTATAATAACTGGTACACAATACTTCAATAATAATCTTGTAGTACATTGGAACACAAGAAGAAAACGGATGTGCAAGAAAACCTTATATTCAGGCAGACAAGTTGAAATAATATATCTCTGTATATATAGTAACAAAAAAAGACCATGTGGTATACAGAAAACTCACAAAGTGATAGTAGTAACAACTAAATCGGAAAATAACAAAGGCTATACCAAAGTTTTAACTAAAATAGATATTTATAGTTACCGTAACCAGTAAAAAACTTTGCAAAAATGAGATAATCCTATGATCTCCTCAATCAATAACATATTCGAAATTTCATGTCATCATCTTAATCTAGATCGTCTTGATCGCACTTGTGTTATTACTAATAATTGTTGGTTGTTTTCGTTATTTTGTAAAAATATAACTACATTATATGTGCCTACTGAGTTGTCAGCTGACATTTTTCTCCTCTATCCTTCTCAATTCCAGATTCTTTCATATATGCTGCTCTTCACACAATTCCTCCATCTACACACCAATGTAGAAGGTATGTTCAGGATAGATACAAACTTCCCCGAAAACTGAACGTAATAAAATTATAAGACAAAATCCTGTCGTTGTTTTTTTCTTGGATAAACTGTAGAAACATTATTGTTTATATATGAACACCATTTAGATCTACTTTCGTTCAATGATTGATGATTCGAGAAAAGTATTATATTTTAATTGATATTGTTCATAATTTAGTTAATACTCATCAGTAAGGTGTCATTACAATCTTGAAATAAATTAATGCTTCTTTCAAAATTCAGAGTTATGTTAACGAGTGTAATACTGTGAGATATCACAAAATGATCACTTGTAGGATTGAGATATTTACAGTGGTTGGTCATATGAAAACAATTAATGTACTATTTATTAAGTCATTAGTACTGAACGAATTATATTTAGCTGTATCCTACTCTGTAAGTACCAGTATGTAGGAAACAAACGTAACAGTCGTTAACACAAGATATGGACTTATGTAATTATATGTTTCATAAGTATATTTCAGATACAATGTTACGATTCTATCAATCATAGCTCATATCATGAAAACATTATAGTGTCGATTAGTACCACGAGATATGTTGAAAGTTAGAAGAGGATATATCATAGTCGATAATTCTCAAAATTTGAGCTGTAAGAAGAATAAGTCAAATTATTATCATCCAACCAACTATGATTAGGTTTATTAATGAATATTACACAATACAGAAACTCCGCCTGTAGCCCCTCCGGGGGCTACTACCGGTCCCTAGCCCGAATAAAGGAGGAGGGTTGAGCATGGGGTTAGCGACCCCATCCCGTAGAAAACTAACTCGCTAAAAAAACCACTAACCAGAAAACACAACACAGAGATGAAGATTAAATAGTAGATACAACTTACTATCTCCATTGATATTACCATAATTATTGTAAACAAGTATTATTTCTTATTAAATCGACACTAATTTCAATATGACCAAATTCTATGAAACATAATATGAATATAGAAAAACAAATTTATGATACTTAATTGAAAAGTAGAAAAATTAAGTGAAATTAAAAAATCAAACTCGACATTTTGTTTTTTTTTGTATCCATTGCTTACTCATTAGCATAGTATAGTAGAAAGGTCAAACAAACAAAAGTCCAAGGTCAAAATAGTAAAATTTCATGATATAGACATTATGATGCTACAATATAACAATGATGAATGACTTTGATAATGGCCAATAATAATAATAATAATAATGAAATGAATTCCATTTCACTATTAGTACTCATATATGCATAGTGTATATAATACAAGACAAACCGAATTTGTATATGTGAGCAAGAGAGTATGGTAATAATAATAATAATAATGACGAAAATATGAAATGAATACCAGCATAATTATAATTGTAAGGCGAGAAATATTAATTTAATTTAATTTTTTTTTATTACAGAAATCATTCTACCGTATTACTAACGATACCAATGAGTAAATAAAAATGAAAATATTCTATTTATTGTATGACTAACTATCTAAACTAATCAGAATCAGAACGGATTGTTTAGAAATAAAGTTCATTTATGAGTAGATATTTTTATGCTTTTGTTTTCTCCCCAGAAACATATTTAATATTAAAGTGATGGTTATTCAAAATAAATGCCGGCTTAGTGGTCTATCGGTGAAGTGGTCTGGCTCGAGACTGTTAGGTCCTGAGTTCGAATCTCGTGAGGCGAGGTCGTGGATATGCACTGCTGAGGAGTCCCACAATAGGACGAAATGGCCGTCCAGTGCCTCCAGGTTTTTCTTGGTGGTATAGCTTCAATTGACTCACGCTTTCAACTATGAGAATACTAAATCTCCACAAAACCCCCTTCTGACAATAAATGTAGACCAACTTTCATTTAAATAAAAACGAAGAAAAGCAAACAGAGAAAAATGAATGAATAGTGTTTAGGGACAAATCACTGAGAATCGTGAAGGTCACTTTTATGTATTCGCGGAAAGTTTCATTACCACACTAAAACGGATAGTAGAAAAACTTATATGTATTTATTTAAACACATAAATATTGGTACAAAGGGGTACCAGATATATATGCGCCACACAAATCAAATGAGATTTGTGTGAGGGCTGTGATACTGCTCGGGTGCCCAAACTGAAGCAGGTGGTTTTCTTAGGGGGCCACACACAGAGCCTTCGACCTAAAGATCTGATTCACAAGGCAGTGGAGCATCGTAAGGAGGTGCAGTCCCATGGTAGCCGGTGACCAACGATTGATTCATACGCCATTTGTTCCTTCAGGATACTGGAGCCCATGTGCCCCATTGGTTTGGAATCAAGGTTTTCCAACTCCCCTAGGTGGAACCTCCGTGTCCACCAACCCGGTTAAAGCGCCGGATCGCAGAAACTCATTTTGTTGTCAGAGAGTAAAATGATTGAGTCAAACATATCAGATGATTAATTTTGTCTCTGTAGATTGCGATGTGACTTGGACTGTCCTAAAGTTGATGCTTACAAATACTTTTTCCATACAAATACACGGCTACCCGTGTATATATATATATATATATATATTCCTTGGGAAATTACGCGTGTCAGTAGCTAATTTCTTAACGCTTCCAAAATAAAACGATTTTTTGTCATTCACGTGAACTTGCCATTTCTTAATTTTTGATTGACTTATTGTATCAGTTTATAATTGGCAGATAAATCGACGATACTCTTCAATCCTAGCCCTATATACATAATCCTGAAACAAACATTCATCTGGTGGTATTAGATCTAATGGTAAAACTAGTCAGACAGTGCCTTTTACATTTTCGTCACAGATTAGTTTTGCATTACAACTCATGTCAGTTCGTGATGGAAACCCTGACTCTAAACCACTAATCCTAACTTTAAATACTAAATAGGAACGATAAGTGAATTATTAAAGATTTACTATAGTTGAATCGTATGTGGAAAAAAAAAGATGCTACTTTGCAGAATAGTCAACTGTGAGATAGAAATGACGGGGCCTGCACCCCACGAACGAAAGACCAGCCCCCCGATCTACAGTACCTACCTGGGCAAAAAAAAGAAAGACAAAAATCTGAAGTTAGGGAAAAGAAAAATGTCAG
>NC_031495.1:13392974-13448866 GCF_000237925.1 Schistosoma mansoni
TCCAGTCTTTTTAACACTGTTTTTACATGCTGTTCGTGTGATTGCAAATCGGGGCTGGCAATTAACAAGTCGTCTATATACCCCTGCGCAAATGGCATATCTCGAAGTAGATTGTCTATGAATCTTTGAAATGTCTGTGCCGCATTTCTCAGGCCGAATGGCATGCGTACAAACTCGAATAAGCCAAAGGGTGTTGTAATAGCTGTCTTGGGGATATCTTCATCCGCCACTGGGATATTGTGATATGCCCTGACTAAGTCAATTTTAGTGAATATGTTCATACCCTGTAAACCGTTTGTGAAATCTTGGATATGCGGTACTGGGTACCTATCTGGTACGGTTTGACGGTTGAGGGCTCTGTAATCCCCGCACGGTCGCCAGTCACCTTCATTTTTCTTTGGGACCATATGCAAAGGGGATGCCCATTGACTATCAGAGGGACAGATAATACCCAGTTGTAGCATATAATCAAACTCGGCCCTAGCGATTTTGAGCTTATCTGGTGCTAGTCTCCTGGGTTTTGCAAAAACCAGTGCACCTTCGGTTTTGATAGTGTGACTTACTTTTAGTTATAATTATTAGAATTTATGCATAATAGTTTTCTTTAGATTTACAGACAGAATGACCCATAAAATGATTTTAAAATCCACTACATATATAAAATCTGCTGACACTGAGATGCTACTGTTCCCTTATCTATAAATGAGCCATTTACCAAAGCGGTTTTCTGACTCGCTTAAAACTGCTTGAAAATTAGTCCTAGTTCCTTCAATCTCGTTCTTTCATGATACTTACTGAAATGAATATTCTAGATTACTTATTTTTGTCAATCCTCGTGGAGCATAGACCGCCGACCAAGATTTTCTAACTAACTCTGTCCTGGGCTCTTCTTTCCAGTTCTTTCCAGGTGCTTTCATCCTTTTCATATCTGCTTTCCATTCACGACGTATTATGTGCTTTGATCTTCCTCTTTTCCCTTTCCTTTAGGGATTCCAGGTTGGGGCTGGCTTTGTGATGTAGTTTGTTGATTTCCTCAATGTGTGTCCTATCCACCTCCAGCGTCTTTTCTTGGTTTACTCTTCATCTGGAAATTGATTTGTTGTCTCCCACACTAGGCTATTGCTAATGGTATCCATCCAACGGACATTGAGTATCTTGCATAGATAATTGTTAATAAATACTTGTACTTTTTTGCCGATTTTTTAAGAGGTTTCGCAAGTTTGAGCTACGCACGAATCGTTTAGCTGTATCCCAGCTGTCCATTGCATTCCTTACTTCCCCTGAGATGTGAAGGTCTTCATAACCCAGTCAGCCACCAGAAGAAGAAGAAAGGGCAAGAATAAGCAGCCTTATCTAACACCGATCTTTACTTGGAATACATCTGTCAGCTATTCTCCATGCACCACAATGTACTGTAGTTCATCGTACGAATTCCGTATGGTGTTGACGATTCTCTCAAGTACACTGTAATGTCGAAGAAGGTTCTACAAGATTCTCCTATCGACGCTGTCAAATGCTATCTCATGGTCAAGAAAGTTGATGTATTGTGACGAGTTCCATTCAATTGATTGTTCAACGATGATCCGTAGTTTCGTGATTTTGTGTGTGCATGACCAATCCTAACGGAATCCGGCTTGATGATCTCAAAGCTGGTCGTCCACCGAATCTTTCATTCGGTTCAGCAACATTCTGTTAAAGACTTTCCCCGGTACCGATAGTGGTATGAGATGCCTCTGTAGTTCTCGCACTTGCTCAGATCTTCTTTCTTTTGTATGTTGATGAGATATCCTTCTTTTCAGTCCATTGGCACTTGCTCTTCCTCCCAAATCTTCCTGAATAGAACATGGAGCATGTTTGAATTTTTTCCTATATCTGACATCAGTGCTTCAGCCGGTATGTGGCTTGGTTCGACTGCTTTCCCACTGTTGATTTGTCTGATGGTCATACTTGTTTGTTTGATTGCCGGTCTATTAAACCCTATACAAATATCCATGTCTGCTGCTTCGATAGTCGGTGGATTCAATTAGGTTGGCCTATTCAAGAGTTTTTTCAAGTTATCTCCCTACCTGTTACGAATAATTAAAAGTGATTTACGCTAAAAAAACTAACAATTCGGAATCCGAATATTTACAAAAGAATCACTTGAGAAATATTGATTATGTATATATGAATGACTTATTGGTTCAGGGTTTTACTATACTATCAACAAATGCGTTTGTATCATTGATTGATTTTTATTGATAGTAAGGGGTTATGGAGATTATTGACTTTGACCGAGATCATGATTCAATCTAATTCAGACAACCATAAAAAACCTGAGAGCACTGGACGGCCGTTTCATCCTAGTATGGGACTTCACTGTACCAGTTGGCGTTCATGATCCGTCACGTGGAACTCGAACCTGGGAACTTCAGTCTCGAGAGCGATCAGTTTACCTCCAAACTACTTACTTGGGATCCAGTGTAGATAATATCAGAATTCGATCAATCAAGGATGTTGAGTGATAATCTTCCACTGCATTCGACTCATGACTTTAATGTCTGAATTGAACTCGGATACAGTGAATGTTTAATGTTATACAACGTACAAAACCTGAAAATCTGCTGTTCAATCCTTTTGTAGTATCATTAGTGTGTACAGTTGCTGAATACCTGCTAGTTGTCACTCGTTAACAAAGTGTGCCTATAATCTTGTGAGTAACTAATTACAACAGGATTTGAATCTGTAAGGCTTGCAGCTCTAGTACTTTTTTTGACAATATATAGTGTTAATAGTTGAAGTTTCAAAAAATATCCTGACTGTCAACCAACTAAATCATACAATTTAGTATAAAACTAATCAAATTCTATCACATTAATTTCAATATTTATCAATCAATTATACATTGGATTATTTCTTTTGTTCTCTTTTACCTTACAATTCGATTAATTAATTAATTACTTTATTAGTTAGTTAAATGATTACTAGGACAAAAAGAGGACACATGTAAACAAATGACAACTAAACAAACACACAGATACATACGTGCACACGTGTAAACACAAAGGAAACACATTATTCTCAATATTATTTGAATAAAAGGTTCCATATATGTCATAGCCAATGCGTTAATGAGTGTGTAGGTGAGTAAGTGAGGAAGCATTAAATCAAAATAACTGATTAAAGTGATTGATGACTTGAATTATCAAAACATCATTAATTACATTAATGAATTTGAAAGGGATCTCATTTTCGTTTGTTGTTTTTTTTTGTTAGGGGAGGTAGAGGAATATTAATTAGTTGAACATTGTACAATGAAATTAATATATCACTAGAAGTTATCGTTAACTGTTGAAAACTAATTATGTTACATTCCAAAGAAATGATTATTTGACGATGACTGGTTAGAGTCAAATGATAGCTTAGAGGACTTTCTTAGGCTGACATTGTAACACATGAATCGAGTTCATCAATTTAAACTAGATTGGATGCAATTTGTGACTTGAAGTAGGAACGATTTCATTTTATTATACTTTTGGATTACAATTAACAGTGGGATTCATATAACTCATCGAATGACATTGATTCATGGTGTATGTGTCGGTGGGTGAATCATTTCAATATCCTTAAATGTGTTTAATTTTGTGAAATACACTAAAATCTTAAGATATTTGTGAAAAATCAGCAACATTGTTCACAGATCGTTGGATATAATCAAAATTTAGTGTTAGCCAGCCATTATACTTTTTTAATGTAACTGATTTCTTTTTTTTTCTAGTACTACCGTAGTAAAATTACTCATAAAACCTCTTAAATCTAGTTGAATGAATTGCAAACGAAATAATTCTTATGCTTCGCATAAAACTCATCCTGATAACCGTTATTAGACAACTCTCTATGGTGTATCCGTTTAAGAAGACTATACGAAACGATGACTATAGTTTATCATTGTGCGATGCAGATCAGAAAGCCACAAACACACTAAATTAATATGCTTAAAAATGGGAATGTAAATGAATAAGAGAATAAGTAGGATTTTAGGGGAACCGAATGGATCACCGAGCGATTTGAGCAACTAACATTCAAGCTAATAAGATGGATGAACGCTTGTGTAGTCTGTAACACGCGATCAAGGATAAGTGCTCATACAAACATAATAACAATAATAATACAAAGATATAGACAAATTTTTATAGACTGAATGACACTATCCGTTATATGGGTTAGTTGAAGGCCTTAACAAAATTAAGTGTATATAAGCTCAAGTATAGTTAGGGTGATATAAATCCATTCGTTTCTTGTGGGGAACTTCGTTACGCATTGTCGCTGATGTGCTCTATACTAAGACAAAATGACTGGTCAGTAGTTCTTGGTTTTTAATGGTTCCTTAAATAAAATTGGTTTATAGCGTTAACTAGACGATTCCAGTTTATCGGGAACAAAAAATCAATCGTCTTAAAACCTAAAAATCTATTCTTGCTAGCTGGTTGAAAATAACTGTTAGACAGATTTCAGAGATGGATTGTATGATATGATTGTCAATAGCATAGAATATAGGTCTCAGGCGCTTTCTGAAGATTTCTTCTACGCGTCTAATATCAAACTGTTTGAAGGTCCTCAGTTCGATTACTGGATGGGATACATATTCCTGAGATGTCCCATACCATTTATATGAAACAACACTAATATCACAGTTATCTTGAATTTATTTACTTTCCAGTCTAATTTATGATAAACACAATCAATTATCGTCTTATCAACTACTTTTAATTAAAATAATTATTCCGCTAAGATTAGTGTTTATAAAAAGTCATGTTATTTAAATTCATCTTCATTCTTTATTCATCAATGTTATAAGTGATTGTAAGGTATTTGTCTGTATGTCGATACGTGCTAAGGACCACAGTGTCTGCGGTTTTCTATGCGCATTATGATTGCGCATATTACATGCATGTATGTATGTGTGTATTTGTATGATGGATTTCAGTTTTTTTCTTATTTTATTTAGAAGATCATTTTAACTAATCATCTTATGAATATTTAATTTCCCTAAAAATAATATCTAATCCAGACAAATAAATTATTAAACAATTTAACATTTAACAGCTTAACAACTGATGGTTTGTTTTCCCCTCTTCTTTAAACGAGTTACCTGACTAATATCCGATTGTCACACATGCATACGCATACATATGCAAGAAAATACATAAACACCTTTAAACTCCATAGAAATTCTTCTAATAGTACCATTAAAAGAATGTTTTTTTAATGGACATCCTATTGTTAAACGAATTCTTTTATTCTAAGACATGCTGTGGTTGGTTGCTAAGTTAGTTGAGTTTATGAGTTATTTATTTATATTCACACATATATGCATCATATACACAGTTGCTCCTGGGCAAAACTAAATGATCATGTGTCACGAACCAATAATTAGAGGTAAATAGATATGGGGAAGTGCTCATAACTATTATTTTCGAACACTATACAACACAGTAAAATTTAGATCATATGCTAGTTGTAAGTTGAATGTCTAGGTATATCTCTATTGAGTTTATGTTGGCTCCAAATTAATAGTCACGCTATAGCCTCTCATATTTATAAAATACTGAATACAAAATAATGACCAATTATTCCAGTAGTATTTTTCATTGTTTCTATGACCTTGAAATGCTTATGTTAAGATCGTTTTTGATAAAAGTTATTAATACGCTTAAGTAGTCAATAAGAGAAAAGAGTGTAAGTAAGGACATTTTATGTGTACAATAATTGTAGAAATTGATAAAGATAATAATTCAGGTATTGTTAACTATGATCGTTGGTCTAATCAAAACATAGAATAAATAAACATATTTTTCAAGACGTATAAGACGTTCACTAATTCAGTCGTTTTTTAGCTCGTTGGAATTAGTCGGTAGAAAAACTTGTTCGACTTAGACTTCGTCTTACTTGACACTCGTTAAGGAAGTGTACCTGTAATCTTGGGGCAGCCAATTGACCTGGTAAAATTCGAACCTACAACATCCAGTTTCACAATCCAAGACGTTACCAGTGAGTTCTTTGTAATGAAGATAACTTCTTGTTGGATTGAGATATTTTTAATTGATCTGTCACCAAGTAGTAGTCAAAGTCAAGTTTGTCAAGTTTGTTAGTGCTGAACGAATTCTATTAATCAAGTTACGATATGTGCGGATATTAGTTCAATTATATAATTTGATCAGGAATAACAAACCAGATCAATATGACGTTGATTATTATTTATTGACCAGTCAATTGTAAATATCTTAGTCCTATGAGAAGTTACTTATTTAAATTTATTTTCTGTATTGGTTGTTTTAGTCTTCCCAATGATGTTTAAGATTGCAACTGATCAGTCTCTTATTGGCATATATGCATACTATGCGGATTGCCTCGATATTATCTTAAATCACAAGTGTTAAAAGCAGAGATGGATGGTGACTCGCAGTGGAATCCAGGACGTGCTTTTCGTCCCATTTGGGGCTCTCAGCTGGATGTACCTGCATCCAAGAGTTTATGTTTACTTCAAGGCTTGAGCCTTATACTGTTAGCTTCAAACGCCATCGCATCATCCACTTAGCTACTGAGTCCTGATAACCACTTGCTTGTACAATGGAGTGGAGTTTAATCCATTTTTGTATTGGTTGTTTGAGTCTTCCGATTGATTATCAACTCTAGGATTTCAGTGCATACAGCTGACAAGTTCCAAATGGAACGAAATGCGCGTCCTGGATTCCATTGCTACCTACCATCCATCTCTGTTTATAATGCTCGTGGTTATTTATTCTGTTTGTTAAACTAATGATTGATTTGTCAAAGTATTCAACTTACTATTACATAAATACAAAACTGTAATGAGATATTATTGACCATAGCAATTTTTGAGGACTTTAGGTGGTAACATGAAATATCATTGATTAACTTGGAAACAAATTGGAAATTATTCAATACTTGATTGATTCTGACTGAATATGATAATTATTATATTCTCATTGGTTAATAAAAATGGTACAATATTCGATGTAGGACAGTTATAGTCAGTAACCGATTTGATTATATGTGGGATAGTTTGCGTATATTATTCAACAGTCTATAACTAAGACGAAATCGTTGTGAACAATGGTACATAAGCTGACATACATTAATGGAGAAAATGAACTTTAACCTACATTTTAATCTTCTGAAGGAATATACATTTTATAAACAATATTTAAAGCAATTCGATCATGCATTTAACTGTCATAAATTTATACGGTGTAGAATTCGTTTTATATTACGATAAGAACTACTCATTATATAATGTTACATTTTTTTGACTGGGAAGACAACATTGCAATGTTAATTTTTGTCAAGCGACCACACTTAAATAATTGTGTCATCCATAAGAATGCATTTAATTATTATTATAGTTTACATAACAGGGTGACGTTAGTTAAACAACCACTGAAAACTACTAAGTACTTGATAACTGCCACTCCAGGATAACTGCTCCATAACCGATGTGATTGAACTCTGCTGGTTACGGTTTTTCAGTAAAACTCTGAAAATCGGTGAGCAGTAAATACATAGTTATTAACCCGAAACACTGATAATAACCATGTATTCACTAGAGACTGATTTCGAGAGGCAGTTTCTGGAGCACCAGTGAGAAGCCGTGATCAGTGGAGTTCACTTATATCGGGAGGGATTCAGGTTACCAGCCAATGGAACTGGAAGATGACTGAGAAATGTTACTACTTGATTGAAGCTATAACTACTTACCATTTATTACGATTTTTGGTTTCAGGATGGAACAATTTCAGGGAGACCTAGATATCCTGAATTCGATTCCCGTTGCTAATATTTAGGACTGGAATTCGTTTCATTAAAACTGTGATAAAATGATTATATCAAGACAATCTACACATAATACATCTATAACAACAAAGGCTGACCCATATTCAGTTCTTAATATCAACGACAGAATAATTAAAACGATTACTAATAATTAAGTAATCACCGTATGAGAAATTGAACTCCCCTCCTCATAGAAAGTATTTAATCCTCGTTTATTTTGTTATTATATGCATAGATTTAAAATCTAGACTTCATACAGATATTACCGTAAATGTTATTACAGTATCCCCCTATTGGTTTGTAGCCCATATGGCAAGCTAAATATCTACTCTTTTTGGAGAGAGATATACACATACGGTAATGTGAACGTGTTGTTTGATTGAATAAATCTTCATTTGGTCACTTTCAAGAATATCTTTTAAAGTTATCCAAGGCTATTAGTAAAATGGGAATTGGGAACTATTTTTTCAGGTATTTCAATTGAATCTATGAGTTTTATTAACCCTCAATTCAATACACATCATTCCCTTTGCCAATTCATTAAGAATATTTATTGTTGATGTCTCTTCTTCGTCATTTTAATACATCTACATTATCATAGTTTATCACATTCATAAAACATATGTTTATTTGAATAAAGTCTGAAAAATGTTGACTGCCCTTTTTTTCTGAATATATTATTATCTAGCATGAAATCACCAAATACAATACAATGTCCTTACATACAAATATAATACAATGATTACATACATACACACATTAGGAACTAATTGTCCACATTATGGACAGGTATTACAAACGTCTTTGTTAAATTAATCTTTTTGTTTACTTATGTTTTTATCTGTATTGTTTTGTGTTGGTTGCATGTATGTGAGGGTGTTCAAACGTGTATACATGAATTATGTGTTAATTAATAAAGTGGATTAAAATACTGATTACTTATAGCTATTATTATTATTATTATTAATGATAATCAAACTAACGACAGTAAGTAGTATATTAGTAGTATAAATATTTATATTGTTAAAAATCCATGACCTTAGAAAAATCATTCAATCAATCATGTTGATCAACTTTATCACATTCTATCAGTTAATGGATTCATATTAAATAATAAATATGGTGAGAAAATAACCAATTAATTAATTAATTAATTAATTAATTAATTGAACATTCACAAACATGCATACATTTAATCACACGTACAAATATTAAGGCCGTCCTTTTCTTTCTTTCTTTCTCTCTCTCTTTTCAAGAAATTTTCTTGTTGCTTCACATTATTGTTTCTGTTGTTTCATTCCTCCAGTTCCCCACCCCACCCCCTTTATTCCGTTTACTTGTTAATGTTACTTTGAATGACCTTAACTAATAATGATAATTATCATCAATTAATTTATTTATTTATTTAAGAATAAAGACAATTTTAATCTCTTTTTTTCTGTTTTCTCAGAAATATTTTAATGTCCTATTGCCTTGGATTCTCCCCAACCCCTTACCTCACCTCAACCATCACCATTCTCCTTGATGTCCTCTTTTTTTAAAAATATAGATACCCATAAATAAAAAAACATTTATATTTCTTTGCGTCTTATTTGTTTGGCCTTTAAATTTAAAAGAAAAATAGATAAAAAGGAATAGTCTGTTTAATCTTATCTTATTTGTTTAGTTTTCTTAGAGAGAAAAGGTTTTCTATCTATCTGCCTATCTATCTATCTATCTATCTACCTATCTCTCTCTATATATAAACATGAATTCCGTGTGTATATCTATGTAAATATATTTATTACTTAAGATTTTTTGACCTAATTAGTTGATGAAGTTAATTGAATAATTAACTAGTATTTAATTGATTCTAAGTATATAATTATATCTGATTAATATTGAAAAGGAAATATAGATGTTTAAAATTTGTACACATGATTGATGGTAGGATTAGTAAGGGATTAATTTCATGTGGGCTATAATTGAGTACTGTAGAGTACTAGATGGTTGTTTAATTCACATGTATAGCCCTCCAAAAGTGCTTATTTACACCGCCATCAAGGATTGAATCCAAGAATTTATAGCCTCTTAAGGATTGGTTTATTATTAGATCACTGAATGGTACATATTTTCAATTTTATTCAATCATAGTGTTTTAAGACAGATTTCAAAGCAGAAGGACATTAGTTAAGGTTTTATTTAACATCAAGCTAGAATAAGACATTTGTCGACTTTCTAGCGATGCTCCATTCATGACTTTACACAAAATCAAGTTTGTCATCTTAATTGTCATGATTATAATATTACTGAGTTATTGAGTTAAAATTTACTTGTTCAGATTCTAAATTCTAATTAGTTCACGATATGTAGTCACCTTAAACATTAAAGCTCGCCTGTTAAACCACATTGATATTCAGTTAGAATTGACTTGTTTAATTATCACATAAGTATTAAATCATTCAATTCTGATAACCTATTTTATCCTAATCCAATATTAATGTCAAATTCATGAGTTGATTGAATTCACAGGTTATAACCCTCTGATATAACTTGGAGAAAGTCATGTAAAATTTAGTTAAGACTGGATTATACAATGACAACTGGCAGCCTGCTTGAATATCTAGGCAACCTGTTCTTATCGTCTAGATATTTTAGCAAGTTGTCTGTTTTTTGTCTTCTTTAACACATCACTGTCTATTAATCGCATAACCTATTCAGGTGCATTTATGAGAAGTTTACGACCTATTGCCATACAAGTTACAAGAAAGTACAATCAGAGACATTGTGGTGAATGACAATATATATTTAAAAGAATGTACATTATTCACATGGTGATTTATGAACTGCTAACTTCTAATTGGCGATCACTTGATATTTGTCGTCAGTATCAATCAAGAAATAAGAAAAGGAAACTTTTTGAAATACTTTATGCTGAGAATTCTATATTGTAACAAGGGTTCCGTTAGTCCCATAAATATATATTGTTGGTAGATACGCATTGTTGAACAGGTTTAAACTGAAACTAAATAAGAGTTCAGTGTACCCCAAGTTCTCCATTAGAATACATCTAAAATAAACAATTATCCCCGAGAAACGTACCAAATTATCTACATTAAGTTATTGCATTGACTGACACCGCTGGTAACATCGTAATTTTATTGATAAAATTCGACTGATACAAAGAACTACACAATACGACATTAATTGCATTCATGTGATCATCCAATTTTAACTGTAATCTAATCCAACAAAAATTCATTAATTGCTCAAACATCTCAGATGTAATATTTCCAAATGTGTCACTGAACAACATGGTTTGTGAATTTTTTTCTATCCCTAGTAATAATAATTCAGCTAAAGTGATGTAAGTTAACGATCGATTCACTCGTTGTAAAAGCACTAATGAGAATACCAGGAAGGTAAGCCAAGTAAGTTAAATACCTTGTAATTTACTTTTTTTTGTTCTAGACTCAAAAATGTATATGAATATATACAAAGACTGAAAGATAACAACTTATCGTAAATGGATCCCATAAGCTTGAGGTCTCCTAGTGACTATTTCCTCATTAGAAACACTGGGTTGGCATCTACTCGTATAATTTTAACTTCTGTTATTTGTGATATAAAATGGTTATCACCTAATATCATTGGTGACAACTGTTTCACTTTGGACATATATGAACACCATCAGTAACGATTTCTCACTAAGCCTTTAGAAACATCTTTGTAGTAAATCACTAGCAAGTAGACTATTATGATTTTAGTAGTTGAATTCATCAATCGATGTAAGCTAGACCAGCATTGAAAACCTGGAACCACTGGACGGTCGTTTCATCCTAGTATGGTACTCCTCAGCAGTGTATGTCCACGACTGCTTACGCAGGAATCGAACCCAGAACCTTAGGTCTCACGCACGAATGCCTAACCTCTAGACCACTGAGTCGGCATCTAACATAGTTAATGTCTAACTTCAATCGATCCACGATCTTGGGCAACCATTTATTCATTGTCTGAGGTAGATACCTGTCTCTACTAGACTATTGTGAGTTATTTGAATGTGTTTTTCTATGAATCGCAAAAGAAGATAGATTGGAACATTTAAGGAATCGAACGATAGCTTACAAATAGAATGATATAAAAAATATTATGCAATAATTGTTTCATAAATTCTTTACACAGAAAATATATAAACTGATTCTTTAAATAGAGAAATCATTTTAAAATATAAAGTTTTTCGGATAATATGAATTTTAATTCCACATGGATTATCGAGTTGATCAAGACTAAATCTTGTTAACAATTGAACACGAGGTAGGAACATAGGTAAAGCAGGGTTATTTCCAATCACATAACTTATTTATTAGTGAATCATGATAGAACTACTTTGTATTTACGAAAGTTTCCATTTTAATATACTTTCACACTCAAAAAGAGACTTAAACCGGTAATTTTATACAGCTGAAAATCTTTTTATAAAACCGATTGTTTCGAAAAATTTATTTCATATATAATAATTAATAAGTTTGCTTCAATGAAACGATCATATGGTCAATGGTTACACAAAATATTCATGTCCATAACAGACCATGTAAAAAATGAAGCACATAAAAGTTTTACTAATGATACTTAATAACACATTCAAGCATCCTAAAAGCAGTGTAAAGTTGTTGGGAAAAAACTAAGCCCTTACCAAATTATTTGTTCAGCTGAATCTATCTCTACCTTGGAAGACTGATCTCTGAAGAAGTATGTTTATCAGATTCGTCAAAGTCAATGATGTTACGATTTGATTAATCGGTCATTTGCGTTAAACAGATAAATGTGGCAGCTTGGTTATGCTTTATTAATATTATCTTATCATTTACTCTGGTAAGATTTCATTTGTTCTTCAAGTGTATTTCGGACGCAGTATCGCCTGAACATCAAATTAGAGTAAGCCAAAATAGAGAAGCATTGGATCCTGTGGCTTTAACTTGTGACTGGGAGATTTGAGCATTTATATCATTCCAATTAAATGCGTTGGGTAGTCTATCAGTAGAAAAGTAAAAGTACGCCCATTATATCGAGTATAGTTTAAAATTTTGCAAAAGTTTACGTTAAATATTTAAGTATGTAGGGCGACCAACAATTTCTACAATCTTTTTAGTGGTAAGTTGTCAAAACCATTTTGCAACTGATAATAGTATGGAATATTTAGTTAAATATTTTGTTGTAAAATGTACGAGTCTTACAAAATGAAAACATGTTTAGAAGGTGTAGGTATGCTTATCACGATATAAGCATAAAATGTGACTTCATTTTTCTGATGTTAATTTGTATACTGATTGAATATTGGTCTAAGAACCATTTATCCCAGTTATATTCATAGCAATTGTTTACAAAATATCTCGGTACAGGTCATGTCACATAATATGTTGGAATCACCAAGTTACTTATTGTTCCATTAAATATACAAGCTGATGTCATTTGGCAGTATTTTACAAAATTTAAGGTATATCAATTTGACTCCTTCCAAAATATTTCTTACTAATAACTAATACACTTGTTGCATATCTGCTTCAATTGTTCACAACATTTGTCTGTCTCTGGGAGTTCTCATTACTCAATTGCTTCAACCACATCGTTATGTAGTGTAGGGGCAGTGAAATGTCACTGAACCTTAGTCAAATCATCTGGCAGTAGAGTCACTGAATATCGAACAGATGACCGATCCCTATCAAAGTCGAGGATAACCAATGCGCATCAGTTAATCGTATATCATGAAATGGAGCATACGGTGGTGGTCTCGCTATCTTCTCTGTACTCATACTTACCAATATATTTCCATAATAACGTCTTTTGTGTTGTACGGTCTTCGAAGCAGGTATAGTACTTTAATACGTCAAAGGGGTACTCCATGTTAGATGCTGACGGCGAGGTGTGACTTCGAAGCTACCCGGTTCTCACACCGTTCCCGTCTAGCTGGAGTAGACCTCCAATTATTTGATCATCAACGTTGATGATCTATAGTAGAATTTCACTACATCAGTAGTCATCTAAGCAATGAGTCAGTAATCGAAGAGCATCATTAACATATCAGATGAAGTTTCTCTTGTCTCTTTATTATAAATCACTGAAAACTTTACTACGTTTATCGAAACACATGATCACTTTTGAAAAGAGTTACTTTTCTTTAATTTTTTTCAATAGTTATTAACACCCCTGAATATTTCATGAAATTCGTGATATTATTCTCGAGTCTCACTAAAAACATTTCTCAAGCCAGTTTGTATACTTTTTTATAAACTATACTTATCAATGATCTTATCATTAGAACGTTGTTTCAGGTATACTTTGCTGACGAGTACTAATTGGTCTGTGATCTAAGCCAAAAAGAATTCCCTATTAACTATCTACAGCCACCTAATGTTTTATCAAATGTAATCTTTCTTTTAGTTCGTCATACATTTGAACAATCTTATACAGAGAGCAGCAAATTAACCTACAAACTTTCACCATCATTTCGAATATAGGTGTTTTCTTAAGGTAAGTATTCTAATCTGTAAAATCAAACTGTCAAATTTCAGTCAATACACAGGAATAAACTGTACACCTTGATTACTGGAGAATATATTAGAAGTCTGTTCCTAATTGTTTTGTTGGTGACTTTACTACAAGCTGACGTCTAAAAGAGAAAAATTGAAGGCCAAGGAAAAACGTTCAACAGCTAATATCAGATTTTTTGGTTAAAGTTCGACACATAAACCATCGGATGCAAGCTTAGTGGGCTAGAGGTTCAGCGCTCGCCCATGAGATCGGACGTTACAGGTTCTACCTACTGAGGTGGACTCGTGGATGCTCACTTTTGAGGAGCCCTATACTAGGATTAAAAACATTTCTAGTGTCTTGTTTTTCAATGGTATTCTGACCAAGATCAGTTTTTGATATGTAATATGATAACATCTCATCCACAATTTAAATAATAATCGCCATGAAATAAATGATTTCATTTTAAATGGAGGCTGACATGACTGAGTAGCAATAACAGAAATAATATGTTCGTAAAGTTTCATTCCCCAGTTTATTAGAAATTGTCAGGTCAAACCTTCGTAATGACACATAACTAAGCATTGTTTTGACAACCATTTAAAAAGCAACTTTGTAATCACAGTTTAGGATTTCATCAAATAGCCTACATTCTATACTTTCATACAACATGATAAACACAATACTACCAAGCCGCTGAATAGAAATAAAAAACGTGCTAATTTTAATTCTTATTCAGTTAGACTATCGTTAAACGTTTAATATTGAAATCAATTTTCAGTATTAAGGGTAATAGGTTTATTGACCTGTGTAAATTTTCACGGAAAGCTTTCCAGTGAAGATTCAGTTTCTGCTTGAAACCGTTTATCTATAGGGCTGATACGACTTGTTCATGTATGGCATTTCATTTGTTAATCATTCGACAAAAGCGGAATTCCCACTACTGTGCATTTGATCACCATTTTTCAAGCTCTTTTGTGGTTTGTCCTCGAATATGATGGATTTAAAAATGGGGAAAAAGATATGAACTTTTTGCATTTAAGTCTTTAAACATTACACGGAATGTCAAAATAAGAACTTTTATCCTTCTGCAATATGATAAGGAAAAAAAGTTTTAATCGTCTCAGTCACCTTTATACTAGAGGTTGTAGTCTTGTCATCATCAACCAGGAATCCTAATTGATGAAAGAAAAAAAGCAAAATGAATAGCACTAGGAGTTACAGGCGAACATTGGGATCACAACTAATGTTTTGAAAAAAAGTGGAAAGGAGAACTCATGACAGAGTTGATTACAAATCCCTGGCCAACGATCTACACCACATCCGGATCAAACAGACAAAAATAATTAGCTAAGTTTCTGTAACATACTAGTAGAATGAATTGTCCACCCTACATTCTGCAATTTCGTATAGATAATTTCTGTATATTTGTAATCTGTCATCAAATAATTACTATTGCAAATCTATCTATGCATGTACTACTGACATCCAAATTTAAGTAGTTTTAGTGGTTTCTGTGAAAATGTTTTGGGACAACTTAAACTAGGCTGCATCCACTCTCAAGTCTGTTTGAAAATATTAAATAAATGTATTATACCAATAGTAAAAAGTAGGTAGGCGCTGAAAAAAAGTAACTCATAAATTGAAGTTTTAAATACTATTAAGTGATGTTCTCCAGACTCGATGAAAAGATTGAAATAAGTGAGTGATAAAGGAAAAAATAAATACGCAAGTCGACTATATTTTCCTCACTTTATTAAGGAGATAAGATTATGTTAAATCTGTTCACTAAAACTGCTTGAAAGTTAAGCAGTACAATAAATATAACAATGTAATCTCTTGCCAGTCCCAATGGCTCAGTGGTAACGTTGCAGGTTGTGAAGCCGGATAATGCTGGTTCGAATACTAGCAGGTGTATGAATTACTTCAAGGACAGAGGTGCATATTCGTGAGGATTGCTAACTAATATGTAACAAATCACATGACACGTCAACTTAATGAACGCGATGTCAATCCACTAAGACGTTCAACCACATTGCAACATAATCTATAGAACTAGGAATCAGAAAAGGGATGATGCATTATAACATTTAGAGATCAATCAACTGTAAGTATCCCAGTACTATAGTAGATCAAAGGCTACCCTGAAACCTCAATGGTAAGGTCTCAGACGGTAAGGTTGGCCGACACAAACTCGGATCCCATTGTGAAAATAGTTTATCGGTACTGGAACCGAAGATCTGCTTCAAATTTTGTTTGTTTACAAACAAGAACCCTCTTTACTATCTTTTTTAGACAAATGCATCTAACAGTTATTCATGACTGATAAACTATTGATCATCGATGACAATATACGTGATCTACAGTTTCTACATTGTGATTTCTCATGTGTATTATTAACCAATTTGAATTAAAAAATTGCTCAAAACCTACTGTAAAATAAATAATTACTCCATTTCATCTACTCACGACAAAAATATCTTTATGCGTTGAAAACAAATTACTATACTATTACAGAATAGCTATTCAGTTCCTCTGATTTTTTAGTGATACTCCATTTGTGATAATTCCGTGATGAAAATCCCTTGTAAATTAAGATTATTCTTCATAAAACCCCATTGGTTTAAGTGGGACTTATTAACGAACTGAAAATAAGGGTTATTGAATACTTACTCAATAAATTGATATTGAAATGTACATTGCACGAGCTGTAAGTGTAGGGTTGGATTTCAGCCTAAGGGTTCAAGAAAACCCGTACACACTGCAAGTAAACCGAATTAGAAGCCATAAACTGAACAGTACTCATAAATTTTCAACATTCCTACTCCTCAGTATTATTATGGTTAGAAAGGGTTGTAATCATTTTATTGTTGATGTTCAATATTGAATTTTGATCAGTCTTTGTTGGCATATATCCAACAGATGTGGATACCATTAACATAACTATTAAATCATAACTTTTGTATAAAATATATGGAATATGGCTCGTAGTGGATCCTGTTATGGTATTTAAATTATCTCTTTCAGAAAGAATTCGATTTCAGTTTAGAATATTAATAGTCGACAAGTCTTAAGTGGGAAGAAAAATTCCTCTGTTGCTCACCATAATCCATCTATTCTTTGTAAAAGTTCTCCAATTTATTGTAGCTCACTATTGGAAAAGTTTTACAATTTTTTGGTTAATTAACAGAAAGATTTTTTTGTTTTTCTTTAATTTGAAGAAAATAATTAGCGTATAATATGATTTTTAAACTTTTATAATAAATTATTTATAGTTTAACTTGTTGGCTGTTTCTCTATGAAAAAAACAATTTAGGATGACTAATGAAGTTGTATATATATAGTACTGATTTCGATAGTACTACTAATATTAGAACTACCATTATTAGTATACTAATAGTACAATGTTAATTAGTATTCTCATTAATTTATGACAATAAGTACCATCTTTACATAAACTTGGCATGTCTTATCTAGATCGACAGGTTAGTGTGTATATATTAACCGAACAGACACATTAAAATGTTGTTGGTTGAAGATGTAAAATGACAGAAGGTGAATATGTCAACTAGAAAAAGATGTACTTTAATCATAATTGTAGTCACAGTTTCATTATGTTTTTACTTAGTCTCTCTTTCTCTCACTATCTCTGATACTTCAGTAATGACAAATGCACACCAAAAAACATTATACAAAGATTCATATATCTGTATTGTACATGTTATTCAAATACGCACTTCAATATGTGGTTTTTTTAAGGACTTCAGATTTAGCTGTCATATTAAAAATAATAATAAATTAATGACCTTTATTAATATCGACATCATCATAAGAATTATTGTAACTTGAAGTGAGGTCTTCATTCACCATTACTGTTAACATCATTTAACATGCATCACGTTCATCATTTCTTGTGATATCCATTTTTTTTCTAAATTGTTAGAACAGTGGACATGCATAATTTCACTGAATTGTACATTTAAAAACTTGTGATATTACTAATGATAATTACTATTACTATTGTTACTATTATTATCATAACTTCATCACCACAATCATAACCAGTAAACTTTAACTAACTATATTAGGGGGGGGCGTTGGAGAAGAACATGCATGTTTCGGCATGTATTTTACTGGTGACAAATAAATAATTTAGTACAGATATACTTGTTTATAAATAAAAATTGTAAACACTTCTCTAAAATGTTCATTAACGAATTTCCTGTTAATAACTCATTATATCCTTTAAAAACTTCAGTTAAATGCCAAAAAAAAAGTTAAGAGAAAGAAATAATCATTCCAAACAACTTTTGATGACTTACGTTTAAGATGTATGTGAATGGGTGTGTTGAAACTCTCTTGTTAGAGAATGGATAAAATGTGTATATTGAATGAACAAGCTTTATTTAGTGAGAATTCGACTCAAACCCCTTTTCATTCCGACTGTACGAGATCCCCAAAATATATTTATTCATATATATCGACTACCATTGACAGTATGATATCACAAAGTTCAAATACAAGATTTATTTTAGAAAAAAACTAATGTAATACACTAAATTTAAAATCGACAGAAATAGTGTACACATACAATTCACATGACAGACAAACAGTAAGTTAATTCAATGTTCAAACATACATAAAATAAGATTATAGCATAGATAAGTCAAAAATAGTTTACATCACTTAATAACTATCCACAAATCAATAAAATGTTCAACGAATACACAATATCATATTATTACGAAGTTATGAAACCTGGGACTCCTAAACAGTGAACATTGACTCATTAATTCAACTATTAAACTCACTACTATCACCACAAACCCCCATTCTAAGTATATAATTCAATCAACATTATTAATTAACACAAACATAACATCGGTTACTCAGTCAGTCAGTCAGTTACAACGTAGAACTTCGTACGCACGTACATCAGTTCGAGTTGCCATACCACATTAGCACAGAGATCCAGTTGTCGATTCAAATCCCATAGTGGTAGAAGTAGTAAGAGTATAAGCATTAATGTGAAAGATTAGGGTTTGAAGATGTTATTGAAGGAGTATAATACAGTGAAATAAATTTGGAAAGAGAAAAAGGATACAGACATGAAGAATTCAGAAGATTAGAATTTGGTAGAACACAAAGAGTGGATGCATCTTCGCCATTGCAAACGATTTTGAGCCATGTCATTCAAGGTCTCTAACCATCGGATGCTATCATCTCGTGAATCCCAACCAGGTAGTCTACACTTACCAACATGGCCCAGTCCACTTGTCAGTAACTTCATGGATTTATGCCATGTTTTGGTCTGGCCGCCCCTACCTCTCTTCCAACCTGCTCCTACACCATGAAACATTGCACGTCGTGGCAGTCGGTGGTTGGGCATACGTAACACATGTCCCAGCCATCTCAACTGATGAAGTTTCACTAATTCATCAATCGATTTGCCATCCTTACCTAGTACCCGTTTCCTAACATCTGCATTACTTACTCGGTGGTCCCAGGATATACGAGCAATGCATCGAAGACACCTATGATCGAACACTAGTAGCCTACGAATATCCTCTACTCTTACCGGTCATGTTTCACTTCCATAAAGTAGGACGGAACAGACTGCTGCACAGTAAACCCATCCTTTGGTTGCTAGACGGATATCTCGCCTACGCCATAAATGACGCAAGTTGACGAAAGCTAGACGAGCCTTCTGTATCCGTGCTGAGATTTCGTCACACACCAGACCACAAGGGCTGATGAGACTCCCAAGATAAGTGAAGCTGTCAACATGCTCAACTACTTCACTCCCTATCATTAGTTCAGGTGTCGATGCAACCCAATCCTGAAGTAATATTTTGCACTTCGAGGGAGAAAATCGCATTCCGAACATGCCTGCATTGTTGCTTATAGTGGTCAGAAGACTCTACATTTTGTCAGCGTCTTCACCGAATAAAACTATGTCGTCGGCGTATTCTAAGTCAACAAGTGAGTCTCCTGGTAAAAGTTCAACTCCAGGAGATTGAGATGATGAAAGTGATACCTATAAAAGCATGTCAACGACAAAGTTAAACAAGAATGGGGAGAGTGGACAGCCCTGACGAACACCACTTGAGGTAACCACTTCTGATGACAGTTCGCCATAAGCTCTAACTCGACCAGTTGTGTTCGGGTAGAGAGCCTTTATGAGGTTAATGTACTTCTTTGGTACTCCTTTCACTGACAAACACTGCCATAGAACCTCACGATCAACGGAGTCAAATGCCGACTTAAGGTCAAGAAATACTACTATTGTGGGACGTCTGAATGTATGTCTATGTTCTAGGACCTGACGTAGGGTGAATATCTGGTCTATGCAACCACGTCCAGGTCGAAAACCAGCCTGGTTTTCTCTAGTCTGCTCTTCACGAGCTTTGGTTAGGCGCCTAAGTATTATTGAAGCTAATACTTTAGACACTATATTAGTCAAACTGATTCCTCTGTGATTGTCACAGGAGGACTTATGTCCTTTCTTATAGACTGGCACAATCATTGATTGGGACCAGTCAGATGGAATTACGTCCAGTTCCCAGATTCTACCTAAGACCTCAGTCAATCTCGTTGCTAGTACTGGACCACCATCCTTAAAAATCTCAGGGGTAAACCTATCAGGACCTGCGGCTCTCCCTCGCTTTAGATTTCCTATAGCTTTTTCAACCTCGTAGAGAGTTGGAGGACTTACCTCAATTTGCCATTCAGGACGACTGGGGATCGTGGGTAACTGAAGTGTGGCTGAAGGCCAGTTGAACTGATCCCTAAAGTGTTCTGCCCATCGATCCAATCTCCTGGATTGAGAATGAATGATATGCCCGTCTTTATCTGAGATAGTTTCGCTAATAGTTGGGTTCCTAATGCCGGTTTCTTTAATAAGTCTGAACAGCTGTCTGCTGTTACCTATTGCCGCTGCCTTTTCCATCTCTCTTGCTTTCGCTACCCACCACTGTTCACGATCATTGCGTAGGCTTCTTATTAGCCTTCGCTTAAGCTGACTCCGCTCTTCGTTATGTTCAGAGCCAGGTGGGATGAGTTTTCGAGCATCTATCAATGCGGTAGATGCTGCCGAGATCCATTGTTTCTCCCTAACCTTATGGTTTACCTTACTAGCGGATATCACTGCTGTTTCCACAGCTTTTCGGATGTCATTCCACGCTGCCTCGGGGTGAGCACAACTTACATGTCTGTCTAACTGTTTTTCCAGTTGTTCCTGAAATATATTCTTAGCTTGCTTATCACTAAGTAGAACCCTTAGAGGCTTCCCTGCAGTGTCTTTCCTACGTCCAGTAAGTCGCAGACAGATACGTACTCGCACTAGAGCGTGATCTGAATCTAAACATGTGCCCCAGAATGAGCGACAGTCTTCTATCGAGCCCCTCCATCGGTGGCTGATAGCGATGTGATCTAATTGGGTCCAACGTTGGAACGAATTCGGGGGTCGCCATGTCAAAAGATGTTTTTCCTTATGCTTAAAGTTAGTATTTGCAAGAAATAGGCGGTTATCTGAGCACAGCTGCAACAGACGGTCGCCATTATCTGTTCTTTTAGCCACGACACCATAAGATCCTCCCAGGTGTCTTTCCCTTTCACTTAGTTTACCGACTTGAGCATTAAAGTCACCAGCCACTATTACTATATCAGAACGCCTAGCTTTTCGGAGAAGGTCAGAAAGTTTCCTGTAAAACTCATCTTTTATATCGTCTGAGCTACAGTCAGTGGGAGAGTAGGCAGAGATGACGAAGAGGCAACGACGGGTTTCCCTATCTTTCCGAGTCCTTACTGATCCGTTTAGTCGGACAGCGCATAGATGACTGTCTACTGGGATCCAGTCTAAAAGAGCTAGTTCTGCCCTAGGACTTAATGCTATACCTACTCTAGCGAGGCCACGGGAAGCAGCATCAGGGCTTCCAGATACACGAAGCGTGTAACGAGATGGTTCTTTATTTTGATTAGGTGAGGTCAAATGAATGACGCTACTCGGATCTTGTATGTGTGTTTCGGAGACGCAGCATACATCAATGGTGTAAGATTCTAGAGTCCTAGCTAAGGAAGCCTGTTGTCCTATTTGGCACAATGTTCGGACATTATAAGTTCCTACATGTAGTTTAGAGCGTGGTTTCAGGAGACCAGGAATAACGTTCCGTGTACACGAATCGTTTGCCCTAGCTGTGCGAGGTGATAAAAGGACGTGGGAAGGGTTAATCGTGGAGATAAGAGAGTTGTTAGGAGGTGTAAAAAGGATTTGAAAGTGACCAACTTGGTCTCGTGTGCTGTTACGGGTATGAGGGCTAATATCACTTCCCGGCTGCCAACACCGTGGAAGGGTATTTCTTGAGGGACCTGAAAAGGAAGTTGGATTAGTGTTGGTCTGAACGACCTGGGAGCGTGATCGCAGTGCCCAAGCGACAACTGCTTGAGGCCTGTCACGCACGGCCTTTTTGTGGGGGATTTTTGACGTGTTAGCTCCGTTCTTCAAAGGACCTTACCGCCGGAGACGGATATCCGTGGGATAAGGCGAGGTGCGCATTTTTAGGGTCGACCTTTTCTAACCCCACCCCTCCTTGTGGGAAGGCAGCATCGCTGTCATGCTGGTTGTCTGAAGGAAACACCTTACTGCCGTCACACCTCTGTACAGTCGGCAGTACGACTTCGCCTTGGACCTTGGGATTGCTGCTTTTAGTCTTACCGCTCTTCAACCGACCTGTCTGGCATGTTAGGACCTCGAGGAACGATTGTTCCAGCCAGCATAGCTCGATTGCTTCATCACGATAGGCAAGCCCGACCACCACGTCAAGGTAGCAGCAACGGTCGGGATGGTAGCAGCAACGGTCGGTTACTACTCAATGACTAATTACTGTAGAGAAAAATTCATAAAGATTCAATTATATAAATGTCTACCTCTAAAAATAGACTAGGTAAACTGAAAGTTACACAAATAGACAGAATAAATGATTTTCTCTCTCTTAAGAAAATAAAGATAGATTATGTATGCTTTGTAGTTTATTAAACAGTAAAAGGCTTATAAGGAAAAAATCAAGAGAACAATGGTAAAACTTCTAGCATACTTAAAAAAATAAAACTGACACCATTTAAGTATATTGGCTATTTTTAACACCATTAAATCAGTTTGGATTTATCTACAGAATATCTACCTTATCAAAGGTATCATGTTTTTCAAAGTAATTGATTAGACTGTTTAATTGTCGATATAAAAGGTTTGTGGAAAAGATATTTACCGTGTTCGCGCTCGTAAATGGAATCGGTTCGTGATATAAACTCTAAACTGTTTAAACTTTATACTGTCATACTAGAGAACAATATCCGTACCAAGTGAAACATAAAATCTAATGTTACCCAAAGTATCCATCTGGCTTTGCTATAAGAAAAGACTAACCAGTGAGAGTGAATGTTTTATTTACATCATATTTTTCTAAAAAAATAAAGTGGCACCTATACCCAACTTATTTTCTATACTATTAAAAAACGTTTTGTAGAGGTATTTTTTGATAATTCAAAATAATTTATTTCTCTTCACAAAAATAACTCTACGATGACGCGGAACTAAAATTACACAGTTACATATATTCAAAACATTCTTTAAGTGTGTCGTACTCACTTCTTTCAGTCATTCAACGAACGACTGCTAAGAAACAGAATGTTGTTTGCATACAGCACTTTATTTCAAGCCCTAACGATTGCTATATTTGTATTTTTAATCCCATTTATCAGGTTTCGTTACATTGGGCAGGTCGATAACAAACAGTTATGGATATCTCCAATCAAATCCCACTATGTGGTGAATTGAGGGATATTGGGTAACAATTTAGTCGTTGAGAAAGATATAGATCGCATATTACTTGATTAAATACTGTGATAGTCTGTGAATTCGTATTCATAAGAGGGGTCAAACTATGATGCAACACACATCCACCATTCCGACATCTTTAAAGATAATGATAATTTAAGATTTTTTAAGATTCATTTTTGTGTGTGTATTTAATTAGTTTTCAGAACATACATCTTCATAACTGCAGTTATTTAAAAATACGCTCACATATAATATCATTTGTCAAGGTTTGCATTTTCCCCTTTTTAATTTGAAGGACTAAAATTTATCAGTCTCTATGAGTATTCGGACGGAAAACCTATTAATTCAAACGCCACAGCATAACGCACCCAGTTACTGAGTCGATGTTTGTTCTTCTTATTTACTTACGCCTGTTACCCCTCGTCGAGGAGTGTAGGCCACCTCACCAGTATTCTCGATTCAACCCGGTCCTGAGCAATCCTTTCCAGTTTTTTCCAGTTACCATTCATCCTTTTCATATCTGCTTCAATCTCCTGGCGTAATGTGTTCTTTGGTCTTCCTCCTTTCCGCTTCCTTTCCGGATTCCAAGTTAGGGCTTGCCTCGTGATGCAGTATGGTGATTTTCCTAATGTATGTCCGATCTACTTCCAACGTCTTTTCTTAAATTCCTCTTCAGCTGGAAGCTGGTTTGTCCTCTTCCATAAAACCCTGTTGCTGATGGTATCCAGCCAGTGAATGTTGAATATTTTGCGTAGACAACTGTTTGTAAATACTTGTCACCTTCTTGACGATGGATGTAGTAGTTCCCCACGTTTCAGCTCCGTACAGTAGAACTAACTGTCTTGACGTTCGTATTGAAGATTCTCATTTTGAAATTAATTAACAGTTGTTTAGAGTTCCGTGTGTTCTTCAATTGTAGGAATTCGGTCCATGCTTTGCCAATCCTCACCTTTACATCAGCATAAGATTCTCCTTGTTCATCAATGATGCTTCCCAGGTACGCGAATGTTTTCACCTCTTCCAGAGTTTCTCCACCAAGTGTGACTGGATTAGTGTTCTCCGTGCTATATTTGATATTTGTTCAACAAACAAATAAATTTACACACATTGATATAACCTGTCACAGATTACCACAAATTCAACTATTTACTATTTATCAATCATTAGAGTAAAAAAATACCAAGAAATTCAACCAAATATAACTTGTAAAGATTACTATTGTAAACCAAGTTGATGTTTTATTTCGGTTTACATAAATACATCAGGATTGGAGAAGGCATTTCATCCATACTTTAATTGCATAACATTTTAGTGACTCTATATTGTACATTGTTTACTTTGAAACTACTCCATAGTTCAATTATCATAGAGGTCCCATGAATTTTAACTTTATCCTTTCTCCCTCTCTCTCTAGACCCACACACATACACATGCAGTTATGGTAATCATTCCTACAACCAGCAAATTAACTGTATCAACAGCATATCAAGTTAATTAATTATTCTAAAATCAATCATAAGATAATGATTATGATAATAGCCATTTATTTGTTTCTTGTAAATAGTGTAAACCCTTTACGAATTATAGATGTACGTTTAGTTATTATTATTACTACTATTATTTAATGAATTACACACCCATTGATTCTGATGAATGAATCACTTATTTATATGCATCATACAGTTGTTTTTATTTTTATTTTTAATTTTCCTGAAGAATTAATTTCAATTTATTTCAAGGTTAAAAGGTCAATTCCGGCTTTACCTCCATAAAACAATCAATCAACATAGACTACTTATTTTTTTTTACAAAACAAAATTTATAAAGAAGAAGGGATAAACAAATAAAACATAAATATATAATGATAAAGATCAAATAAAATAAATAAATTGTAAATAGATGATAATTTATTTCCTAAAAGTTTTTTTTTGTTTTTTCGCTTTCCAAATTTGTTTGTTTTTTCAATGAATAATAGTTTTTAAAAAAATATTATTATTATTATTATTAATGGAAATTTGTTTTGTATGTGCATATGTTTATTGTATGTATGTATTTGTGAGTGTGTATATATGTATATATATATGGTTGATTGGATAGACAAGGATATATATTTTAATAAACGAATAATTTGGTTGGTTAATTTAAATAGAGATAACTTAGAAACTAACCTATCATTTGACATTCCATCAAGTTTTTGAATTTAAATAGATGACCTTGTAGCAACTATTTGATTAAATATATAGACAGATTAATTAAAGACAGGTATAAATTCTTTATTTGATTTGTGGTAGGTCAATATTAATATTTCTATGATGATATTCTTCTTTGACTATTAAGTTGTTCAACTGTACAAATTCATTTAAATATATATACATAACCCTATGAACTTGTACATGAACATATATATAGTAATACCATCAGACAAATTTGATGAACTTCGATAGATTCCTTGATGAAGAAATCTACCATTATTATTATTATTGTTCTTCTTGTTCTTTATCACCTTGTCTATGAATTTTTTTTCAAAAAAAATTTCTAGTTATTTAATTGGTTAGATCAACTCATCTTTAATTTGTCAATTGGATGGTTTTACAACTTATTCTATACACATAGATACAAATATACATACAAATGAACTAATAGGTATACAACTATACACACATGTTACTGTGTTCTCTTGTCATTATTACTATTATTATTATATTTAATTTTATTCACATTAGTATATTGAAAAGATTGTAGACAAAAACACCATTAACAAATAAAACAACGTTACTCTTTTCTCTTACTATCTCACTCTTCTATTAAAGTCAGTGAAATTATCTTATGCTATTGAAATTGTTAGTTTCCTCTGTAGTTGAATAATAATTGTGTATGTGGTTTATCTACTTCATAATTGATGTAATATGTGCATTTGTATGTATACATATGTGTGTACATGATTACACAGACAGTGCATATATGAATGAATCGTCAAATTAAATTATTATTATTATTACTATCTATACTGTTATAACTACTATCAGTAGTACGAAGACGACTACGGGCGATATAGTAATATAATTATCATTACATATTAATACATATAAATACCAACACGTACACACACACACAATCATTCACAACTGAGGAATACATACACACGAAAACAATTATTCAATCATCTATTTACAGAATGTCTATCTTCAAAATTAAGTTTGCTATCATTCAATATTTAATATAATAACCATATTTTATTGAGGAAAAAATAATTTATACTTCATAATAAACATTTCATTGACACTATTATAATTTAGAAAGACGGTGAATATTGGGGACAAAGAAGGATCTACGAGAAAAAAATATAAAGAGATCAAAGAAGAAAACAGTTACATAACTGTGAGACAAAAAATATTTAAAAAATTATCATATTCAACATAAGCAAAAATAATATCTCCCTCAATCAACCGACAGTTAAACCCACAAAACAAACAAGAACAATAATTGTGGATTAATATTTACTTGTTTTGATCATTGATCATTATTCAATTATTCTTTCTGAGGAGTGTTTATGTATGCGGTGTAGCGTATGTGTATGAGCATCATTTTTAACTGACCGGTCCTTGTGGTGGTACTGGTCAAAATTATGCAACGTGCTAGTCCTTTAACGTGGACTTCATTCAATACTGATAGTGTTCATAATTCAATTGAATTTCAGCAACAGAGACAGGAACAACATCAAAGATTGTTAAATAGTTTTCAGTCATTATATAATAATAATACTACAAATAATAGTAGTAGTATTATAGATGAAGATTCATTTCATCCAGTTACATCAACGAATAATATTGACAATAATTTGAATTTATTACCATTTAATCAATTTATCAGTAATATACCAAATTTATTAAACTCTATCAGTAATAATAATAATTCAGAAAGAAATACAATATCATCTTTGACTACGACATCGTCAACAGCATCACCTTCATTATCCTCTTCAACGGTGTCTACATTGTCGTCAGCAACATTTGCATCATCGGCGTCAACCACAATCAATGCGAATTCATCTATATCAATGAATCCATATAGCACTAGTACGGCAGCTGCTGTGGCCGCGGCCGCTGCATGGTATCCTTTAAGTTTAGCAATGGATGAAATGGCTCAAAACATAAGTGAGTATCTTCTATTCCGCTTTTATATATTAGTGTAGGATGTTCGTGAACATTGCAGGATTTTTATACTTTAAATAGTAGACTGATCTTCGTTAGACCGTCATTGAAAATCAGGAATAGTTGATCAAGAGTTCTTGGTTCGACTCTCTGTCATGGACCATGGATTTGCACTGCTGAGGAGTCCCATAATGGGGCGAAACGGCTGTACAGTGTTCTCTAATTTTCAATGGTCACCTCTGTAAGGTCAGTTTGCGGTGCAAACTATCGACAAATATATACACGTATAAATGAAATTATGTTACATTTATCCACTGTTTTAAAGCTTCGTTTTTATGTAATGATTATTCATGAAGTACCAAACTAAAGATTCGCATATGATCAAGTGTTTAAAAATTTATAGTTAGACTTTAACAAAATATACATTCAGCGTATAAGGTTTACAGAAATTGTGTATTCTGAAAACTAAACAAATTTTGTGAACTTATGTATCTGTTTATTTATAGTGTGAAATTTTTTTAACAGTATGTGCTTATAAGTCATTAGTTGCAGTCTACATGAAGCGAACTGGTTGGGCATTTGAATCTCTCTCAAGTTTCGTCATTTTAGGTAGCCAAGTAATATGTTACTATTTTTTTTTTATAAAAGAACAAAATATATATTTCAAACTTGACCAAATGAAACTTGTAACAAATTGAAAAGAAGTACTTTCTTAGGCACATTGTCACATTCATTGTATATTTGATTGAAGTTTACACATAGTACCATTAACCATAAACGTCAAATCTTTTAAACTCTCACACATAAGCGAATTAATCTCCATAAATATATACCGATGTTATGTAATTATTTAATGTGAAAAAATATATTGAATCTGTCAATTAGGACAAAATAATGCATGTAACTTTTTGGGAAAACAAACAAATTACATATGACAGCAAAAGAAAAACTCGAAAACATTACTATTCTATGGAGCTAATATATACTCATACATCTACATATTACTTAAAAGTATACGATCCAAATAGGGAGTTCGTGAACTTTTACATACTTTATCCCATGTATTTATGTAAATATAATTATATATGTAGAAATGTGAGCGTTATTACAGATTTGCAAAAGTCTTTCTTCTCATGATTTTATTGCGAATTAGTCTGGAAATATTGAATTATAAAGAATTCTGGTTGGAGATGATTGTGTAGGTTGCTTTAATTTGTTGGTAGTTATCGTCACAGACTGATCTCATTTAGAGTGTCATTGTAAAACAAAAGAGCAATGGATAATTGTTGCATCCTGTAATGCGAATAGCGATTATTGTCAATCTTTAACCAACTAATGATTGGACCCAGTGTTGATTGAGTTTCAGTGGTACCCGAACTGAGATCATTTTGTGACGGATCCAATTTACTTATTGTAAACCTTATTTTAAAGAAATTTTCTACATCGAGAATAAAATTTTCTGTCAGAGCTAATAACTCTTCTGAAATATTCCAACTGAGATTGGTTAAAAACAAAATAAATCGAAAACCAAATATTGATTGTTGTTTGTATGTGACTTATATTTTCTCACTGTTGATACTAGGAACGGTGGAAAAATACAAATCCATGCAAGTTGCTTCATATCTGTGTTAAAAAAATCATTAATTTTTTGTGTTTAGTAGCTCAGTGGATAACCCTTTCGACATTTCAAACTATGAGTACCGGGTTCGATTCTCACTATGCGAATTAATACTAAGATGTACGTGTGATCCATTTGATTAGTCCTAGATATGAAGAAACATATGTCACGGCAAATCAACCGCTATTCATAATCCAAACGAAACTGTATATGCACTAGAATAAGTTTAAAGTCTGCTATCAGTACGTGATTTGATATGTACTTTAAACTCTTCATTCATATGCTTCCCTGGTGAATTTCGATAAAGGTATCTATATGTTTGACTTTTTGGTAGACTGTTTTTAGCCCCATTACATAAGATTTTATTATTCCAATATTATTCTCATCATGAATTAATATTTTTTAAAATGATAAACAAAGCACTCTTGAACAACACTTGACTTACTTTAATATATGACAATATATACGAATGAGAAGACACAATATCCAAAACTGAAATATAACTCAAACGAAGACATTTCAGTTTGACTGTAAGCATTTTACTCTCAGCTTGTAAGTATAGACAGTTCATAATGTCAAACTTTAACTATGTGATATTTAATAAAAAATTTTGTTAAATTGCGGCTTTTAACAAGGACTTTACGAGAATTTTTCTTCTTGAAGCAAATTGTTCATTAATCTAGAGCTTATCTACGGTGACTGATACAAAAAGTGGAACAGAGAATATTCAAATGTAGAATTTTGTGGCGAAAATTAAAAGACCGATTTGCTTACACTTTTAACTGTAACTATTTTAAGACAATATACGTATATTTCAGACTATACAATCAGGTAATAACTGCCTCAATCCTTACTTGATTAACTCTTTAATAGTTAATGTCTTTCCGAACTATTTACATCAGCAAAGAAATAATGGAATAACTGTTTAAAAACTTTATTGTTTGTACTAGTTCTTGCTTCTCAGCTTTGAATGAGAGTTACTTATAAAATGTACAAAAATCATAGAACCTATTTGCCAAAGAAGTTTAATTCTCGGAAAGAAGTACTCCTTGTTGAGTAGTTCCATCACAAGAATGAAATAGTTATCCAGCAAATGTTAGTTCAGATTATCAACGGTTGTTTGACTAAGTACAACTGTGATTTAAACTATTTTGGAATTGGAATATTTATATTACTGACTTCATGAAATGGATTTCAATATGGGTTGTATGAGTAAACCAAAAACGTATATATTCATGCTGGATAGTTAGTCATATAGAACGTAAATCTTGGCACATATGTGAATAAGTTCAACTGGTCACACGATATCAACACAATAATATGAAATGATCAACATAAATTGTAGAATGGTAAAAAGAGTTTCAACGTTAGTGATGATAAAACAAACTTAATATAGACGATGTGATTCAGAAGTAAAAATTCAGACCATTTCAAATATCAAGATATAAGAAAAGGTAATCAGTGAATACACCTATCCCATTGAGAATGATTCCAAGTCATATCATGAAACATCTCCAAATAGTAATTACGATTATCGTAAGGATTTTAGTGTTGTAGTTTTTATCTATTAACATAGCCAGTTGAGTATCAAATTACTTTATGGACTGATATCACATCATTGTTTAACTTTGTTTATTTTTTTTCCAACCTACTTCTACACTAACACACATTGCACGTCGAAGTAGTGGATAGTTGAGCTCACCATAATACATGTCCCAACCATTATAAAGGATAGCAACTAGGTTACTGTTCATTTTTTTTAATCACATTTACTTTAGTGTTCTTCTTGTTAAATAATATTAACATTTGTTGTTATATCGTAATTTCTGTCTATAGGTAAGCGAACTTCATATATAATTACTAAGGTTCAGATATTTCGAGACTTTTAATGAAAATCACACTACTATTAATGCTTACAGTAATAATAATAGTTTATTTGAAGGGATTTTGATGGTGACTAGTTTCAATTTGTAACTGACGTTTATTACGAATCAATCTCAGATGGAGCACCGTTGAAAACTAGGAAACACTGGATAGCTATTGTTTCACAGAAGTGCACTCTTTATTAATGCACACTAATGGTTAGACATCTACTGTGATAGCTGAAGGTCCTAGGTCCTTTTCTTGATACCATTACGAGTGAACTCTTTTAAGAAGTTTTATGCTAAATTTAAATAACTGTTCCATGCTTCCCAGTATTCACTGGTATCTCAACTAAGATTAATTTGTGATTGTTGCTACCTATAAAAGTAATCTTCAGAAGATAGGTTGTGGTAATTCAGTAAAACACACTCATCGTATGTATAAACATAAATTTTCATCATACTGATAATATCTAACTTCACCGAGTAGTTTAACATCAATTTCTCAGGAAAATTTTAAATACATACTGTGCTGATAAGTGCTGATTAATATGGCATCTAGGTCTTTGGCCTGTTTTTTATCTTAGTCTAGCTTTAACTGTCCAAACTGATTGACAACACTCTAAAAACCATATTGAATAGATTGTGATATATTATGATTCTTCTACTAGTCAGAGGATCACCTATTATTACAACCATTTCAATTCAACAAAAGAAATCATTTATGCGTTGAAAAGCACGGTTCTTAACATCTCACTCCATATATGTATACCATATAAAACAGATCTGAATTTCACGGCGAACATCAACGCCCTCAAGATTAATATCAAACATATCCACCTTGTTGAGAATTGCTAACACGCATGAAGCTAATACGTTATTATTCTTTATTACTATTTAATATATACAAATTCTGGTATTACTAGAAGCAATATAAATGAAGTATAAATGAGGGAATAATATATTGTGAAGAAATAAAGGATTTAAGGGTAGTACAATAAAGAAAAATGAGTTCACAATAATGCTAAATAAGAGAAGATGCGGTTTAAAATAATATTACCGTCTTAGTAAAATCTGAAAATTATACAATAGATACTTAATTCTCAAAATGTCAGTCAATTGTCTCAAACCTAACTATTCCTTTTGCAAATGTCAACCAATCGTCTCAGAATCCACTGTTCCTTCATTTTCATTGCAACCATTCCTTGTTCTCGTTCTCTTTTATTCGATCTTCTTAACCTTCTGCCTCCAGGTATTTCACTTTTGATTGATGATACATACTACTTATATCTATCGACATCAGTAGTACACACCACAATAGTATTAATAATAACATAGTTATTTTAATTCCATTTTAAATCAATCATCAATGCATGTACGTAGAGATAGGTCAAAGATGCCATCTATTGATCACTTTATTTTTAATTTTGTTAATACAACATTTCACAAGATGATAAATTACATAAGCACAGATCAGAATTAACATGTCAAATGTTGTATTTCCTAAGCCGCTGCCATTACTGCTGTACTTAATGTTAATCGTTTTTCAAATTTTAAATGAATGTAAATTATGACCTTCGATTTGATGTGTGCGTGTGAGCGTTGGTCTATCTGTGTAAGTGTTCAAAATATATTTAAATACACTTCAGTTACATGTTTAATGTATAATAAGTACATGCATTATGATTTGTTTCTGTAGGAATTCTTCAGTAAAATCAATATTAACAACAAATGTCAACTATTTGTCAATATAGCGTTGACCCATTAATTCACGATAAGCTGTTTTTTTTTCCTTTCAGTGTTTTTTCTTCTTTTTTCATCAGTGTAATTATTATTATTTTGTCCATCATCTTTTGACAGATGGTAATAAAAATTTGTCCGTGAATAGAGAGCGAGGGTGGGATAATACTTTTCATAAAATGGTAAAAAAAACCTACATACTTTCAACATCAAAAGCTTTGTAAGTGGTATTCGTCATAAACTAACTTTAAGAGAGTTTACCGTTGAAAACCAAGAAGAATCGAATAATTAGTTCATTCATTCTATGATGAATTTCTTTTTTGGACGGTTCAGGGAACATTCAACAAGTAGACAAGTTCTATAATAGAAAGAAACAATTATTTAGCCCTCTGTAATTTCTAACGATAATATAAATTGAGGTCATTTCATGAAACAAAGCCTTTTTTAAATTAAATTCAATTCCTACAATTAAACTTTTTCTATGGTAATATTATTGATTGTAGAAAGTTAAGTAACATACAATGAGATGATTTATGCAGAGTTTAATTAAATTAAATTAACACCGTTGAATGCCAGCTCAGTGGTCTATCGGTTCAGGGCTCTGGCATGAGACTGGTAGGTCCTGGGTTCGAATCTCGCGAGTGCGGGATCGTGAATGCGCACTTCTGAGGAGTCCCATAATAGAATGAAACGGCCGTCCAGTGCTTTCAGGTTTTCCATGGTGGTCTAGCTTCAATTGACTCACGCTTTCAACTATGAAAAATAAATATTTGTCATTAAAAACTGGCAGTAAAGTACCATAGTAATCACTTAACAATTATTTAATCCTGTCCTGAAACTTTTCAGAAATTAATATTTCATATAACAATAAATAAATAATATTCACTTGTTGTATGAAAATGGTAACAAAATTCATTTAATCAAACTAGTAATTTAGGTATTTTTTGTTTCTATGTAAAAAGTTAAATGCTTGATACGATAGAATCATTCAATATACACTGTTATTGATCAATACAAATAAATCCTATCTTTTCATTTAGGTTATTCCAGTGATAAAAAGCGCACAACAACAAGAACTTCACACTAGAATCATCTAGCACAGTAAACACAATATTGATAAAAATAAATGTTTACATTTTTTTTATTGTACTTTAAATATGATTATGATTTCATAATAAGTTTCAATTATCAATTACATTAATAAACGTGTTTATCTTTAAAACACATTTAAATTGATAGCTAATATTTATGACATTTCTAACTTCATAAATTGTCTAAATGCAATCAGCTGGTTATGTTAAAGTGATCTATGTGTTGTTTTTTCTAATGAGTTAAAATAAGGCATAATTTAAGGAAGTTTATTGAGCATTAGACAAATTGATTCATGAAAACAGAAAAAAACTATATAAAGGTGAATGGTGAAATAGTTTTGAAAATTGACTTAATTCGTAGGTTGTATTCATCAAAGGTCACTCTCATTTCGGGTATCTTTAGAAACCGAAAAACAGAAATGGACACCTAATTCTTGTCATAAAGGTCATTGAAATTGGAACTGTATCACTAAGAGTCAACACAGTATTTCAAATGACTAATGGTTTGCTGTGAGATTTGAATATCTTGGTCCGGATATGTTTATAGGTGCACACTCTTGAAGGATTCCATACTGAAAAGAAACAGCTATCCTGTGCTTTCTACTTTTCCATGATATTCCAACTGAGATCAGCCCATATGAATAAAACTCACGAATTTACGAAAAATACATTAATTTAGGTTATTTTCCCTCACAAAAAAACCTATCACAATTTTCTTTGTATATCTCTTAACAATTTAAGTATAAGCACAAAGTTAACAGTTGTAGTTCATTGCTTAAGAACAAATAAACCTTAATATTTTACCTGACGCTTTCCAATTTATTTTGGAGTTAAATATTAATAAACTAGATGAATTTATTAAAATACTAGTACGGAATTACAATTTTCTGTTGTTCATAGTCAATATTAGTCTTAGTTGTTATGCAAATCACACACCTTGACTTATATCATTATACTCAATTGAAAAGTCAACGAATATCTTGCCTTCCTAGTTCGGTATCTTATGAGTTGATGATGAAGCGACTGATACTGGGTTGAAGTCTCAGTACGAACATCAAAACCAGCATGTAGGTACATATATATGGAGGGTCCTATAAAGGGAAAAACGCATATTTTACATTTCACCGTTATTGGTAATTCAATGATATTAAGATTCGACATTTTGAATGAGTGGGGACTCAAAAATTTAAAAAAGTCGATTCTCAAATAGTAAGTCATAGATTCAAACCCATTCATATCATATTCACTTTGACAATCAAGTGGCACAAGTAGCTTAAATAGTTCACAAAATGAAGTGACCTTAATTAAACAACCACTGAAAACCAAGAATCACTAGAAAGTTGTTTCATTAGCAGCAAACGACTCCTCAGAAGTTTTAAACCAAGATCCAATCGGTGATTGAATCCAAGGTTTTCATGCCTTTCTGCATTCTCTTAACCGCTAGTTCATTGAGTTGGGATCCAACAGTTTATATTATGGACTTCAGTCAATTTGCAATATTGTGCAACCACTGTCCTATCCCATCCGTTGATAACACTGTCTAGCATATAATTCCACTCATCACCGTTGAGGAATATTATACTAGGGTGAAACACCCGTACAGTGGTTTTTTATTCTACATGATATTCTCTTTAAATTCACTCCACGATATATACCATGAAAATCAATAACTACCATAAACTTCCGTTAGTAATAAAATAATCTGACCAACACACAATATATCACATCCAGATTCTTAATAACAGATGTTAGTACATATAATTCACATTATAGCTGTAGTCAACACAATTTCACATTTCAGAATAGATAACGTAACTCTTCTGATTTATCTTACACTGAACTGACACCTTGGATAAGTATTAATTTGAATATAATGAATTTTCGAAGACTTACAGTAAAAACTTGCTAATCAATCGATGGTTGTCAATGGTTAGAGTGATTTTTTAATTCACGACATTTTTTAGATATTTTTAATTAACATGGTTAAATTTTTTTATTTTACCGACTTCAATTAAAACACATCATCATTATTATTATTTACACCATCAACCACAAAAAAAACGCATCCTAGCCTAAACAATTTCAATGCGTGCTGTTTGCTCATTTTCTTCAATCCTTTAATACGACTGACTGATTAAATTAATTAATTAATTAATCCACTATACTACATCAAAATGAGAAAAGATGAAAAAACGGATTGAAGAAATAAAATTATTCGTGCACAAACAAAGAATTTTAATTATAATATACAAATATTGATTAACAAGCATCTTGTTTTTTCCCCCTCTATTTCCTTTACTAAACATAAACGAATTCATCTACAATTCGAACTATATCAATGTGTATTTGATTAAATTATATTAGGTTGATTCTTTTCTTCTTTTTTTTTAAATATTGTGGTGAATTTAATGAGATCTTATGTCTATCTGTTGATGCCATTGTTTTTCTCTCCCATAATAATCATAATAATGGTAAGACCTCTTTAAATATTTAACAATTAGTCAATTGGTTAGCTAGTTCATTAGTTTCGAATTTGTGAAAAAAAACTGGACATTTAATCTGTAAAATAAAAGATTGAATTATGAATATCATATAAATACGAATAAACATAGAAATATATAAATCAGGACTCAGTAGCTTAGTGGATAACGCAATGGCGTCTGAAGCGAAAGGTACTGGGTTCGAGTCCCAGAGTGAACATCAATTCTGAGATGCAGGTACATCCAGCTGACGAGTCCCAAATGGAACGAAATGCGCGTCCTGGATTCCACTGCTAGCCACTATCCATCTTTGCTTATAATGCTTGTAAATTAAGGCTATATCGAGGCAATACGCACAGTATGCACATATGGAAATAAGAGACTGACCAGTTGTAGTCCTAAAAACATAAATGGGATGATTTAAACAAACAATACTGAATGAATGAAAATATAAGTGTAATTTAGAAAATTTTTTTAAATGTTCTAATCAATGTTTGAGTTTCTCTATTCACATTTCAGTATTCAATAAGTCCGCGGTAATTACGATTTCGCAGTACTGACTTTATTTATTCACTTGGTGAATCTAGTATATAAGACTGTAGTTTTCCACCCGAAATTTTTATTTTAGGCGATAACATTCACAATACTTTTTGTTGAAGTGTGCTATACTAATATATTCATTGCAGACAAATGTTTATGAATGAAATATCTACTGAAAATTATACTTTTAAAAAAAAATGGGACTCATTTGACAAATAAATAGAAAAATACCTTTTACAAAAAAAAGCTGGATATCATTCATATTAACTGAATATTTAAAAAAGGGTGGATGGATAACCTCAGCCAAATTTCCAATATAAAATTGTTTATTTAAAATATATAGTAATAAATTGTGTGTGTGTTTTGTTTTTTTCAATAAAAACATTTTTATCTCTCTCTCTTATTTTTTTATCCATTTCTTAATGAAAATTTAATTTATAATAAACTATTGATTTTTATATTGTATACAAAATAATTAACTAACGGACAATTTAATTAATTAATTTTGATCGATGAATAAATAAATAAATTAATTAATTAACGACTGTATTATCACGAACATAATTTATTTTTGAAATTCTATGCTAATCCTAATTTTTTTTTTCAAATCGACGAAATAAAAATGTATGTATATGCATAAACTATAATTAAATGTGTGTGTGTATGTATGTATGTATACTGGTGTAGGGGTTGAGACACTTAAATAAATTCGATGTATGTACGCCTGTATCTATTATCGGATTAATTTTGGGTTAAGTTGCTAATGAACCTACATAAATTAATTATATTTTTTTAAAAAAAAAATAATTTATTGTTAAAAACAAAAAATTGTTTATATGTAATAGAAGTTTCTAGTATGTCACGCTCATGCACAATGTCTTAATCTCTTTCTCTCTCTCGTTCTCTCACTACATACCCACTTATCTGTCTCTCTCCATACAGACCTAACTTGCACTCACTTACTTCACTCATTTAGTTAATAGGCTTATTGTAATTATTAATAGGCTTAAAATTAATGGGAATTTAATGATATCAGAACAGCTGTTGAACTTGGAAATTATTTTTCCCATGTGTGATAGTTGAAATATTTTTTTCTATTTATACATGCTTAAAATAAATACTTATTTAAATAATTGATTTTATTATGTTACTTTATGTAAATAGGGAATATATGTCTATGTATATATATATACACACACACACACATACACACTCAAATAATACATACCGAAAATGGAAATGTTAGCGAGACAAATTGATTAGTATGTTAATTTAATTACAAAGAATTCATTAATATGTATGATATATTACTATATATATATATACACACATATATATACATACTTTCTCTGCTACACACTCACACAAACGTATTTAATCCTAGTGAATGTTTAAAGACAAAAAAGAAATTAATAAAACTCTTTTTTCCACTTTTTGGAAAAAAAAATTATGTTTCTTCAATTAAGGGAAAATTAATCAATCTTTTTTTTTCTTATTTTCTTGTTTTTCACCATATTTCTTAATCTATCCATCCAATGTAAAACACGCACATTTAATAATAATAATCATTATTACTATTAGGATAATCGTTTTTTTTAACTATCCATCTTCCTCAGTTTTTTAAGTCTGTTTAATAATAATGAACGTAATTTGGTTCACGTATATAGATAGATAGATTTGACTAACTCACATACAAACACATACAAATAGCCTTGTGTCTGTGTAGGGAAAAGAGTAAAACACTTAATATCCCATTTTATAACAAAAAAAATATTGAAACTCACTTCAATTATAATTACATAAATTAACACGTAGTAATTACGTAGACAAAGACACATTCAAACACAAAAATGTGAATATTTGAATAGGCATTTTAAAAGTGTAGTAGGCATCCTTTTACAAATCCATTAAAAGCATATATCTTTAATCTTTATATAGTAAATAACAAAGATAGGGATTATAAAATGTTACAAGGAGGAGGGCAGACACAAACAATGGTTAAAAAAAAACAATGATGAAACCAATTAAACATTATTTGTAATTAAGGTAAGTGTAAACACGTGTAGATGTATACGTAAATATTTGAAAGCCTATCACATAGTTATGTATTAATTACTCAATTATTCATTTCATGTTAAATAAGTTTTTTTTTTTAAAAATTAATGTTCACATACATAATGTTGTCGAAAACTATTTTTTTTATGTCTGCGTTTATGCATGGGTACATAAAAACGAGACAGTTAACTCGTTTTGTTTAATAAAAGGTTTAATGGTCCTCAGGCTGATATAGAAGATACGAATAATGTCTAATTTAAATTAATTGGTCACATAAATATCTCTTCAACCTCTGTCTTATCGATTGCTTACCAAAATACATTGAATTCAATGATCAATAATACAACCACAAGCAAGTGGCTATCAGGACTCAGTGGCCGAGTGGATAATGCGATGGCGTTTGAAGCGAAAGGTACTGGGTTCGAGTCCCAGAGTGAACATCAATTCTGAGATGCATGTACATCCAGTTGACGAGTCCCAAATAGGACGAAACGCGTGTCCTGGATTCCACTGCTATCCACTATCCATCTTTGCTTATAATGTTCCCGTGATTTTTTTGGAAGCATTTAGTCATTTATTTTAGTCGAAAAAAATTATAAGGAAATTTATCATACTGGATTTCGTCACGGACTGATCTTAGCTGAATACCACCATCAGTATGAGACTCAATAATGTGGACCCGATATACCACCATGAGGGAACGAACGTAAGTCCTCCAGTTTCGTGTGCGAAAGCTTATCTTCTAGACCGCTGAGCTAGGGCTTAATAGTGCACATGTCCAACATCAATCAACTCACTGTACTACTCGATCACTTTTAAATGATTGAAGTAGATAAGTGTTTCACACCTGACACGTGAAAAATAAAAGTGATATATATATATATATATATTCATGAAATAAGAAATGACGCTAACAATCGACAACCATCGATTGATTGGCAAGTCTTTACTGTAAGTCTTCGAAAATTCATTATATTCAAATTAATACTTATCCAAGGTGTCAGTTCAGTGTAAGATAAATCAGAAGAGTTACATTATCTATTCTGAAATGTAAAATTGTGTTGACTACGACTATAATATGAATTATATGTACTAACACCGGTTATATATATGACTCACCTATATTCCAAATCTTACAAAATCTTTATGATGTTGATTTTTTTTTTTACATCAGATTCATTGATAAACAGATTAACCTTAATTTTGGAACGCATTATACACATTTGAGTAATTATATGTGTATATATATTTTGGTATTTTTAAGAGTAAAAATTAACAACTGAATTGGTAATTAATTAAAGGTACAGAGGTTGATAGATGGAGATTATTGATAAATTAAAATATATGAAAAGAGATAAGTAACTTTGACAAATTCATGAATATAAACCTCTATACACATAAGCACACAAACACAGATAGATTTAATTATTCACATAAATAAATTTTCACCTTTGTCTAGAGACTCTTCTATTCATCTTCACTTCATTATTTTTTCTTTATATTAAAAAATAACATTATCACTGGTGGTAGAAGTAATAAAAATTAATTATTAAAGTTTAATTTTTATATTCTACTCTATTTTTTGTTGTTGCTTTAAACAAGATATTCCGCACGTGTTTGCGCGCGAGCGCTTTACATAAAATTAACCATCTCTGTCTCTCTTTTTCTCTCTCTGTGGAAATCGATTAATCTGTCTAATAGTCAATTAACATGGTCGCGTGACCATTAATCGATTCTATCTAACATTCCTCATCATATATCCCTAAATTTTTGTTTAATGTAAATATAATCTTTAAAAATAAAGAATTAAGAGGGGGAGGGAAGAGATCAAAGATTTTGCTTGACTTGAATTTTCATTAAAGTATTTACATAATGTAAATATCGATGATGTCAGACATTTATGTTTATATGTTAGAATGAGAGTGTTAAGAAATATTTAAAAGGAAAAGACATCTATTTCATGTATATATGCTTTTTGAATAAATCTTTACATTTATGACAGCAAGTCGAATAATAAATATTTTTATATAGTTGAGATCATGAGTCAATTGAAGCTAGACCACCATGGAAAATCTGGAAGCACTGGACTGTATTTTCATCCTATTGTGAGATTCCTCAGAAGTGCGCATTCACGATCCCACCTCGCGAGATTCGAACCTAGGATCTACCAGTCTCGTGTGCGAGCACTTAACCGATAGACCACTGAACCCTCTGACAAATAATAGATATGTTGATTTTTATTTGAATGACTGTTTTATTTTATAATTAAGAAGTAATTTTAAGAAAACTTATTAGCTTCCAGAGATAACGATGGTGAATGTTTGATGAAAGAGTGTAGTTCAAATTTAAGGAGTTCACAAATATAAGTTTTTAACTGGTTTCGCTTGTAAGAAGAAATACTGAGTTTGAAACAAGGATAATGTACTTATTATGTTGCATTCGGGTTCTGTCTTTAAAGGTTTAAAGTTGTTTACATAAATCCTAACTCAATCTCTACTCATAACATACTCAGAACTAATTTGTTAAGTTAGCTTTATACATTAATAGAGGAACGTTTATTTAATCGATACTTCAGTAATTTTTGAACATTTTCATTTAACATGTAGTCAGTTACTAATGACCTAACTGCGTGAAATGTTTTGTAATTGAATAAATCAACTTTCCGTTTATTATCTAACGACAGATGAATAAACGTATTTACAAATCAGGTTGTATTCCGTCAATCGAATTCATCCTTTGTTTAAAACGCCTTCTCAGAATAATATGCACATACGATCTTAACATAATAAGCGCATTTTTTAATTTGTTTACTAAACTTGTTCTAATTACGTGTTTATTTATATTTTTATAAGAAGATTAGGCGGTGGGGAAAGTTAGACACAGAGCATTATAATAATAAGTGCATGTGTATGTGTGTGTGAATGGAACTAATGAAGTAATTTCCAGTTTCCATAATATGTAATCAGATATATTAAGGAAATTTGATCACAGTATATATAATGATTAATAATTCCTATTGTTATTGTTACTATTGTATTGTTACTATTAGATAAGGATAAAATGTGTGCACTTGATGGAGGTGGGATGGAAATACAATAACATTATTCTAGTGCATTCACCCATCATCAACATCATTATAATTTAACTAATAGTCCATATATATAGTTGGCGATAATTACCATCATTTTTGATGAAAAGTGTTCAAATATCTCTGGTGTTTGTGTGTCTGCATATTAACCACTCTATTCATGATGAATATTAAAATAATTCAAACCATATAATTAATCCTCATTTAGGCCAAGAATAATGGTAATATTATTGTTATTTATTATTATTGTATTAAGATAAAGTAAACATGCAAGTGTAATTATTACTAATAATATTTAGATCACGACATAATTCCCATTTTCAGCATTAAAAATACAAATTTCAACGAAAGGGTATCTTTTCAAAGAATTAATTATGAACCTTTACAATCGTATGAAATTAATCATTTTAAAACTATTAAACTTCTTAATCATTCAGTCGATAGTGACGTATATTTTAGTTAAAACATTCAACTAATAGCCACCACAGTTTATTGGATCAGTAAGCTCCATCTGTTATCACTAGTGCTCACTTCTTGAAGAGAAGAAATATGTCTCACAGACGAGCAAATGAATTTTAGCTGTGTGATTTAGTTACTTCAAGTTGAATTAATAAAAAAAAGAACTTTTGTCCATCAGTTAACAGCTATGTAGCAGTCGACATCGTAATGCTTAAATTATAATGTTTAGATGTCAAATGGCTAAAGATAGTTGTCGGGAGACCCTGAATCAGTGACCACATTAGAATTTGATTAACTCAATTCAATAAAAATTAAGAACTGGACAAACGTGACATCTGTTACCCATTAGTGATCAGTTAATTTAAATATCTCAATTTTACGGAAGGTCGAAGACGGCTTGAGTAAATAAATAGTATAGTCTCTAACTTTGAGGCTGGTTGATACGGGTTCAAAACCCACAGAGTGCATGACTTCTTCCAAGATCCTTGATACCTCTTCCCAATATACCGGAACAAGCATCAAACTAAAGTCTCAAGTTTCCTACTCATTATTTTTAATTACGTAGGTGATAATCTTGTCTGCATTTCTCTTCATTGTGACTCATGTTTGTCCTTCCCTTGTATTGACTGATTTTTCAACTTGACCTTCAGCTTCATTATCAGTATCGATCTTCGAATTTACCGAACAATAAGTAAACATTGTGTTCTTTGTACAGATAACTTTTCATGAGTGTATAGAACTATATTTCTCATCAATTCCAAAACGATTGAGCACCAGGAAACACTAAAGGGCTACCCATTCTTTTCTAGCTGAAAAGTATACGTCACTATCTGTTCTCGTTTAATTTTTTTTATGCTAACTCAGTGCCATCGAGCCGGTGAGTTGGAATACAATACAGTCAATATTTTTAATCCTAGCCAATTTGTAACATAAGATTACTCCTATTCAACACTGGTGGTGATTTATTACTTCGGTTTTTACTTAAAGATCCTGGGTTTCTATAGTCGAACGCTTCGGTGGATACCTTTTGCTAACTTAAAGCCTCAGACTATGATGAAATATTACACCTAATGCTTTCTAGATTTGAATAATTCTTCAATAGTTTCTAATCATAATGAAACCATCTAAATTGATTTCCATTCACCATGATACTGCAAAGAAACAACAGTTCAGTGTTCCCTTAATTTCCATTGATTATCAATAAGTAAGGTGAAACTACAATATGAAGAGGAAATCGAACTGTAGAAAATAGTCGAATTGTTATAACCGTACAGACATATATATATATGCCCTCGGATTCGCATAGATACTCATACACTGACTAAAACCACATAAAATCCTTATTTCCCCAGTATTACACCCATATGGATCTTAGTAATAACAATTATTATTATTATTATTATTATTATTATTGTAGTTTATCAGTCAATTAATTATGGATACTTTTTGTTTCAAATGGTATATGGTTATTACAAATATTTTATAGGAATTAAAAGTATATTTATTATATATCATAATTATTTCAACTAATTCTTTAGTGAATAATAATAATAATAACAATTACCATTATTATTATTATTAACTGATGGTATAAATAGTAGGGTAATAATAATTTTCTGCCGAAAATTAAGTTTTTCCCTCTAGCATTACAAAAAAATTATTTTAAAACGAATATTAATGACATTTATGCATAGTTATAATTTATTATAATAATTATTAAAATTATAATTATTTTTATTATTAATTTTAAAATGGTTAAGTGACAGAATTCAATTAGTTAAATTTAATTAAATAATTTATTATTTTGTCTATCTCTCTACCTCCGTTTCATATATACATACACACACACACACACTCATTTATATATATACTCTCTCTTGCTCGATATCTCTCTTATATTTGGCCTTAATTATTCTCGTTGCCATAATAATAATAATAATATTTAACATTTTGATAAGTCGGTTAATTATACTTGTTCAGCAATTAAGTAGTAATTAATTAGATATAAATAATATGAATATGTACATCTATTAATGCATATTTATGTGTGTGTATGTCTGTGTACACTCCACATACTAATAAGGCAAAAGTGAAACGACTGCACTTGAGTGTATGTGTATTTTATATATATTATGCCTATACATGTAATTGTCTATAACGAATAATCCAGGATGGATAGATGAACGAGTTTTGGGTACACTGGTATAATAATAATAATACTGCTCGTTCAATTAATATCGAGAGCATTCAAATGAAAAGGAATAATTAACTAATCTTTTTATTACATATATTTATGTTATTTATTTCTCGTAATGGTTTCTATTGAAAACATTATGTGATCCGAAAAACAAACCAACTTTTGTGAACTTTTTATAATTGGGAAAATTTGTAAAGTCAACTATTTTTATGTGATGATATAACCAATCCAATGTGAGGGATCATATATCTAAATAATGTGTAAATTATGATTGTATGTTTTATAGTTTACATTATGAATTTATATTGATTTGACAAACACTGAAAACTAGGAAGCTCTAGGGAGCTAGTCAGTCATAAATCTATATATATATATATATATATATATATATATATAATGCTGTTGAAGGTATAAATCAATGGATGAAAATCAAATTGTTGAACTTGTAGGGTATCTGCTAAGATAATTCAGAAAATAATGAAAACTATACTTCAAAAACTGCGAAAAATATATATTCTGAAAATTTAATTATTTAAATAATTTCAGTTTACTCGCTAATGACTTCCTAAAGTTCTAGTGAAGATTTGTAGCTATCATCAATGCCATTCAATGATCGTTTCGTTGTATCGTAAATTGATAGAAGTTATATCATTGGTCTTCGACTCAGTGGTCCTAACGATTAAGGGTTCTGTTGTGTCACTTGAAAATATTAGGTACGATTAATAATGAGGTTGTGGGTTTAAAATGGGGATGAAAAATTTCATATCAAGACAAAATAGTTGTCCGATGCTTCCTAGTTTTCAACAGTATCTACTTACTCTCAATGAGATCAGTTTGTGCCTACAAATCACACCCAAAAACTTTTCTTTACCTAGAAAAAAATATTTTTAGCTTAAAGAAATTCGCATCAGTTAGTTTGATTGGTCATTATCAACAGACTTCCACATATTGATCATAATACTTTTGTTTTATTATTTTCATTTTTTGTACTAATACCTCATGACGTTATATAATTGGTCAAGAACGCTACAATTATACTGTACATTTGTAAGAACAAAGTATTTTGTATTATGGTAATGATTTCTAATACGAACTAAATAAAAATGAACTCTCAAGTGTTACCTCAAATAATTTTTTGGAATTGGAGACTTGTTGAAATTGTCCAATTTGTGGTTTGTTAAACAACATAAAATTAGGATGAAATTGCTGAATGTGTCATCATAACATAGGATTTCTCAGCAATAAATATTTGAAAACTCTCCATGAATAGAGCTGAGGACTTTCAAGCTACGAAGCAAGAGCTTATCACATTATTATATGACGACTAGAAATGCTTATTTCAGTCTATTCGCGATTGAAGCGTGACTATCATCGGTTTTTATCACTGACACTTGTCTTACACCTGTAATGGTCGACATTCTATGATTATATCTTGAATTTTACTACTCCATCGCTCTGTAAGGTTTTTGAGAATTTCTCTCATCAATGTAATTGAAACAGTACCAAATTTTAATAGTAACTCCAATAAATCTATTACTAAGCTATCCAAACTAAGTCAGAAGTGATTTTTATTGCTCTTTGATTCTATAGTATAAACATCTAGTGTAAGTTGGAAATATGAATGAAACGAATTTCTACACGATAATTCAATGATATCATCCTTATTAAGGAACATAAAGGTTCTGAATTCAATCATATGTAGAATCATTTAGAACCCACACACATACTGAAATGAAGCAGCTAATCCAATTCGTTAGTACTGTATAGTTTTCAATTTGTAATGGGAAAATCACTTATGCAAACTATTTTCCTCGTTTTTTCCAAAATGTTTTTAAAACTTTCTCAGTACAACAGAGAAAAATTAAAATCATTGTCTTGATAGAAATATATAATAACTAGTAAAATGTTATATACGTGAGAAATAATTTACATCCATTCAGTCAGTCAGTGATTCATTATATTTATTTATTTATTTGAACACATAAATATTGGTACAAGGAAGCACCAGATATATATGCGCCACACAAATCTCATTTGATTTGTGTGAGGACTGTGATACTGCCCGGGTGCCCAAACCGAAGCAGGTGGTTTTCTTAGGGGGCCACACACAGAGCCTTTGATCTAAAGATCTGATCCATAAGGCAGTGGAGCATCGTGAGGAGATGCATTCCCATGGTAACCGGTAACCAACGATTGATTCATACGCCATTTGTTCTCTCAGGATACTGGAGCCCATGTGCACCATTTGTTTGGAATAAGGGTTTTCCAACTCCCCTAGGTGGAACCTCCGTGTCCACCAACCCGGTTAAAGCGCCGGACATTCGCTTTTCGTCCTCTCAATTTCGTAAACAACACCCCTGGTTGGAAAAGGCGGTGAGTAGGACTTCCCTGTCAGAGGCTATATACGCGTGGCCATGTGAGAGCATTTCGAGAAGGAGAGCGGATTCTCCCCACTCTCGGCCGTACCAGGGCATTTAGGGACTCAGTCATTCATTAGTCAATTAATTAAATATTTTGCTTCCAAGAATTAATACATTAAATTCTTTACTTATTCTTTATTCTTGGCACTTAATGCTACTTTAAAATTTCAAAAAAATTTTTCTTCCAATTATAAGTTCCAGTATTCCAGAGTTAAAACTAGCATTTGATCAGGTAACTATCTGTAGTAGTAATGTTACTACTAACAGTAATGATACTATTATTATTATTATTGATGTCATCTACTATTAAGTTGTTTCTCCCCTACTTACTCATTTATTTACACCTCCATTGTTCTTTATTCATTTGGGACACCTAAATTAATTGATTAATCTAATTATAATTAAAATGGTATAAAAAAAAGTAAACAAAAATTACTAATTCATATATATATATCTTTAATATTTTATTGATCATTCATTGTTCAATTTTTTGTTTCTTTGTTTTATTATTCATAATTATAGTTGTTCTTTATTAATTTTTTTGTTTTAATTTTATTCTATCCATTCGATTCATTGTTCATCTATTCATTCATCTATGGATTCATCAATAATTACATAAATATACATATATATATATACAAATATGATTAATTCGTCTGCTGTACATACCTCTAACTCATTTACTCATGTTCATTGATGTATATGTTTCCCATAAATGTATATATTCTTCATTCATCATTCTGTCACATCTGGTCGGTGATTTGTTAAAAAAAACTATTTTTATTCAATCGATTGTCGACTCATTCATTTCATCTATTCACTCATTGCATACACTAATATATATATACATATTAACATACATAAATGTCTTTTTTCAACTTGTTTAATTAGTCTCTTCAAAATCTGAACGAATTGATCGAAACATGTTTTCTTCCCTTTTTCTTCCAACAATTTCTCAAACAATCGGTAAATCAAATCGTATAACTCAAAATCAATTAAATAGTTTAATATTACCTAATTTAATGCATTCTGATGATTATTATGCAACAACAGATATGAAGACTACTAGTGATACTAATACTACCACTACTACTGATAATAATATAAGTAGTATTGAAAATAATCTTAATCATATGAATAATTCAAATGGACAAAATTTTTTGCATGTTCATGAAGATAATCTAAATCCAGCATCATCACATCAATCAGATCAAAGTATACATAGTAAATTAAGTCCATTATCTGGACAAATGAATGGAATAGACCCATCTGGATCACCGCCAACAATTCATTCACCTATAACTAATGATAATAAATGTAAAAAAGCAAGACATAGGTAAGCAGTTGTGATTGTCGTTGTCGTTATCGTTGTTCTCTATTTGAATTTTAAGAAGAAACTTTTTTTTATAATCACACTAATATTAATTAAATGAGTTCTTCGAGGGGGGGAGGTAATTTTGTAAAAGAACGGAGAAAAAAGAATATACTTAATTAATTAAACGAAGGGTAAAGTTAACTTGTGTTATCAAGCTAATCAGGATTAAGAAAATGGCTTTAAGATCACGGCGTATTTATAAATCTATACTAGAGTTTATCAAACTACATCAAACCAGGATGTTAACCGCGGACCACATAATGATCAGTTTCAGTGAAAAAAACATCGTTAGGTGTATATAAAATGATGGATTGACGAGAACACTCACGTAGAAATATATATATATATATATGTCCAATCTTACAGTGGCGATCAAATTTTGCTAATGTGCGACTAATCTGAGTGACTTGACTTCGCCTGAGCTGTTTTGATTGCTAGGTGGGTCATAATAGTCGGTAGGTATCCACGGTCGTAGGTTCCACTTGTCACTCATTAGCAAGATCTACGTGTAATTCTAAGGGAAATGATGGTCTTTGTATGATTCGAGCCCATACCATTTAACTTCGCGATTCCAGATATTACCACTGCTAAGCTGGTTTATGCGAGTTCGAATCCGACGATTAGCACACTCACGATTACAGGGACGTTTTGATTATTGCTACATAATAAGCGTCTTTACATCGCATTATTCATATTGCTATGGAAAAGGACCAAACATTTTAAATATGAAATAAACAACGAAAATCTTTACTTGACCAACATTTTGTCACATTATTATTACTGCTAATAACTTTACTATTATTAGTGTTACTACTGTCAATAAAATTTGAATTTTTTCATTTAATAAGCTTTTACAGTGTTAAACGTCATTTTTACTGTGCTACATACTATTATACACTTATATGTGTATGTTTGTGTCACCTTTTCTGCACCATTAGTACGACTTTAATGAAAGACAAACATTTCATTTATAAAAAAGCTATTCTGTTATTTCTTTTGTGTTTGTGAATGTGTGTGTGTGTATGTGGAATATCACTAACTTCTTTTAGACTTTTCGTTTGTACTGGACAGTAGTCATTTATGACTGACTTGTATAGTAGCATGTTTTAATAGTATTGACCTTATTCTGTCAGTCAAGTTTTTGTAAAATTATCAGTAATGTGTTAATTGACTTAATAATTATTTCATGTCTATATATACAATATGAATATAGTCTGGATAGTCGATTATGTTTTGGAAAAGATTCGTAATTTCTTGAGAGTCATATTCACGGGTGCAAATGATAAGTTCTGACTAATACTTTTATATCTGTTTAATAAGGTTAGTAGATATTTGGACTCGATCGCCCGGTGGCTAAACATACATTGGGTATTTTATGCGAAAAGTACTGGGTTCAAGCCTCAATGTGAATATTAATAATGAAATGTGGGTATACTCAAACGGTGAACCGCAAAATAGGATGAAACATGTATTCTGAACTTATACCAAATCGAATCAAAATTGGACTATATTTGTTTGCAGTGTAACTACTGAGAACAAATCATAAGTGTAATTAAAGCTTTAAACTTTTGCATTAGTGAACGGTCATCTATGAAATTACAAACCTATCTAAATTAGACAACCAGTGAAAACCTGAAAGCGATGAAGGTCCGTCTCGTCATCATATGGAACTTTCCAGTCGTACCCACCTCTTAATGAGCAACCCGGACTCGAATGCATGACCATCAGTCTACAGACCATTGAACCTTGTCGAAATGGTACCCATATAAAGCAATCAAACGTGGTCGCACAATATCATGGATTGACTGAAGTTAGATTTGTATACCACTAGATCACAGCTTCATGATCTAGAATTCAAATATTCTCTCGTGAGACCGGAGGTCTCAGGTTTGAGTCTCGGTTGTGCAGTCAGGGATGAGCACTACTGGGGAGTCCCATATGATGATGAGACGGTCATAAAGTGCTTCTAGGTTTTCAGTGATTGTCTAATTTACATTAGTTCGTGATGTAAATAACACTTAACAATCTCCACAACTGTATACTAATATACTTGAAATTACTTTTAAACGATGACAATGTTTTCCTCTGCTAAGATATAATAAAATGGGTTAATATATTCACTAGAAAGAAAGTTCATGCTGATCTTTAAAAAAATGATTATTATCAGTTGAGATATAATCATTTTTCCTAGTAAAAATAAACTGATATTGTCAGAAGTACATATTTAACTTTCAGTGATATTAGATGTACTCGATTGATACTATTTGTGACTTTTGAGATTGATTTATCCAAATACAAGTATCTTTGCTGCCTCATTACTCAAGCTCAGAAGTTATAGTTTCATACATTAAAATACTGGTGGTTTAATGAATATTGATTTTCTTCTTATCGGATTATTTCTATGGACTTTTAGATAAGGAAGAAGATATATAGTTCAGGTGGATGATTTTAGTGGAGTTTTGTTCTTTGAGTTGGATGGTTCAATCATGAAACTTAAATAGCATCATCAGCAGAAACTTTAAGTAGAAATGAGCTGTTTGAATTCCTTCACATATGACTAACAGCTTATCCTGTCGACTTTGATTTTAATTCATTTATTTGAAATAAATCAACATAAACCTATAAACTAAAAGGGCTTTGGGTATATAAAGAAAACAGAAGTCACTCTTAAAATTTCTATCCTAAAGAGCATAAAACTTAAATTTATGACTTTCCGTTAAAATTACTTAGGTGCAATAATAAATATAGTGGAATTGATCCATTTTGATTTTCTTTTTTCAGAATTCATTAAGTGATCTTTATATAAAGAATAACGGGTCAAAGTGTTTTATCCTAAACAGAATAGTTGTTTCAACACACAAAACAGTATATTTAATGCTATTATATACGTAAATGGCGGCTAAATTCTATACTACCATCAAAATTTGTTCCGTTCGTTCTATCGGGTGGTTATGTAGCGGACGAAATCGATCCCTGTTGTTTTTTTCGGTTGCTTTCTGTTTTTCTTCTTCTTCTCCTCACTTTCCTCTTTTATCCGCAAGAATTCTACTTTCAATTCCCGATACATATTACTTATTTGTCTGTACAAGTAGCACATATCACAATTGGTCTAAGAAGGGCAATTAGTTTGTCCGTAAATTATCGCTTCAATTATAGTGTCTATTAACGATCAGTCATAAGCAACTTAAAAGCTGGCAAATATATATGCATCGATTCAAACTGTTATATCACATCCGTATAAAGAGATCGAATTATCGAGACATACCCCAAAACAGTGGAAGTAGTAATAGTATCAGTGGTAATAGAAAAAAACTGGGTATACACAATTTGACTTAAAAAAAGAAATAAATTCATCGAGTAAGAAGTATACGATAATTTTAAAATTTAAGACCTATAAGAAGACAAAAAGTGAATTTATCTGCTTCACTCAGACTAACTCTGAATCATGTCAGCCAGTCTTTAATCATTGGTTACGATAGTTGTACAGAGCTTAACCAGATGGTCTTAACTTACTTATACGCCCTGGTTTGACAGCCAGTGACTCCATAAACTGAAAACTGACCACTAGTAAACATGTGGTTATTAGTAGTATGGAATGTTTGTAAAAATTTTCGAAATTTATAGTCCAGTGCTTCCTGTCTTTTTTCTAAAGGTTGTCTAACTATGATCAGTTCGTGATATAAATTAAAAATCCTAGACAGATAATTAATGATGGTAATGTGATACATATCTTTTTTGTGTAGAAACATATTATTATTATTAAATCTATTTATTATTTTACAGAACAACATTTTCAGTTCAACAGTTGTCAATTTTAGAAGCAGCATTTGATAATTGTCCATATCCTGACGCTGTAACACGAGAAGATATTGCTTCCAAATTGTCACTCAGTGAATCACGTGTACAAGTATGGTTTCAAAATCGTCGTGCTAAATGGCGTAAACAAGAAGGTAGTCAATTATTAACCAATGGCAATAATTCAAATAATACTTGTACTCCTACTAATACTGTTAGTAGCACTACTTTAGCTACGACTGCTACGAATAATAATAACAATGTCAGTAGTATCATCACATCTACAGCATCAATAGCATCATCCTCTTCGACGTCATCATCTTCATCTAATTTATTAACTGTTGAAAATGATGAAGAAGATTTACGAATAAATGCAACAAATATATTAGAAATACCATTTTTGTCAACAACAACAACAACGCCAACAGGTCGTAAAAGAGTTTCCGGTTCAAGTGTACAACAACAACATCATTACCAACAGAAAAATAATTATTCAAATTACAATAATTTTAAACAAATCAATGATGATACAGATAGTATAATCATGAATCCAATTTCATCATCATCATCTCATTTTAATTTATCCATGATTACTAATGATCTTTTAAGTAATTATCATCAACAATTAAGAAATTTTTCATTTCTTAATGAGAATATAAAATATAAATCATCACCAACCGCATCATCATCATCATCAACATCAATTACTTCACCACTTCATAATGATTTAATGAATTGTTCTAATCAAACATCGACAACAACAACAACAATGTTCAATGATCAATTGTCCAATGCAACTAAATCATTAGAATCAGGAAATTCATCAATAAAAACCATTAGCAATAATAAACATCAAACTAACCATTCTAATTTAAATTGTTTAATTAAATCATCTGTAAATAATAACAATCGGTATTATCAACATTATTTATCAAGTAGAAAATCAACTCCAACTACTTGTAAACAACGTAAACATACTAATAATAATATCAATAATAATAATGATAATAATGATAATATTGATCATGATGATCCTGTTAATGCTGATGATGATGATTTTAATGATGATGTTGGTGGTGATGATAATGATGATGATGAAATGGACGAGATCAGAACAACGAGAGTGAATAACACAAAGACAAGAGATTTACCATTTTCTGTCTTATCGCTTACAGCCAATAATCATAATAATACTAATATTAATAATAATAATGATAATCATAACGGTATAAATGATCCATTTGCAAGACTTCAGTCATCATCCTCATCATCCAAACTGTTTTATCAAAATCTCATAAAATCTATAAAATCAATCAATAATATTGATAATCACGAAAAGAAAAATTCTAATTCTCTCAATTCTTCATTATCTACTTCAATTCCATTGAATGAGATCAACTGTTCAATGAATGAATTGAATCCTACTGAAGATGTAACAAAATATTTAACGAATCTATCTGATTTCAGTGCATTAATGAATTCATTATTGAAATCTAAATTAAATCTTTTGACAAAAACATCAACTTTATTTGATTGTAATGGAAATAATCATGATTCATGTCTAAATACTCTGAATGATAATACGACTAGTACTAATGCTACTCAAATTACTAATACTACGAGTACTACTAATACTAACAATAATAGTAGTAGTAATACTGTGGTTGATAATGTTATTCAAAATTCAATTTTAGAAAATTTGATAACTTCCTGTACACAATTCCCTTTCAATTTACAATATTTAAATGGTACACCATTAAATCAGCATGGATTAGATTTGAAGGTGGAATCAGATACAAATAAACAAATTAGTAAGTAGATATATTACTATCAGAAGGGGGTTTCGTGGAGATTTTAGTAATTTTTTGTATAGTTGAGATCATGGGTCAATTGAGGCTAGACCACCATGGAAAACCTGGACGGCCGTTTCGTCCTATTGTGTGAATCCTCAGCAGTGTGCATCCACGATCCCGCTTCACGAGATTCGAACCCAGGACCTATCAGTCTCGCGCGCCGTCCAGGCTTTCCATGGTGATCTAGCTTCAATTGACTCATGATCTCAACTAGATATATTATTAGTTAATTTGATTATTTCGCAACAGTTTTTCAAAGATATAAAATGAATTCGAACAATTATGTACATTAATTGAGCCAAACACATTTCGAGGTGTACATATTCCAACAGAGATTGATCATAATTTAGTGCTTATCATCAATAAAGGGACAATTAAAACATTGATTAATAACCATATTCATAAATAAATCTGGGAATTTTATTAAATATTTACATTATAGTCTCGCTCAAATTAAACAACCATTGAAAAGTGAGAAACATTATCTAACTATTTCATCCTAACTTCATGATACTCTTCAACAACTGTGCATCCACAACTCTCATGTAGTGATTGACGAATTTGAAGTTACTCCATAATGTATTGCTATAAATTACACAGCGATGTTTTTTATTGTTAAACAATAAAAGGAATCAATTAATATTGTAGACATGTAGAATGATAGAAGATACGAGAAGAATATGACAATAAGTTTAAGAATAGATAGTTACTAACAGATCATATATTTAAAAAAGGTTAATAGTTGACACCAATATAAGGAAATCTATTAAAGGATACGAAAAAGATAAAAAGTATGAGAGTGAGTGAGTTTGAAACAGAAATAAAACGATGAGACCAGATAATCAAGAACAACCCGAGGTGAAATAGAAGATTCAGGTAAATTTTGATCCGTTCATTTTTGTGTTTATGATTGACATAAAAGATATCAATTATCAGAAGGGGTTTTTGTGGAGATTTAGTATATTTCATAGTTGAAAGCGTGAGTCAATTGAA
>NC_031495.1:13449066-13477590 GCF_000237925.1 Schistosoma mansoni
GTCAGTGTAATTTTTTTATTTTTATATGTTTTGTTGACATTATTAATAAATTTAATATAATAACACGCTTTCAACTATAAAAGATATCGTTTATTCGATCTATAAAATACGCTAGATGTATCAATAGTAGTAGTGGTGATGTTAGTAATGATTACAAAAAATTGAGATAATCAATTATTCCAAAATAAATGACGGAATCAGACCAATTGACACTGACATAGACACACAAACTAAATGAAATATTTATCCATAAAGAGATATGATTCTGAGAAGAAGCAGGATAGAGTAAAAACAGAATTGATTTTTTTGCCCATACCAGAAAAAGAGAGACAGTCTTTCTCCTTTTTTTTCTTCATTAAAAACACAATTTAAATATGACTGAGGTAAGGCAATTAAAAAAAGTAACATACAAAAAAAAGAAACGAATCAAGGATAGAACTGCATTAATTCAACATTGATTAATTAATTCATTAATTTATTAAAAAATTAAAAAAAAGGAAAACCAGTGGGTAAAGAAAAAGCACGATGACAAAGAACAAGAGACAAATAAAAGAAACTAATTTATGTGAAAATCTAAGCACCATAAACTTATCATATCTACCTGATTAAAATTGTTTTACATCTAATTAACAACCATGTGGAAAAGAGTCATCAGGATTTATGTGTTTTAGTGTATACTACTTACTTACCTAGAAATAAATTCTCTTGTTATATGTACGTTTATTTGTGTGTATGTGATGAAAAGAGATTTCAAACAAATGACATGTCGAATTTATTAAAGAGAGAAGGGTTAAAAAGAATCGAAAGTTCGAAAGAGTACAAGTGATTAGTGTGTGTGTGAGAGAGAGAGATAGATCGTGCGCATCCATAGTGGATGTACGAGAGCTAGTTGGAATCAACAACACATCATTTTAGCATATGTTAATAATTACGTCTGAAAATCTTAATAATGTAATATTGTTCCCTCTTCTACGCACACATATATGTACCCACACATTTTAGTCTATTGCAGCCTTTATCAAGAATATAAATCATGCCTATGTTGCTACCTTTTTGCAAAAATTGAAAATATTATTCATTGTTTGTCATACAAGAGATGATGATATCACAGTTAGTTATGCGGAAGTGAACGGATTCTGGAAGCTATACACAAAAGATAAAGCAAAGATTATGTATATATAGTAGTAATCATAATTAAAATTATCAAAGAATATATAATGTTTAACAATCAAATCAAATCTAAACGTTGAAATTATTTAAATTGCAATCGTCGAGATTACTTTAAATATAATTTTCCCCCATAATGTCTTTCCTATACTCGACGCTCAATCTTTGTCAAATTATCCGCCTTAATATTGGCGAATATTCGTAGAAGATAAAGAAAATTGTTTAGTGGATTGAGGCCTTAGTATTTAAGGCGTTTGGTTTACAGTTAGTAGGTCTCAGATTCGAATCTCACTTTACATTCTACTGTTTGGGCAGCCAAGCAATTACTAACTCCCACACCTGAAGTGTGGAAATGGCACTCAATTAATTTTAGTTAGTCGAGTTTTTATCCATAGTTTCTTGGTCATTAGTTTCACAATTTACATAAAAATACAATTAATTAATCTCTGAGTAGTAACCAATGTCACGTATGTCGAGTCCTTCTTTAATGCTGATCTAATTCTGTTAGTCAACTTGCAACGTGGTCACTAGTATAAGTAACAGAATATCATGTACACTACGTCAGGTGTTCGGAGTTAGTTCAATAAGAAGTATTTCAGATTCAGAATAGCATAGCCTTAACGTCTCGGATAGTAAAGCTGATTGATATGGGTCCGAATCCCATGGGGGGAAGATCAGCCTTCTTAAGATTCCAGGTAAACCATGCTGACCAGTGCCAACCTGGGTGAATCTTATGTTGGATAGGACTTCCTTTCAACTACTTACAAACGTCTAACACACAAAAAAACAATCGATATGAGCAGGGATTTTCATGGCTTTATAATTTGAAGACGGCTTACACTATAAAACAAATAATTTGCCTAACGAAATAACCATTAAAAGATAAAGGAAATCTAATAATTGTTTCACTCTAGGATGGAACCCCGTCAACAATGTACGTCCTCAACAAAAATCGACCCCTATACGTTTAGATCATTCATTGCGTTTTGTTTCCAAACTATATGCTAAGTAAAAGGAGAGAACTACAGGGGGAATTTAACTTCCAAGATTAGTTCATGTACAGAGAGTGACAGTATGCTTATGTTTATATGTGACTTTGACATTCTGGTAGCTAAAAACGGCAACATAACTGAAAATTATTCATACAGTTGATCATATTTAAATAACTATTTTCTATGATTCTCTTAGAAGTTTTACAAGAAACGCTGATTGATTGAAGCATTTTCACAATTTCTAAAGTCTTTTTCGAGTAATTATTGAGTCTTCCATCCATCTAACATAATTAACATGAGTGGTATGGTTACTAAGTAAAAAGAAAAAACAACTCTCAATAGAATGAATAGTTACATTTATTAAATTAATAATTTATTTTATTAGTTTACTAAATTTTAATTGAATTTTAAAAAGAAAGAGTAAACAATTCCTCTTAGTGCATGTACACTCACACACACACACACACAAAGTGATACACATATAAAAAGGGGAATTAAAATCTACCTACAATTTAGTTCCTCACACAATAAGAAAAATTTCCTCTCAAGGAAACCTATCAATTAACTAATAAAGTCCACAATAATAATAATAATAATAATAATTACTATTGTTGTTATTGTTATCAGAACCAATAATATCTAAATGGAGTAGTTCAATAAATAAACTAACTAACTAACAAATAAACACCCTCCTATAAAAATCAATAAGATATATTTCTTTATTATTGAATAAGTAACATAAAACATCCTATAATTATAGGATTTATCTTAATTTACAAGAAGATAAGTAATGTGTCTTGTATAGTTGTGTTTATGTGGTACCATTTTAACTTCAACTTTGTTTCTATATATCTGAACAGTCAGCCATATAGTAAGTCAGTTGAGTTAAAAAGAGGGTAGAACTTTGTGTTGTATGAGCCTCTTGATATATATTTATATATATGCCCAAATATTAGTGAAGTGAAATCTTCGAGATAATAGATTAAACAATTAAGACATAAACCAAAAATAAAGAGATTATCATAAATCTAAAACTAATAACCAATTAGAAAAGTGTTTTTTTCTATATCTTTTGTCATCTTTGTCTTTATTTGCTACTTCCTTTTCGGTCTCTCTCTCTATATATATCTTTCTTTCTTTCGATATTTATTCCGAATTGATAATTATATATCATATATACGTAAAGAGTGAGATCGATAATCCATAATTATGTGAATAAATCCTTGATAGTCAAATTTACAATTGTTTGTCTACTAATTAATAAGCACTAAACAGAGGGAGCGACATACAGATAAATTATTAACATGATGACTATTTTCCAAGAGCGAGGGTGTGATTTTATCTTTCGCGAGACAGAAAACATATTTTTATTTTTATTCTTTAACTACTTGTAATTATGATTAAGTAGACTAATAACTCACCCAAAATAAACATGACAGATGACGTCATTTTTTAATACTGAAAATTTCGATTATTCTTAGAAATTTCACGTCTTGATTGGCAGAACCTGAATTTGGTAACCAGTAAATAGGACGAATAAAAAAAACTAGATTATTGAACGAATGTTTCAATCTTGAGTTTATTGAAACTTATTTATTGTCTTGTGTAATTCATTTTTTTTTTAGAATAATAAATGTGTATTCTGTCCTCTTAAATAAGGTTTAGTAAATTAAGAGATAGATCATTTAAATTGAACTATTCGCAGTTCGAAATCCCTCAGTTTTTGGAAATCTACTTACACACGTTTATATGAATGTAAGGAGAGTGAATGTAATTAAAATTTTTACGAAACTAAATGATCTTAAGCTTAGTAAATCATTTTAATTTACCTAAATTAATTTTTACTTGATCGACAGTATTCTCTTCATTACTTGTTATAATAAGTTGAATGTGAGAAGAAATGAATTGTTTATAGTAATAATAATAATAATAATAAACTGAAGTGATTTTCTGTTAGATATTGTTTTTTTCCTATTTCCCTCTCGTGGTTTTTCTCTTGTTTTCATTAATGAGAAATAATAATTTAAGTGTCAATTGTAGTAATATTTGACAAAAATTGTTTTAATTGAATGACAGTTTACTAATTTTTAATCCATTTCTATGTTAAAACCCCTTTTCATATTTGAAATTTCCTTCGTATACATGTGTAGGTTTGTATGAAAAATTTGAGAAAATAAAATTTTTCTGCTTCTCACACAAACATACAAATTAATATTTGGCGATTGTGCCCATGAAGTGGATTTTATATTTTGAAGGTTAAGCTGTTCGTTCTTATTTATTTATTTTTAAATGTGATGAATAAAAGAAGGGGGGGTATTCTGAAATTTACAAACAGAATTCCATCCTTTTTTATCGGTTTATGTATGTGTGTGTTGATATATGTTGACTTCAGATTTTGGTTACGTTAGAAAAATATATAGGGAAGATAAATTTATTTTGTATGTTGCATGCACCACAGATTAATCTCATGTAGAGTACTTTTTTAAAACGACAGAGTATTGGATAGTTATTTAAACTTAGTAGAGTTTTCAGTGGTACCTCAACAGATTAGTTTGTGATGAATATAACCTTCACAAAACACCTTCAACTAAACTATAATAGTCAGCCCGCTAGTGACTTAATAAAAGATGTTTTTGAAGTTCTGGTGAGAAGTTCTCACTGGTAACGTTAAAAGATAGCGAGAGTGGAACAGTTGTCACAAATCGTATTGTATGATCATTGGGCCCTATCTAAAATTGACTGAATTTGGAATTGTACCATTGGAAATCGACCTGGTAGTTCTAGCCATTGAACATTCTCTCCGAGACCAAAAGGTCCTGTGTTCGATCCCCTAAGGGTTGTAGGTGGGCACAACTGAAAAGTCCCATTCTAAGATCAACACAGTTGTCCGGTATCTTCTGTTTTCTGGTGATACCACAACTGAGATTGATTTATGACGAATGTAACCTATGAATAAATACTCTGTTAACCTCAAGTTTATTTGTATGATTTTACAGAAATTTTGTCCAATTTGAAAATAAATGCTGATCACAAGAGGACATCACACATTGTACCAATAGTTCTACTTCAATACCACTCATAACTAATCGATTATCATTTTGAACAATACGAAATGAAGATACCTGAAATCATACTTTGTACATGATATCATCATACTTTTACTGAATCATCGAATCCAATCAGTCATATGTTTCCAAATTCAGTCGATTAAAATTTTTTTTTCTAGGGTCTTTATTCCACGTTGTCAGTGTACAATATGGAGTTAACTTTCCGTTCTTCACTATTTCTCTATTAATATCAGTTTATAACATATGATTGCATATCAGACAGATTTTAGTCGATTTCTTACATTTTAAAAGTAGGGAATGATCATAAATCCTAGTAAGCTCTTGATAAAGTATAAGTTAGTTATCATAACATTTTAAATGTCGCTCAAAACTGAAGGATAACTATTTCTTAATCTGATTGGCTCATCACCATAGTGTACTTGTGATAAAACATCTGATTATCAATAATTATTTAAGATTTCAATATGATATGCTCGTTGTAAAATTTTACTCCTATAGTATCAAAAATTTATACTGATGATAAGAATTAGGAGTGAATATTCCATTAAACGGTGATCCTTAACAGTTCTTTCATAATCAGTTATTTTAGTGAGCTGTAGATAGTCGAGAAGAAATCTTGCTCGTCATAAGTTTTGTAGATGTTGACACCCACCAGTAAAGCTAACCTGGATTCTCGATGGAACTTATGAACCCAGTGGGGTTCGAACTTTTGTCACCTAGCTCCGAAGTTTGGGACGTTACCACCGAGCTATTCGGATAGTGGATGAATTTCTGTAGTGATTGACTGATCACTGAATAGTGATTAGTGTAATGATTGTTTAGTCTTTTAATGCTGATCGGATTGATTATGTCTCAACCCATGAAGCTAGGTCATGAGACTAGAATTCGATAAGAAATAACAGTTCCCTCAAGATTTCGGGTACGATTTTCTGAAAAGTGTAAACTAGGACGAGACTCATGTTGAGGTGAGTTTCCGCCCTAACTTCCTCCAACCACTTAAAATCTCAACAAAGTTATTTAGACTAGTAGTCGATAAAGTTCTATCACCGCTACAGTACTGAATAAGAATGAGACTGACCACTACTCAGTGATCAACCAATTGTTAAAACTGATCGTATTTCACATAATTTACATTATGAACTAATAGTTCATCATTCTTTTATCACTGTTTCTACTTTCTCTTCAATCAGATTCAAATCGCATGGATAATCTACTTGGTCCATCTGACGATCAGTTGGAAAATCAATATCCTGATATACAAAAACTTATTTTCAATGAAATATCCTCATCACAGACACTGTTACCATCTACACTAACATCTAATACAGCTAACAATCTACTCTGGGAATACTTTTTGAATCGTCTACAACATCCAAACAATCCTTTATTATCTAAATCACCATCTCTTGGAACCTCGGCAACGACAACAAATTCATTACAAGATGGTACTAATAATTCTAACAACTCATGCTCAAATGATTTAATTAATCCACCTGATTTATTGAATTTGTCTAATTATCAATATTCTAATATGAACATAGACTTTCGCAAGTTTTTACAGTATGCTAGTTTGAAAGGGAAAGAAACAAATTTAAATTTCAACTTTAACAATTCTTCTACCAATAATACTATTGCTACTACTACTACTTCAAATAATTCTCCTAGTAATCTACATCTTACTACTACTACTGCTATAACATCATCTGCGACAAATGGTCTGATGTCGGATTCATTAGATAAAATTAAAGACGATTTACTGTTGAACAGTACAAATCTACCTAATCCTATCGATCAAATAACCAAATTGTCACAATCCGATTTTATCCATAACTTTATCAAAAAATTTCAGTCATATGGAAGTGATTCAAATGGTGTAAATAATGATAGTGATAGCAGTAATAATAATAACAGTGATAATAACAATAATAATAGTTTTACACAACAAATGATGCAATATTATGCTCTATGTGCATTTGTTCAAACTACTACACTTTTGTCCAACTCATCATCTTCCACATCGACATGAATACTTCAAATAAAAAAATATCACATTGGGCAATAATACAAAATTGTGCATATACAAGTAGATTGACGGACAGACAGATAGATAAACTAACATTTATTATCCCTGTGAATACTCTTCATATTGTGCATATTATGTATAAGAAAAGTAAAGCCACATTCCTAAACAAAAATCCATAGATGAATTACCTCATTGATACTACTAGTAAGTACTACTATTACTACTAATACAGTGATATACATTTTCATCGTAACAATATATATATGGATAGTTAATTAGAAATTTACAACGGAAAATCACTGTACACCATTTCATACATATTTCAACCAATCTACACACTTTTCTTCTAACATTACTATCACTAATAATACTACTATCTACAATAATAGTAATAACCGTTAATTTCTATTCTCATTTGTTTATTTTTTTGTATATTACTTTTCTTTTAACCTGTTTGTTATCTCGCGTTCCTTCTCACCGTCAATCTCAATTATTTTACTTCACTATATGTTGGGTTTTTTTCTTCGGTGTAGAGAATCAGCACTTTTGATGATGAATGGATATCTTTTGGTGTATGCACAGTTAATATATGTTTATATGTATACTTGAAACTGTTCATCAGTCTTGAACAAGAGCCGTCTGTTTTTTCCAATAAACTTTCAATGATCGAATCACATTCATAAATATTACGCGCACATAATCATAGAACTCGAACTATACAAATATACACATTAATTACAATTATAAAAAGAACTCTTATAGAGTACATACATACGTGAATGCAATACAGTACAGTTTGATAATGCATATTATAATTAAAGTACATAGATCTGTGTATATGTTTGCCTATCTATCTATCTATATATCCATGTATCTGTTTTTATGTATATATAGGCAAACGCCTTGAAGATGTAATGCGGTATTGTATTGTATTTACAAAAGAAATATCCCATTTTTGTCAAATATCTGTCATATCGTCACATTATCCACTACATATATACATTCTAATTAACCTCTGCCTACCTCTATTGTTTCTTACTTCATTCTACTTCTGATTTTACTTGTTTAATTTTTGTGTATTGATGGTGATAATGATGATGTATTCGTTTCGTTTTATTGTTTTCTGGGGGGGGATGATTCTTTGTTTTCTTTTTTCTATATATATATAAATAAAGACGTATTTAATTATTTACTTGTCTCAGTGTTTTCCTGTTCCAAATACTAGTTTTCACAAATTTATGGTATTCAAGTTAAATTCAGTAGACATTGAGTACACATTGAGTACAGAAAAAAAAACGGGAGATTGTGAACTACTGTAGTTTTCATAAGCATTTATTCAACTTTATTGTAAAAGCTTAATCAGATCGATTTTAGAAGTTCTATATAGTCAACAGATTTTCAACGTCTGAACCAGTTATCTACAGAGCAGTAAATTGTTTCAATTGCAAATGATTGATCCTTGAATAGTGACCAATGTCATGTTTATCTGATCCTTTAGTGTTGATCGAATTCTATCGATTAATTTTCCTATTTGGTCATTAGTCTAAGTGGTTCAATATCGCATGTACTATTTTGAGTTGTTAGGTAGTTGGCAGTAGCTGACAAAAAACCTTGACACTCGTCAACAAACAGTACCTTTAGTCTTCAAGAAACTGATGTTCCATGTGAACAAGAATATCTATTGGTATTTTCGTTATATAAAAGGATTAAAAGGGCGAAATTAAGTCAATGTGAAAATCGATCAGCATGATACTGCAAATGCGTTTTCTCATAGTAACTCATCCATCAACTGATGTTAAAACCGGTTCAAATCATACGAATCTGAATAATAATCTGATTGTGAATAAATATCATATAAAAACTACACTATTCAAATATTAATTTCGTTCATTTCCGGGGTCAAATAAATCCATATCACTAGTCTCTGTGTTCTTACTACAAGTCGTCGAATTCGGGGTTTTAGTATTAAGCAGAAGTTTGTTAAATATACATTAGACACAATAGTTAACACATAACAGTTGCATTTTATAGTTGAAAGCATGACTTAATTGAAGCTAGACCACCATCAAAAACCTGGAAGCACTGGACGACCGTTTCGTCTTATTGTGGGACTCCTCAGCAGCGCGCATCCACGACCTTGCCTCACGAGATTCGAACCCAAGACCTACCAGTCTCGCGCTAGAGCACTTAACTGATGCATTTTAGTCAAATTCCTAAAAATGAAATATTAACTGACCCAAACCGATCGAGATATATCATGGTAGAAAATGTCATTAAAGTGTACTTTCAAGAAATATGATACTTTTGACAAAATGCTTCAAAACATGAAATTATATGAATGTTTAGTTGAAGTTTTCATTTAAACTGGCTATAATTTGTAATATTTATAGAAGATATTCACTTTCATTATTTTAGTCAATGTTCGTTATATCTATACAAATAGAAATAACCCTATTCTTCAACAATTTTAGAAGAATTTATTCTTTAATCGATTAACTGTATAAAATCAAGTTCAGGTAAAATGAATTTTGAAAATTTTTTTCAAACCTGACTCAAACTTATCAAATGCTTAACAATTTTCTTATAATGTTCAGTATTTAAACTGAGTTAAGACATAAGTAGAAATCGGTTGAGATTTCTGAATAACATTAAACTGATGGCCGTTTCTGTATTTTTTTTTTAATCAATGGATGGTAGGGGATCATAAGGGCCGTCAAATTAATGTCAACCGAGATTTCTAAACACATACCAGTTGAAAACTATACCACATAGAAATTCTCCTTCACTTTTCATGGTAAATGATAATGTGGTCATTGTAAGTAGATAAAACAAACAGACCATGTAAGTTTAATCACATATGCTATTGAAGAAAAAAACCTATTTGTTATATCATGAAACGAATGTGTGAACTATGTAAGGTAGTGACTAGTGTAACGAATCTTAACAAGAGTTGAATACATATCATTTAAGATTTTTGTGGTATGAATATAGTTCGAATTTCATTAGGAACATCAATTCCTTCAAAATACGAAACCAAGATCATTATAGCGCCTCCTGCTAATGACTTCTGACTAGTGACCATATTGAAACTTGGTAAATAATATTCAACTAATACTAAGAACTAGAAAAACATGTTACTGGTTATGACCCATGAAATTTTATTTATATTTCAGATAATTATTCTATTGGATTGGTTGAAGTTAGACATTAACACCGTTGGATGCCGGCTCAGTGGTCTATTGGTTAAGTGCTCGCGCGCGAGACTGATAGGTCCTGGGTTCGAATCTCGTGAGGCGGGATCGTGGATGCGTACTGCTCAAGAGTCCCACAATAGGATGGGACGGCCGTCCAGTGCTCCCAGATTTTCCACTGTGGTCTAGCTTCAATTGACTCATGATCTCAACTATATTAAATTTGTATTTATCAAAAATAGAGAGCAGATAAGATTTAATTTCATGTTATATATTCATAACTAATCAGTTAGTTGATCAATAGATCCTTATGTTTTTAAAATCTGCTTGTATTTGGAATCTGGATTTTGTAAGGAAAATTATTCTAGTTCAACTATACCTGAAATTTTTATTCACTTTGTCAAATCAACTATATCATCATAATAGCAACTATCGTTCTTTTTTTGATGAATTTAATCAGCAATATGTATTTTATTGAAGATCTAGACATACCTTGCCGATAAATGATAAAGATTGACAAGTTTATTTTCCAGTTCTTTCGAACTCCTAGTTAAAATATATTCCATAATCCACTGTATTATACATTATCTATGTATCTATCTATCTATTTATCTATCTATCTACCTATCTATCTATCTACCTATCTATCTATCTATATTTGTCTATCTGTCTATCCAATTGTCTCTCTATTTATCTATTATCAACTGATCTGATGAACAGGTTAAATAGACTGTTACAATTTGGTATTTAACTTGATTAATTAATTAACAATCTATTGAACTGAGAAGTTACATGAACGAAGAAACAATCAAGAAGTAAGATATTAAAGATTGAATAAATTAAACAAGTAATCTCAACAACAAGTGGTGTTTTTAGTCATTTATCCATTCCTTAATTGTTTGTTCTTATCACATTATCTATGCATTTTTATGACAATATTGTTGATAATACGCGGTAATTATATATATATGTTCGGAACTTTTCAGAAAATCATTACAGTTAATAATAATAATAATAAATTCACTTAGTATTGTTTGTTTGAATCTTTCCATTGATGTTTAGGACTGCAACTGGTCAGTCTCTTATTGGCCATATGTGCATACTGTGCGTATTGCCTCGGTATAGCCTCAGTTCAAAAGCATTGTAAGCAAAGATGGATAGTGGCTAGCAGTGGAATCCAGTTTGACGCACGTTTCGTCCTATTTGGGACTCGTTAGCTGGATGTACCTGCATCTCAGAATTGATGTTCACTCTGAGACTCGAACCCAATACCTTTCGCTTCAAACGTCATCGCGTTATCCACTTGGTCACTGAGTCCTGATAGCCACTTGCTTGTGCAATAATAACAATAATAGTTTATTATTATTACATCGATCATTGTCTTAAGAAAAGAAGAATTGAAATAAATCATCAATTATAACTTATAATTGGATAATGAAATCCATTATCGATCAGAAGTCAATGAGTAATAAGCTCAAAATTATTTTGTGTTATCTATTTATTTATCTTTTTTCACCATTTTACTTTTCTTCTCTTGCCCTCTTTTTGGCATTTTCTCAAAATCGAGAGAGAGAGAGCGAGAGAGCGATAAACACCGATTGAAAAAGAAAATAACTAACAAATTATATTTTTGTAAAACAAAAAGTGCGGGTAAAATGACAATTCTTTGTTTCCAAATTTTTTTTTCTTTTCTGTTTACTTTTTTGCTTGAACTTGTTTATTCATATTTATTTTTGACTTATACATAATCGATAAAAAAAATTAGTGAACAACAATAACAACAAAGAACAGAAGGGATATCACAGTATTAATATATTTCTATTAATTCATGGAATTCAAATGAATAATCTATGTGTGTTTATCAGAGAAAGAAAGAAAGAGGATATCAGTGAGTGAAATAATAAACTAGTAAATCAAATGCAAATTTTCCATATGATTCATTTGATAAAAGTCAATTTTATTCAAACGGATTGTGAATTCTAGTCTTTGTTTTTATAATGAGGGTTTGTTTTTCCCTCTTGTTAGTGGGGTTATTGAAGAGCTTATATATATATATATATATATATATATATATATATAGTGTGTGTTTCGTCCCATTTGAGACTCGTTATATAAATCTATCTACCAACCCTGACTGATCAATTCATCCATAAATATTGTGAATAGGTGAGTTGAAACAACTTACTTCAAAAATGTTGCATACGGAATTCCAAAAGGAACAGATACTTCTCTTAAATGACTTATCCTGAGGCCCCGAGCTAAAGGTCTAATCCATAAAGTAGCGGTGAGTGGTGACCAAAATACGTTAGTATACCATCCTATCCTTCAGGATCTTGTGATACATGTATGAGATCAGTTTGAAATTAGGGTATTCCAAATCTCTCTCTATCTGTAAATATTATTTAAACACCAGGTACCTGCTCTTTGTTCTTTAGCTTTCATAAAAGATCTCCAGGTGAAGACGAATAGAAGGACTCTTCTGGTAGGGACTAAAGAACTCTTGACCTGCAGGAAAGTAGATTCTTTCTACTACTGATTATGGTAGGTCATTTGGAGGCTTGCAACAAAACAAATTGTTTCGATCCACGAAGTCTAATCTACTCAGGGTTGCTTAGCGAAATAATGGCTTTTCAACTAGGCTCATGTAATGTGCGGTTGACTGTTAATGAACATTTTATTTCATATGGTTGAACATCATCAGGGATGATATAATTGCATTTGTTATTTTTGTTTTTTTTTTCTATATACTTTACTGATTTATTTCACTCGTTTACTTATCCATTCCTCACTGTTTAGAAATTATTATTTAGATTGTCTTCGTTATTCGTCTTATTAGTTTCCTCATTCTCAATGAATGTCCCTATACATCATCAGACAGCTTTGAATAATGTACACTCGTGTTCAAACCCACGTTGCGAATGATAGATAAATTCATACTGATTTGACGGTTCGTAGTACTTGTGTTCTTGTAAGATAGAAGATAATTTTCCCGTTCTTTTTCCCGAAACGGTGGGTACTGGGTCCGAGTATTACTATAATCCCTGAGACATCTATAATTGCAATCATTTGATGAGTTTCAAGATAAAAGAATCACGTGTTTTTCTTGCAACCGCCGACTACTAATCTGAACATATAATAAACATTGAAATACATGAGAAATTAACAACAGTTACATGACAGTTCCATAGCGATCTTCCTGATCTTCAGCTTAGTCTTTACTTACTAATTTCCAAGTTGTGAATATTTGAACTATTTTAAAGTGACAATTTTTATTTCTAAGCGTACTGCTCCATCATTCTCATTAGAATATCAAGTCAGTCAACATAATATCTCATAACTATATAAACTCGAGATCAACAGTCTTTAGAAAGATAAAATAATAATCTAAGTTCGACAACTATTAGAAACCAAAAAATTTACTGATTATCTATTTCTTCCCAGTATGAGACTCCTCAGAAGTGCACACTCACGACCTTGCACTGGTTTTCTGATCTGACAACTTCAGTTCTGCGCGTGATAGCTTTAATTTTAGACCACTGAGCCAAAACCCAATAGTGTGTACGAGTCTAACTAAAATCGATTTGTGATACCGAGGAGTACAATGCTTCCATGTTTTCAATGATTATATAACTTTTATTGGTTCTTAGTCTCAATAAAACCCGACAATGTCCAAATTCTTATTACTGATAAAATAACAATGTTTGTCAACTACTTACTTATCTTTAAATAGTGTCTTATAGGTAAGTATTTATACAAACAGTAAACATTCTTTGAAAGCTGGTTTAAGGTAAACACTTGAAATAGGGCTGAGGACTTTGCGGTCGTATAAAAAACGGTTGGAGATAGTCTATAGGGAAAATTGCTCGACCTAAATTTCGTCTTAATTGGTACGCGTCATCAAAGTATATCGGAAATTTTGGGAGAACTGATACTCTATATGGGATTTAAACTAGTATCAACCAGTTTGAAAGTCTGGGGCATCATGAAGTAAGTTGTTTGGGTCACGATTGACTCTTAGTAAGACCGAAATATTTACAAGTGGCTGATCACTTAATTGTAACCAATTTTAAATTTGTCTTGAATAGTAGCAATATCGCAACTTGATAGATAAAATTCTGACCACCACTATGAGATAAGGATCAATACGAGATTAGTTAGGACACAGTGATTAGTCAATGCAACCATACATTCTATATGTTATATCACCAAGATTTCTATTGTAAAAATGCAGTTATTTTATTTATTCCTTATCATAAGAGTAAATTTAAAAAAGGATGCTAGTCATATGATCAAAAAGCACTATTAAATACTCAATCAGAGGTTTTTATCAACTTCATGTGAAAGGATAATATTGAGGTACAGTTGGAAGATGCTTTATGAAGATCAATTTAATTTATATGTTTTATTCGTTATAAATTAATTAATAAGTCGATACAGTTTACCTCTGCTTTCTAATTTCAAACAAGTATCTAGCTAAGATCAACCCGTAATGTAAACCATGAGGTACTTACATGTGTTAATCATAAATATTTCAGTGATAATATGCCGCGTTTTATGGGACTACATATGTCAGCTTACTGGTGAATTAATTCGGGATGTTCTAGTGGTAGTTTGTTATCGATAAAGTCCAGGCACGCTGGAAGCGAAACAGTCGTTATCGTTATTATCAAATGATTATCACGTTTTATCTCACAATGAATGAAGTCAAAACTGTACCATTGAGAGTCGACTTAGTAGTTCAAATTATTTAACATTCACAGAGAGATATGAAAGTCCTAGTTTCATTCCCTAATAGGTTCATAGATGTATACTCTTGAGAATCTTCATACTAGAACGAACCAACCATAGACTGCTTCCTAATTTTCAACGGTGCCTCAACTGATATCAATCTGTGATGAATATAATTAACAAAAACTGAAGAGTGTTAGGAATCTACTAAATAGTTACTGCAGGTTATTGGCTTCTCTTCCTGAAAGGAAGCGGAAAAGAGGAAGGCTGAAGAACACACTACGTCGGGAAACGGAAACACATATGAAAGGAATTGATAGTAACTGGAAAGAACGGGAGGGGATTGCCCAGGACAGAGTTGAATGGAGAGTGATGATGGGCGGCCTATGCTCCTTCGCGAGGGGTAACAGGTGTGAATAAGTAAGTACGTTTTACCTTAATAATTTTAGAAGTATGATTAGCTAGCCGTAGAAACATCATTATCAGAGAGACTAAGCGAACATATACACAAACAAGCAAATAAATGAAAATTGAATAACCTCAAAGCATTTTGCTTGGTATATTAAAATAGATTTAGCTATAGTTTTCGTCATAAACTGATGTGAACTAGAGAAACATTAAAAACCTAGTATTCTGTTGAGCCCACAATCGTACAGAGGAGTCAACCAACTAATTTTTGATACGTTTTTTACTTTAACATTTAGATATCTAATCGTGTACGAGTCCCTAGAAAATTCGTACACTTGAAACGTGAACATAAAAATAATGAAGTATGAAAGACAACTTGCCCTCTAATTTTGATGCATGTATAGAAAACAGCTATATTTATAGATTTATCTGGGATGCTCAGCTCTAGAACCTCCTTAAAACATGCTAAATCTTTTGTTGTCTAGAATCCTATTGAAAGTTTGTCAAGAATTTCGATAGGATAAATTACTGTAAGTATTTTTCCAGCTTCTTGTGTCTTTATTGAGGGATTACCAAAGACTTTTAGCAATTCCGGTTTTCTCAAGGAAAATTATCCTTTTAAGCCATTTGAGGTAATAAATCAGTAGTCTACATTCATAACTCGAGTGAACTTAGAGATAGAATATGATGAACATCTAACATGACAAGTGATAGCCTATATGGCTGAAGTCTTGCATTTACAAATGTTCTCTTGAATACCAAGAAATTTTTTTTGAATTTCATGGTTTCGAAACATTAATTCAGTTATAACTGTAATTCTCTTCATGAACTCGCTCCATTTTGCTGCAAATACTGACGCTTTATTCAGCGAGATAATTGAATAAAAAAACGAAGGTTTGTTATTAAATACTTTAATGTACGCTTGTTACTAAATGGCGTAGTATGGCAGTCCGCTCAGAATGCATAGATATCAATAAAGGCTGATCAGCTGCAGTCATCAACATTTTTTCTGATCAATTACATGCATGTTACATAAGCTAATTGTTAAGTGGATTCAGTAGTTCAGTAGACAATGCGATCGCTATTTGAAGTGTAAGTTAATAGGTTCAAGTCCCGATGTGAGTGTCAACAATGAAGTTCAGACGGATCCAGATGACCAATCCCCAATAGAACGAACCATGCGTCCTATATTCTCCTTGTCACCACTATTCAACTTTAACACAAAATAACTAAGTAGTTTCTTGTTTCCTTTTTAGTTAATATTAACTTACTGGTTATTGTTACTTAAGAGTTGCACTTTAATCAGTCTTCACAGAAAAGGACCCCACATCCACCCTCAGCAATATCTACACTATACTCTTTCTACTGAAATGTTTTTTTTTCTATTCAATTTTTTTCGTCGATTGTGCTTCTTTAAGAAAAAAACACAACTAGAAATTCAAGTTGTTTTATTTTTTTAAAAAGAAAACAAGGAGTAAATAAACAAGCCAAATAATAACCAGAAACATAATAATATTAGAGTGTTTCAGTCTATTTCATGAATAAGCCTGATGTGCAACTTTTAAAATTAATTTTTTGTATACATCCATATATATTTTTTTATCACTATGTGAGTATGCATGTTTGTCTATTCATTTTGTATATTCGATACCGTATTGGCATGCTCAAAGTTATTTCATCTGTTATGTATATGATTGTAAACTGAGACAATAACATTAATAATAATAATAATACAATGAAGAAATCAAGTTTTTTTTTGTTTTTCTATCGTTGAAAAAAAAACAACAAAAAAAGAGAATCTCTTACTTTTGTCAGTTTAAAATTAATGAATTTTATTCCAGAAAAAAAAAGAAAAAAATTTAGTAACAATATTTGAATAAAAAATAATTTTAAAAAGTAAAGGTCTTTATATATAATAATAATAGTAATAATAATAATAATAGTAACCTTTCTTCTCTACTGACAACTATGTTAACGGTTATGTGTGTGTATATGAATAAGTATATAAAATATTTAAATTTAACCGGTACTATGTGTATGCACATACACCTTGTATCTATGTCGAATTAAAAAATGAACAATATAACGTTTTCAATGTTCAATATGTTTTCAGCACATTACAAGTACACATAGAAAGTTAAGTACGAGGGTGAACAAAGTTAGATAGTTAGACATTTGTGAATTTATTTCTAAGAAAAAAAAATATGAAAATGATTTAATTATCGTAACTTTAAATGAACAATGAGAATTTAACAACAACAACAACAATAAACAAAGAAAATAAAAAAGCAGGAAAAGACAATATGAATAATCGTCAATGTTTATCATAAATGTCGATTATATTGATGGAAAGATAAATTTTCTGTCTGATGAACTTGTAGGAATAAGGTAGGTATTATTATTATTACTAGTAGTAATAGTAGTAGTATTGTCTTGATATCATTTTCAAGTTGAAATGGTAATAATAATAATAATAATGGTAATAATAATCTGTCTTTTTTTATTGGTGTTATGCATTACAAAAAAATAAAGTTAAACTGTAACTCCCACGAATAAAAAGTAGCTTGTTGTATGTAGAGTAACCTTATCTAATGATGAATACTCACTTTCATATGCTCATATACACTCGAGTATACAAGCACACACTAACACACACACACACACTCACTTATAAATCGCATTACGAAAGATAATGTACTAGACGTAAAAGGTCATTATCAAGATTTTTTTTAGAAAAAAACAATTTTAAAATAATAATAAACATAATGTATGATGAATTTTCTAAATAAAAAGTGAATTCGACAAAGCATTACTATGACTACTACTAATAGTAACAATACTAATACTGATCATTACTAATCATTATCAGTAGTTTAGTTAATATTATTACCACTATAATAACAATAATAATATTATTATTACTCACTGTTAAGTGTATCAATAACAAAATAGTCGGGGTATTTTGTACGTGACTGATAAATGAATAGACGAAAGTGAAATGTGTTGACATAAAATGGCAGAAGTCTTTATCTCACTCTCTCTCTCTTTCTGAGACGCACACTCACACTTTCTAGTTTGTCATACCTGTGTGTAAAGGATGCACGCTTGTGTAATATAAAGGTTATTGCTTTAAGTGATCAGAATAAGATTTTTAGTAGCGAACAAAGAAATACAACGCATGATTCTAAATGCGGGTAATCAAATGCGTACTAATATTAAAGAGTACTACTATTAATAATAATAATGTCACTAATAATAATTGGAACAATAGACGAAGTAATAATAATAATAAGATAGTTACCATATCGGAAGAGACTTAAATAATGCTTATCACTATTAAATAACCACTCCACCCTCAATAATAATAATAATGAAATTATTTACCATAATAATAATAGTAATATGGTTAAACTCGGAAAATACTTTCTATAAAAAAAAAACTTAAAATGATAAACTGGGTATTTTTGGTTAATTTTTTTGTCTGATTAGTATGTAGTAAAGTGAAATTTGTGCGAGAGAGTGAAAGAAAGAGAGAAGTACACGAAAGAAAAATGTGTTTGTGTGTGAATGGTGGTAGGTAGGTGGTTGTGTCTGAAGAAGATAAGTCAATGAGATAACACAGAAAAAATTGTGTTGTCACTTATTATTTAAGTATTTCACTGTGTTATCTTGTTTTCATTTTAGATTTTCAAGAGAATGAAGAAAAATGAAGTTCTAACATGAAAAAAAAGTTATAATATGAAATAATCTCTGTCATGGATGCATTTGTCTGATCATTGAAATGAACCAGACAAGCTCACGAAAAAAGGACTGGAATAAGACCTGATGATAATGATGATAACTTTTTCTCACTGTCATATAACTTGTTCTTTCATGTACTCTCATATACATACGTACATACATACATATACTACTTAAGAAATAGGAGTAGTAATGATAGTATTACAATTATGTTTTCCACTTTCCTTCCTTTTCCACTTAATTATTCATCTATGTATCCGACAATGACCTATATTAAAGAGAGAAATCACATTAATGTAAAATATTGTAATATAGAAACTAAATGTCATTAGAGAATAGTACCAAATTATGAATTGTGATATTTAACTATTTATCATAAATTTCGATGATTTCAATTTTGTTATGATTATCATGATTTAGCTTGAAAAATAAACTATCATGTTTGTATTTTCTTGCTTTCTTGGTAGCAGGTTTTAGCATCAAGTTTGTTTATTGAGAATAAGACTAAGAAAAAAATTATAGGAAGAAATGACCCGTTTTATTAATATTAAGTTAACTGAGTTACTTAGGGATCTTTTTCTAGTGAAATTTGATGGAGTTTTGAAGGGATTCATGGATTCGGAATGGTGGTTTGTGGGGATAGTAGTAATTTTAACAGTTGAATTCATGAGTCTGTTTAAGGTAGACCATCATTGGATACACTAGATATTAACATCGTTGGATACCGGCTCAGTGGTCTAGAGATTAAACGTTAGCTCACGAGACCAAGAGTCCTAGGTTCCAGTCCCGCATGCGGGATCGTAGATGCGCAATGCTGAGGAGTTCCATAATAGGACGAAACGGCCGCCAAGTGATTCTAGGTTTTCAATGGTGATCTAGCTTAGATCGACTGATGAATTCAACTGTTAAAATCCATGAATTGGTTAATTTTGGCTTTTAAGGATATTGATAATATGTACATATTACAGATTCATCTCAGTATTGGTTGTATTGGAAACTAGGGAGCACTGGACGGGTATTTCGTCCTAGGATAAGACTCATTAGTGATGAGCACCCACATTGCTACCAGCAATCGAACCTAGGACCTATAGGGTCTCACAATGAACGCTTAACCATTAAAACTGTTAAGTCAATGTCCGGTTATACAATTTCGAATTCAATAAATTCCAGACATAGTGCAATGATTATCTAATAACAGTAGTGATAACTGTTTTACTTACAACATGAGTCGACTTTACCAGTAACGATTTTTAACTAGAACTTAAGAAACATTGTAGTGCAATTCATTATTGAGATAACTATTACAGTTTGATGGGAGTTTGAGGATAAATTGCCTACTACGATGAAACAGTTGCCTAGTGATCCTTAGTATTTTTGGTAGTCTATATGAGATTAATTTGTGATGATTATTACCTACAAATCAATGAATTGTTAAAGAATATTTTATGGAGATAACATACGGAAGAACTTTGCTTTACAAGTGAATCAGATGATTTAGTAAGAACAGTAAAGACTTCAAGTAAGACACAAAACGAAGGTGAACAATGTTCTCTGTTTCCCGTTAATATATCGAATTTATGCAGTTTCTTGCTCGTTCTAACCATCAATTCGTTTTTTGGATGATTCTATAATAAGACAACTTGTAATGAGAAGGATATCTTTTCAGATTACTGGAAAATTGTCCACACATGACGATGAGTTAGTTTAAGTTCCTCAGTTTTGATAGATTGTTTGTCATATATAGACTTTATTTTAGTGAACATAAAAAGAAAGTCATAACATACATCATTTATAAGAATAATCCATCAACTTTCACCTTTTATACACTACAAAAGTCGGTAATTATAAGTATTCATCTAAAATTTTGCATATCATGTAGAACCTTTTATAATCTTAATATGATCATATATTCAGTGAAGTTGACAATCTCACTATTTTCAACTATACACAAATTTGAACTTATATAAGATCATATTAAGCAACTGATCATTTAGTTTATCAGTAGGAATTCAATGTTTCGTATTAAACTCTTAGTTAATTTGCGACATAGTGAGATTGTAGATGGCGTCGAGTCGCGATTGACTATGATCACCACTACAGGAAGATCACATATCAGGTATCGAGTTGGATCCCTCGGTAGGCCCAAAACCAGAAGGTTGTTGTTAGTTACAATAAGATATATTTGTTGGCGATCTCGTGGTATCGAAAGAATACCGATACGTGCCAAAGTTTACTGGTGGAACTGCCGAGCTTAAGCAAGTTCGTGCAAGGTCAGAGGCAACGGAAGGAAAAGTGTCTTTGGTACAGTTAAACAAACACGTACAGTAAAACAATCACTGGTACAATTGGTTATAATAATAATTGTTTCCATTATACCAAAGTAGGTTACTACAAGATAACCATCTAATGTTCTAATAACTCATTTCGGTCGAAATCGACGATTAATTCCAATCATTCTCATTAGGCAACAGTAATCCTATGAAATGAATGAAATTAAACTTGAACATATGTACACTTGAAACTCTGTAACTCAATAGTAATAAAATGATCGTGAGATCAAATATATGGTGAGATATTATACAGTTGAATGTAGTGTCATTTCAGGACATAACAGTTCTTGAGTTTTTCACCGCCTTTCAGCTGATGCCAATGCATATAACTTAATTGTTTTAGGCGCAAAAACAATATCGGTTCATTCCTATTTCTTTAATGACGACTAAAATGTCACATTACATCAATGTGATATGTTGGAGATATCACTAAGCACATACAATAAACCTTTGTTGTGTAAACCACCTTTAATATTCATGTGTACGTAAAGGTAAATCAACATCTGTTTTAGGATGAGTAAAAAGACGAAATTTGAACTAACAGTGTTGGCTCAGTTTCTCTGTAGAGAAAGTTAGATCGGGCGTATCACAAGGAGATTTGACCAACCAATAAGTGAACAACTTGGGTGGTTAAGAAAGTGTCAAACATGGTTCACATATACCTTGGTTTTTTGCTATGCTTGATCTGCAATGATTCAGTACAAATCTTTTCAGTTTCCCAACATGGTTAGATCCCATCTTCTACATAAAGACGATTGTATAGAAGTTCAGCCTACAACACTACTTTATGCGTTTAAAAGTGACGTATAATACTCCTAACCCTTCCTTGTTCCAATAAGACTTGATAGACGATTTCACTACTATTTTCACATCACTTACTTGTTTGTCTATATTTCTTAACTCTTTCATGTCTCCTTTCTAATATCTGTATTAATAATTTGCACATTTCTTATCAGGTACTTCTAACAGAATTTCATGATTGTTGTTTTCATGTTCATTCTTCCAATTTTTGAACTACCTCCTATTTCGAGGCATCTATTCTACCTTTTTATTATTCATATCACTACTAGTACACTCGTCATTTTCAATTAATCTCTACTTTTTATTTATTATGAGTGGTTATGTAATCTTTTTTCATTACCATCATTTACCCATGAATTGCCTTGTTTGGTTTATTGTTTTTCATCTGTGCCTATAAATATTACTGTTTGATGGAATAAAGTTTGACAAAGATTTAATTTAAAATATCGTAATTCGCTTGTTCTAAATAACAATTTCAATAAACGACATTCTAACATTTTGAAGTTCGGCCTTGAATTATCATCATTCTGGGTCTTCTAATGCTCAGTGATTCTATAGAATTATACGAAAATAGGAGGCACTAATGTAATGAACAAATCATATTGTGTTCGGTTAGTACTTATAAATGACTTTCAATACTTAACCATCAGTTACATGGACAACACTCAAAGTTTAGTAAATATAATTGTACTATTTAATAATTTAAAAGTAGCATAAAATAATCAAGCACTTTTCAGAGGGTTTATTACAATTTCTTTTAGGAAACTGTTGTACGGTTTTACTAAAACAAAAATTAATTTTAGAATTTCCAAGTGACCTAGTTTATTGGTTTTCACAGATGAAGAACTGAATTTTCATTTAAAAAGTAGCAGGCAATCTAAAAGTGGGATAAGAGCTATAGATTGCTTGGTGTTACTAGATCAATTACTGATAATGATCGATATCATTCGATCAGCACTAAGAAGGACTTGATACGCATGACATTGATCACCACCCAGTGATCAATCAATTGTGATTACATCTCAGTCCTACAGGAGGTCGGTCGCGGCCCGAATAGCTCAGTGGTAACATCTCTGACTGTGGAGCTGAGTGACACGGGGTAGAATCTGTCAGGGAGCATCAGTTCCCTCAAGATTACAGGTACACCTTGCTGACGAGTGCCAAGTAGCACGAAACCCGGGTCCAGGGTTTTCTGTTGACCACCTCCAACCAACATCATATATCAACATAGTGCACGCAGTGTCGAGCTACCTAGACTAGTGGCCACATTGTAACATGATCGATAGCATTCGATCAGCACTAAGAAGGACTTGATACGCATGACATTGATCACCACCCAGTGATCAATCAATTGTGATTACTGATTATGAGTATTTCATGGAATGTTGCAATGATGATCAATATTTTGTATTGAATGCAAGGTCCGTCAAAGAAACGGCTAAATCAGTTCACTAACGAGTTTAACTCGCCAACAACCATAAAGTCAGGTATAATTCGAAATGAAAACATATGAACGTTTAAGAATTAAACTAATGTCCTAAGTCTGTCTTAAATCACACAACTCTTATATAAGAATTTTAGTGGAAATAAGAAAAAAATTAAAATATCGAATTATGAATTATTTTGTCAATACTCACAATTGGATGAAAGATATATCTTACGAAGGAATAAATAAGAATGATACTATGTAACTTTCTATAAATAGAAATGGTTGAGAATAGATCTGCTTAGAAAATATGAATAATAACAACTAATGAAAAAGAAATACAATTCACAATTCCTGGATATATTTGTAACAGTCTCAATATGGAGAAGTTTGGATCTGGGTCACACAGTGCAACACTTATAGATGTTATTACAGTTAAAGGATGTATTGTGATTCATGAACAAATGATGAAGCAAGCTTCTCAGTGACATACTGAATAGAGTCGATGCAATTATACAGCCCATATATGTGATTAAATCAGCAATGGTTTACTCAATAAATGGGGAGAAGGGTCTCCGAAGTTATTTGATCCTAATGAATAGTGATTAAACAAGTATAAAGTACAAGAGATTGCACAATCCGAATATACTAATGGATGAAGACCCAGTGATTCTAGTATTTAAGTGCACTCCACAAGATATGAAGGTTATAGGTTCAACCTCTAGTGGAGTCATGAGTATGGACTCTTGAAGATTCCCGTCTTAGGAAGAATCAGCTGTAGAATATTCCCTGGTTTTCAATGGCACTCCACCTGAAGTTATTCTGTTATAAATACAACCCACACATTTGAAGATAGTTAACACCACAGTCTGATTTCAGTTAGACTGTGATTGATAACTAGGAAGAATTAACTATGCCTTTCGTCTTATTTCTATAATGGTCAAGAATCTACAACCAAGCATATGCTAGGAATCGAGTACAAGACGTTTAGGTCTTCTGATGAACATATTGGCTTCATACTGATAACTTGAAATCTAAATAATCCACATTTCTAAACTTATTCAATTCCCAATATCACACTGACATTATCCAGTGATATGATTAATATCTATCTCATTTCCAACTCGATTAAATTTTATCCACCAAATTAAATCACTAAAAAACAGAGAAACCTCTTCTTAAATCTAGTCAGTTGTGAAAATCAGTGATTATTATTAGGGTAGAATGTATAAGATACTGACTATCATTGAATTGAGCAAACTCCAAAAACATCCCAAACAAAATAATTATATAACCAATTATACAGATATATTTATTTCCAAGTGTAATGAGCTAGACTCAGGTGGGGAAAACCAATTTCTCTACTTCATACAAAATTACGGAATATCTTCGTAAAATATGAGAACCATACACTTAATGCTTCATTTGCAAGTCTTCCATCAATTGTCCCTTACATTTTGTATGATTCTTCCAATTCACAATTCCTTTCTATTTCTCGAGTCTTCGTTCACTACTTATGGTGTCGTTGCCAATCAGTAGGTGGAGAGAGTGCAGTTCTGAGGATGATGGGGAGACGCTAGTTGGGGCGGTTTGTTGCAGGAAGGTGACGTCAAGTGGAGTGTTCTGGTGGTGTGGTGTGAGCTGTGGCGGTTTCTGTCGATGGAGAGGAGCCGTGAGACGTGCGGCTGCTGAGTGGACATCAGATTTAAATGACCAGGCTGGTTGACACTGCTACAAAGAGTAGCGTGCCGACGGACCCGATACTTCTAAAGGGAGTGTGGCATAGACTGAGGCAGAAGAGAAAGTGGTACGGCGAGCAGAACCATCGCAAGAGCGACTGTTCAAAGAGGGGGGAAGGAATGTGTTATATTCTACTTATGTCGATAGACATAAGTAGTAGCTAACATCAATCAAAAGTTGAATGGATGGCAGCAAAGGGCCAAGAAGATCGAATAAAAGGAAATAGAAATAGAAAGGAATTGTGAATTGAAAAGACCACACAAAATGTAAAGGATAGTTGATGAAAGATTTACAAATAAAGCATTTAATACATGATTTTCATATTTTACGAAGGTATTGTGTAATTTTGTATGGAACAATAAGATTAGTTGCCCCCACCTTAGTCTTCGTTCACTATACAATTACTTATTTCACCTTCTTTTGAAATATCTTGTGGACACAAGCAACAAATTAGAAATATGATAGTTCATTACAATTGAAATAAAATCTTTAATTAAAACAAATGTAAAGCATAATCATTATAATGTATAATTAAAAATATGTTTAATGTGATATAAAAACATTTAAATATTTTGACAAATTTGTTCAGTTTTCTTATCAAAATCCTGATTTATTGTATCCAATGCTTTGGTAATTGCTTGTTCACGTACATTTGAATAGATTACTTGGATCTATAATATATTTAAACAAAATAAAGAGATGAATATAAGAAAATTTCAAAACAAACCAGTCTGTGGAGCTAATCAAGCTAACAGAGGTGATAATTAAAGTTATGGGGAAGATGATCTTCAGTATTAATTGTATAGAAATCAAACACTTTCAGTTTACTTATTACCAACATTTTACCGTTTAAACTATAAAATTGGATTGTAAACTACTGGTTCATTTTTGTTATTAAACTATGACTATATTATAAGTATGTAGGCCTCAACATACGTAAAGGAAAAATCAAGATACAACATGGAGAACACCGACCTAATCAAACTTGATGGAGAAGCTCTGGAAGAGGTCGAAATTTTCACATACATGCGAAGCATTATCGATGGACAAGGAGGATCCGACACAGACGTAAGGGCAAGGATTGGCAAATCAAGGGCAACATTCCCACAACTGAAAAAAATATGGAACTCAAAACAACTGTCAACCAATATCAAAGTAAGAATCTTCAATATGAATATCAAGATATTTCTACTGTATGGAGCTGAAACTTCGAGAAATGCTACAACCATCATCAAAAAGATACAAGTGTTCATAAACAAGATACTTTATAAGCAAGATACTCCATATCCTTTGACCGGATACCATCAACAACAGACTACAAACCAGCTACCAGATGAAAAAGAAATCAGGAAACAGTGCTGAAAGTGGATGCAACACAAACTGCTGAAGTCATTCTGTTATTAATTACAAGAAAGGAAATCAACTAATGAAAAAAATTTAAACATTTATGAAGTTACTATCGACTGTAGTTCCATATCACGGATTGATTTTTGATTCGATAACCAACTAAAAATCAGAAATCGTTGAACAGCTGGTTTGTACTAGTATTGGATTCCATAGTAGCAGACGCTCACAACCTCAGTACAGATTGAATTCAGGATCTTTAAACTTTTCGGTAAATACAGTATTTTAATCGAGTTCACATTCTCTAGATGTTGTTCCTTCAGGTAGCTTTCTAATTCTAATCTTAATTCATGGACCATTAATTTAAGCCCATATTCGTGTGTGAGTGTTTTCTTCACCAATCCAACAACCTACAAGTGTCTAATGATGTTTTCTTCGTTAAATTCTGTTATTACACAATTCGTGGACGAAACCCTGGTTTTATCTGGTTCACTAAATCTCACTATAGATTAATATGTATATCATGACTTTGGAGTTGGTCCCCCTTTCCCAATTGGTCCGGGAGAATATCTAAATTGAACTAAAACTGGTTTCGGATATCTTATAATCCTAGTTTCTAACTAACTGACTAACTAATTATAGGCGTAGACCTATCCATTCCATACCTGGTTAGCAGAAACTAACTGCTCAAGAAAAACTTGGATTAAAGAAATGCAAACATGTGTCATAAAAGTGTGACATTACGATAAATCAGTATTGTCTATTCTTAAGAGGTTTCAAGTGGTAGAGACAATTATCTAACCCTTTCTATCACCAAAAGAATTTCGTATCCTCCGAAAATAAATTGCTTCATAATTAACAAAATAAGAACATTGCATTTGGTAATATATACACTATAACAACGGACAATACTACTAAGAATAGCAATGACTAACTTGTTCAAATAATTCTTTGGGTCCTTTTGATTTTGTACGTTTTGGTTGATTACTATTCTTTACCAATTTCAAATTTCTAACAAGAGGATTTTGTTTAGCTTTTATTTTCTCCAATTGTCTCTTTTGAATTTCTTCATCTTTCAAAGCCTGTTTGTTAAAACAAAAATAAAACACAAAAATAATGGAATTAAAATGAAATTTATTTCATAGTTGAAATCATGAGTCAATTGAAGCTAGACCACAGTAGAAAACCTGGAATCACTGGACGGCCGTTTCATCCTATTACAGGACTCCTCAGCAGTGCACATCCACGATCCCGCACTTGCGAGATTCGAACCCAGGACCTATCAGTCTCACATGCGAGCGCTTAACCACTAGACCACTGAGCTGGCATCCAACGGTGTTAATGTCTAACTTAAACCAATCCACGAAATGGAGCAACCATTCACCATTTTCTTCAGTGAGTCGATATCTCACAATAGATCTTGTTGAACCCTACCGGTCACTGCTTCTCTCTACAATTCCAAAAAATATCTTTTGAAGCCAGTCGCTAGTGAGCATATTATTATTATCAACTCACTGAAGACAATGGTGGACGGTTGCTCCATTTCGTGGATTGGTTGAAGTTAG
>NC_031495.1:13477790-13570944 GCF_000237925.1 Schistosoma mansoni
TGTGGTCTAGCTTCAATTGACTCATGATTTTAACTATAAAATCACAATATTTGTGTTTAATCCTTTCTACTATCAATAATACTGTCACTATTTTTACTATTCTCATAGTTGTGTTGATTATTTAAATTTTAATGTACTTATATAGTGTAGCAAATCAAACTTATGCATATGAATATAGGACAGATTCTATATTGCTTATATTTGACCAATGTATAGCATAGATTAAGTAACTTATTTTAATGATAACTTATATAGTAAATAAGTTTAACTATTGAAATTTGACTAGCTTAAACAAGTTATCTACTTATTTTGATGCTTAGAAATTCATGCTTTTAATACAATCTACCTAGATAGATAAATTAAAGTCATACGATTCTTTATAAAGAAGAATATTGTGAACCTTTCAATGATATGGTATGTTTTCAATGTATTAGTGAATTGGGGTCTATGCTTTAATTGTTCTTCACTATATCAAGTGATAAGGTCAAATTAAATGAAATTACAAATGAACATATGAGGTAGAAAGGTCAATATTAATATTGAAATTGTAATTATCTCACCAAGTGAACATGTTAATACAAAAATAATTAAATTTATACTTACTTTTGTTAATGGTATTTCAGTGAAACCCATAAATTGATTTAAATTAAGTTTTGATGGAAGAATTTCTAAATCATTGCAAACAGGAATCAATTTCATTGATGATAATGAAGTATTTCTTGAAGATATTTTATTCTTAGGTGATACTTGATTACATGATTTTTCTGAAGAAACTTGAACTTTAGAATTGACTACATCTTCTATCAACTTGGATGACGAGGATGTCGATGCTATTGGATACTCTATAGGCTGATGATTATCTCCAGGCAGTGTTAATGGGGAAAGGATGATATTTTGATGAATATATGGATGAATTGTAGGTTTATGTTGTAAAAGATATCGTAACTCTCTTAAACATGCTTGCATACCTTATGAAGGTAAAGGTAAAAAAGTTCTATTCTAACAGTAGAAAACATTAGGGTTACTATAAAATACCAATTTATTACTGTTCAAACTACTAAAAACCTACATCAACAGAACAAAATATTGAACAGGAATACTGTGACAAATAAAATCGACAAAATCTTCACACACAAAAATTGTATACTGATAGATTCGTCAAAACAGGTTGATTTAACTAAACAGTTTATTTCTGATGCCAAGTAATTGCTAATAATGTTGTCCTGAATAACAGTGAAATTTTGTCCGTCAAATCAACCAGCTTGGAGAAAATAATACAACCGAATGCATCTACTTGAGTTAAGAATCTTCACCATTATTCTATTTATTGCATCATAGGTCATACTCATGATGTGTGACTGTAATATCATAAACTTGGTTTGTTTCTACTGTTTTCTCCTCTATGGTTTTCTAAAATTACCTACCCCATTTTGGCAAACTATTCCGTTATCTGTATTCGCCAATGTTTAGGTTACCTCATTGTCATTTGCTTCAATATTATTGTTGTTATTTCCTGTTCATCACATTAATTTCATTTAGTCGTGATTATGCGACATGATAATTTGGACTGATATACAATTGTCCTCGAATCTATATTGATTATGATTGACTAAATTATTTGCTTTATTTCTTCGTTAAGTCTTGAACAAGTCTTTCTGTTTTCTTATGCATTTGTAAAACCGATGAGACTATAATTCATGGACGACCTTTGAGAGACGCTAAAGTGACCTTGAAAATGTCCACATACTTACTAGTGTTTAATGAGAGCTATAAACCAGTGTGAGGAATTAGGATTATGACTTATAGTTGATGGTTAGGGTTAGGAATTAGATTTGGAGTTTTCATCGCAAACTGATATCAGGTATAATGACGAGACTATATTTAGCCGAATGAATAAATTTCACGCTAAATCCAAGAACCGTTAATCTGAATCTGATTGGTTCATCTATAAATTATATTTTCGCCGTGAAACCTTATCGTTGGAATAAAAAGGTTCCAAGGTCTTTGATAATTCATCTTCTATCCAACTTTTTAAATCCAATCACTCATTATATGGTTATTTAATGTGACCTTTAAAAAATAAAGGATATCCATATGTTATTATTATTAGAAATACGCAACTATCGTGTACTTTGACAATTGATGTTCATTGGTGTAGGGGTAGTATTACAAAAGAAAGCTATGAGAGGACAAACTAAAATGTGGCATCAGTTCACGAAGTGAGTGACTATTGGACTGAGTCGTTTATCTTGTACTTTTCGTTCCACGAATTTATCCTGTATTTTCGAATCATATTTTCTATGGTTCCATTATCACTGATACTATTACTACTTCTATTGTCCTCACAGTTGTGTTGATAATTTCATTTCAATGTGCTGATATAATATGGTAATTTGAACTGATACACGTATGTACCGGTTTGTACATTGCCTATGACTAATTGATTAACTGAATCATATTTGATAGTATTGTAAAAAAATTTACAGGAATAATAATAACAATAATCTTACTATTTGGAAGATTTTTTTCATCAATAATCCATTCTAAATTAGATAATAATGATCCTGAATTTGTTGAACATTTAGTTGGTGTTTTATCCTCATATTGTTCATTGGATTGATTATTATCATTTTCAGTACTATTTTGTTGATGAAAGGGAATATAATCAGAATGATTTGAATGATTCAACTTTGAAGTATGATGTTTTGTTGGATCTGTTGTGTTTATTGATGATAACTGAATTTAGAAAACAAAATTAATATTAGATAATTTACAACGGTTCAATATTTTCTAGTTTAAAATGAATGATATTATTTTGGAGAGTCGGAAATGGAAGTATACAGACTCTGAAGTTTACTTTCATAGTTAAAAATGTATGAAATCTACCTCTCACACGAATAATAAGTAGCCTATGGGACAAGTTTCTAGTGAGATATAATTGAAGTGTAAAGTAAAAGTATCCTATACTGATGGCCTTCAGTGAATCAAGAAGAATTAAGGTAGCGACTAGTGGATTTATGTACGAAATTGAAAGTACAGTGAATGATAGCTTGTTATCAGAAGGGGTTTTGTGGAGATTTAGTATTTTCATAGTTGAAAGCGTGAGTCAATTGAAGCTACACCACCATGGAAAACCTGGAAGCACTGGATGGTCGTTTCGTCCTATTGTGGGACTCCTCAGCAGTGCGCATCCACGATCTCGCACTCCCGAGATTCGAACCCAGGACCTACCAGTCTCGCGCCGGAGCACTTAACCACTAGACCACTGAGCCGGCATCCAACGGTGTGAATTAAAATTGTATGGCTGATTCTCATAACCCAAATAACTGTTTGCCTTCAGTGAGTTCCTATCTCGAATCTCGCGAGGCGAGATCGTGGATGCGCACTGCTGAGGAGTCCCAAAATAGGACGAAACGACCGTCTAGTGCTTCTAGGTTTTCCTTGGTGGTCTAGCTTGTATAATAATACTAACTAATTGAAAATTAGTAATATTTGATTCTTAAAATGCTTGTAATTGATAAAAAATATTTACCACGTAACCAAGCAATATGTTAAAGTACTTGATGTGATTCAATCAATACTCAAGGGTTTTTGTGTATCTAGATATTATTCTTCCATTCCAATTTATGACTCTGAATATCAACACTAAATAAACAAAAGGGTTTCAAAGTATCACTAAATTGTAGCTGATGTCAGTTAATGATTAAAATCCTAATTCGTTATCCCAACAAATAAATCTAAATTAATTCCTATTGAATAACTCAATCCTTTATGCATTATAACTGATGTTAATCGGTGATGAAAACCCTATGACGTAATCGTAACTCACAACGCTAGCCCAACGTATAATATATAGACTTAAGCGTTTTTTCCTTTATCATAATGAATAATTTAACATGAAAGGGATCATTTATCATATTAAAACCACTAGTCCATTGTAGTTTAATTGCTTATCATTATTATTATTATTATTTGTTTTATAACTAAGTATTGTTACCTAATCGTTTGATAGGTCGCTAAAGGATATTATTGTAACATAACTTTACCGAATATTATTCAAATATACTATCTTTATGCATGAGGTTTTGTAAAGTCCAACTTCATTGATGAAAATTGATCCATGATTTGTTATATGATTTATATAAATCACTTCATATTTCAAAATTCTTTAAGTTAAAATTTAATACGTTAGTTCTACGATGAAATGTGATCAGTGAATAAACATGATGTACTTAATCACAAGATTATAATGTACAGTTCTAACATGATGTAAATCATAACAATACGAAATCATCTAACTTGGTCTGGATATATGTAAATAAGGCAGTGACTATACAATTAATAAGTTGATTTAAAGTTGTAATAAGAATGAAGTAAGATAATTTAATTGTTTTTGTTTAATTAATTAAAATTATTATAAGTAAAATGATATCACTGATAGTTAAAAATAAAAATCAGTGAGATATTGTAAATCATTAACGGAAAGAGATCTTCAAATCCAAAAAAGGTATATGGTGTTGTGAACAAGAACACGGGTAGGGACAATCGAATGTCCTTGAGCACAGAAATACAGACTATCTTACTGAAATCTGACAACCATACAGTAAATAGTTTATTTGCAAAATACCAATCAATTATCTCAATCTTGACCGTTCCTTCTGCAAATAGCAGTCCTCAGTCTTTGATAATTATTGTACATGCATTTTCATACCGATTGCGTTTCGTTCTCGTTCTTTCCTTATCGATCTTCTACTGAAATACATTTAATGCCCGACCATCGTACTATACTACTTATGTGAATATAAGTAACCCACACCACAATAGAATTAATCATAATAGTCTTTTAAATAATATGAGACTGAATTTGTAACTGTTTAAATCTTTACACAGATTCGAATATGTTTCATAAATGTGTTGAAAGTAAACGCTACTATCAACTATCCAACATTAATTTGATAGGAGTATATGAACTAGAAGATCAAATATGAGAGCTTATTATTTAAGGATATCAAATCTTTGAAAAATAAGTTGGTTGCTTAATTATTTCAGATTTTTATTGTTAAATATATAATGGATGTCGGCTCAGTGGTCTATCTGTCAAGTGCTCCGGTGTGAGACTGGTAGGTCCTGGGTTTGAATCCCGTGAGGTGGGATCGTGGATGCGCACTGCTGAGGAGTCCCACAATAAGATGAAACGGCCGTCCAGTGCTTCCAGGTTTTCCACGGTGGTCTATCTTCAATTGACTCATGATTTCAAGTATATACAAAAATATTTAATTAGTTAACTTTCTTTATATAAATTAATCATTAACAAACTGTCAAATGAAGCACATGTACACTTATGTTTTATTACAGTTTCGTTGGTAAATCAAAAGAAATTAGGCATTCAAATTAAAAATGAGCAATTGTGTTACTAAATATTTTAAAATAATAGATTTGTTAGTGTGTTAAATCTTTTTAAAACTAATTAGATATTTTGCAACTTGGTTGGCCTACAATAGTTGCGAGTCAAGCAGTAAATATGCTATTCTAATAAGGACCGTCTATTGTGAACTTGGTAGAACGATAGCTAGCCCACAACACTTCAACAAGTAGTCACTAACACAAAAGGAAGATAAATAGTAGGAAAATCATGATATTCAATAAGAACAAATTGAAATAGTAAAATTCGATATATATGGTAATGAACGCGTGATCTAGAAGCAGACAAGATATTAATGAACTAATAGTAGTGATGACCAATCAGAAAAGGGAAAAAGTTATGCGAAAAATTGATTTAATAATTAAGCACTCACGATTATCGTTACTAGTTAGACTTTGGCATTCTTCAAAAGTTGATGAATTACATCGTCGCCTTAGCATAAATTTTGCTTCTATTCACTAAAGACACCAGTAAAATGTAAAAATCCTATGAACTCCAAGAGTGCCACTCTACCATTAAATGGAAAGTATAACCTTAGGATAGATTTGCAACAGTAACTAACCTGACTATATGGAGTGAAAAATTTTGGAACTTCGTGTTAACATTATATCAATTTGGTGACGTTGATACGTTGAGACCTTGGTTGAAGCTCATTTGATCCAGGCCTTAAACTACCTATAACTGAGTGAGCGACTAACTGGTGCAACAAAATAATCGTATTTATAAAAGTATATCCAAGAACAATTAAATGCTCAGTGTTTGAAATTAACTACTGAATAAATTACATTTACAATAAGAATAGATCATGAGAAATGTCAGATAAAGTTCATGGGTACCTCATTTTGTCATCCTAGAAATTTAAAATAATGAGTCCACTGAGCTCAGTCGGAAACTTAGACCAGTGGTTAGCGAATCTATGCACCACTGCTATATGGTTGTTTTTGCTGCATTCAATCCCAAATTGACATATTTTAATACTAAAGCTGAAATTAGTAAGGGTCTGTAATTTCGCGTTACTGATATTCAGGACTGCAACTGACCAACTTCTGTTGAAATATTCGCATCCTGGGTAGAGTGCCTCGATATGTAGTTATGTTGTGAATTTTAGTATATTTGGCATGTGACTACAGTAGAATCGAGGACACACGTTTCGTTTTATTTCGGAGTCGTCATCTGGATATACCTGGACACTAGGATTGGAGTATGCACTGAGACTCGAATCCAGTACCTTTCGCTTCTAAAGCCCAACACGTTATTCACTTGGTTTCGAATTTCACTTATTATGGAGATGGCTCCCGGTGAACCCGAGGAAGCTTTAAGAAGTTCTGGAAGAGGCGAAGGCATTCCATCCAATCACCGTTTAGAAGAACATTAAAGAGTCTCGACGTGTAGCTCCCCGATCGAACTAATACTAAAAGCCACTGCATGCGGATTGGACGACTGTAATGATGATTTCGTTTTCACTAAAAACTATAAATACCTGAGTGTTTTTGTACCATATTTGACAATGTTTGGAATAAGATTCATTCCTACTCGTCTTCTGTCTCCTAACTTGCGTCTTGGAGGGTCCTAGCGTTCGAGTGCTCAAGTTGTACGCGGTATAGCAAAAACCCAAGTTCTAAAAATAACACCTATTCTATAAAAACTTGTGAAAAATAGATATATTGAGGTAATTTGCAAAGGATTCACGCATGCCAACAAACAGTAATCAAAATTTAATCAAGGCTATCAACAATGAGATAATACAAACCATTTTTTGTAATTACATAAATATCATATCCGTTGCCCGATTTTGCGGCTGTCTGGATTCAGTAATTCAGTGGACAACACTTTGGGTTTATGAAGCGGAAGGTATTGGTTTCGAGTCTATGTATAGACATTGAAACTGGGATTCAGTTAGATCTAGCTGACAGGTTTTTGATGGAACGAAACTCTCATCTTTGTCTACACCGCCAACCACAAATCCATCTTTTCCATCGTTCCCTAATACATATTCGTGTACTCAATCAGTCAGCTTGAGGCCCTGTCTTATAAAATGTATTCCAACAACCTTTGGATAATAATCGCATGATCGAAACTACTAACTAAGCAAATTCAGTGATTCAGTACTTATTATTATTACTTTAATGCAAAAATCATCAAAAGCATACTTGAGTTGTAAAAAAGTTATTCATATCCTCATTTTCTTCTTCAATCTGTTCATCACATTGAAGATTTGACAAAAATTCTGATAAGTTTTGATCTAATTTTTGTGAATCATTTTTAATAAAAGTTTTGTACCTCTCAATAGTAGGTAGCTGTAGAGAATGTGAAATTTTACGCGATTCATTGTACATTGAGGAATTATCTTTAAACGAATCATTTAAGGTTGGTGAATTAGATAAGTTTGACAATGTAACTGATGCTATAGATGTTACCGTTGTAGTTGGTGGTGGTGATAATGGTGACGAATTAACTATGTTTGTTTGATTTAATTTTTTCATTTCATCTAATATTTGGTTCACATTGCACTTAATCATCTTTGGACCTAAATCTAAACTTGGTTTGTCTAACCTAAAGGCAAGAAAATAACACATCTATAAATATTGAGAAATTTTCCATATTTGACATAATTGAATATATCTAGTTGAGATCAACAAGATTATCATAACTAATGGTTGGGAACATTGAGTGAAATAACTGAGAATTCGTTCCAATAGTGAAGATACATTTACTCTTTGTCTTCCCTTAGATCTAGAGTTTTAAGATTTGATATTTTTTACTCATTCTTTTTCCTTAAAAAAATATTTTTTCTGTGCTTACTGTTTTCTATTATCACTGATACTGTTATTACTTTCACTCCTCTATGATTCCATCCTCCTATTTCGAAGCTTGAGCTGATACACATATATGCCATGTACGTTGCCTATTTCTGATTGATCCTGGTTAATTAATTAAAGTCTTATAGTTTTCATACCTAGCTTGAGTATCTAATTGAAGATATGTTTTAAGTCTTACGAGGAATAGTTTTCCTGAAAACTCTATGACCATAATATTATTCAATGTGAATGAGGGTGGAACTTACATCAAAACATACCTCCTCTCCGTTTAAAATATAACAGATGATTGTGACTATATCTTCCAAAAATAAAATCGATACTTTTTACAATGAAGAAAGGAATATCGATTATCCAAGATAAACTTATTAAGTAAACAGTTTTTGGAGCCTGGTTCCTATTAGAGTATCGGTAAAAATATACACGTGTCGTTGAGAGACGTTATAACGATCTTGAAAATTTAATCCGTTTATTAGACAATAGGGCTATTACGGTGAATAATTTGTCTCTAGAAGAGTTATGGATCTTATATATAAATGAAAGTTTAATTAAAAATTATTTTTTTAAGGTTGTTACAGAAACCTATTCATTATCAAGATCATCATATGTTTAAACCCTCTATAACGTTAGAAGTAGTTTAATAAGCCATTTCCCATAGTCTTCTTCCCCGACTGTTGCTGCTACCTTGACGTGGTGGTCGGGCTTGCCTATGGTGATGAACCAATCGAGCCATACTGGCTGGAACAATCGTTCCTCAAGGTCCTATCATGCCAGACAGGTCGGTTGAAGAGCGGTAAGACTAAAAGCAGCAAGCCCAAAGTCCGAAGGCGAAGTCGTACTGCTGACTGTACAGAGGTGTGACGGTGGTAAGGTGTTTCCTTCAGACAATCAGCATAACAGCGATGCTGCCTTCCCACAAGGAGAGGTGGGGTTAGAAAAGGTCGACCCTAAAAATGCACAACTCGCCTTATCCCACGGATATCCGTCTGCGGCGGTAAGGTCCTTTGAAGAACGGAGCTAACACAAAAACTACTCACAAAAAGGTTGTGTGTGACCGACCTCAATCAGTTGTCCCTTGGGCACTGCGGTCACGCTCTCAGTCCACTAAGACCACTTCTAATCGAATTTCCTTTTCAGGTACATCTAGAAGAACCCTTCCACGGTGTGGGCAACCGGGAAGTGATAACTGCCCTCATACCTCTAACAGCACTCAAGACCACTGACTCCCATAGTATTCACAATACTTGTGCATAAATCCGATTAAAAGTCAGTAAAACTACATGATGAGACAACCTTCTAAGAATTATGTATATTAATAAGTCGATCATTTTTAAGTATTTATGCTACAAAAGAAAGTTATTTGTTAAGCGTGTTAGTAATGCTGTTTTCGGTTCCATCTTCACCTTGACAAATTAAAAAATAGAACGTGTTTTCGTTAATTTATTCTGAAATGAATTTCTGTTGATAAGACCAAATAGTTCTTATGATTTCGCTTTCAAACTGTCATTTTTACTACATGATGAATGAGTTTATTCTGCACTAATCCTAGGAGGTTCAATCACCACTTAATGAGACATTTTATAAATTGAATGCTGGGGTCTTAAGTTATTCGCAACTGTTGCAGTGTTAAATAAGTGTTTTGAATCCTAAATTTTTGTGTATTTTCTTGTTCATTTAGTAAGGAAGGAGTGAATATTGAAATTTGATTTTTCACCAAGAATTTCATTTCAAGGCCTAAATTTTTCTATGGATGTATTTTCAACCCGGCGTGCCTCGCGCTATACTAAGAACGTTGTGTATAACCCATCTATGTTACGTTGTATTACGTTTTAAGTTCCACATAAAAGTCTTCAAGTTAGTCTCGATACTGATTGGCTCATCAGTATAATTACGTGTAACTGAGAAAATTTAAGATAGGTTGTGACAACAGTTTTCAGTTTCATCGAACCAATCTAAGTTAGACACCTCTTAAACATCTGAAAGCGATGGGAAATCATTTCGTCCTAGTATGTGACTCCTCAGGAGTGGGCATCCACGACTCAGAACCGAGAACCGGACTCAGGACCTTTGGTATTACTAGTCAACACTTAACCTTTAGAACGCTGAGTAAAGATCCATTGGTGTATAAATGTAAATGTAATCAATGTATGATGTCGTGTGATCATTTTCTATTGCCCTCGATGAGTACCTTCCTCACACCCAACGCAATCTTCAATGGTTTTTTTTTTAGATCAGTTTAGGATTCCAATACAAGTCAAGAACCTACATAACCTCCTACCAATTATTTTCTGATTATTATTAAGATACTTAAAAAGTTAAAAATTGGTATGAAAAGAACATTTAGGAATTGTCATTACTTTTTTACGATTGACAAGATAGTATTACACTTACTTATATCGAATAACAAATGGTTTCATACTGGAATTATATGATATACCCTCTTTATCTTTATTCAATACCTTTTTATATTTTGAAATATTTTTATGAGATAAACTGTTCTTTGTACTAGTACCACTATTAACCGCAGTGATTTCATTATTCCCAAAATCTTGATTTTGTTTAAGTGATAAATGTTGTACACAGCTATTCAGTTCATTTCTTTCCAATAAATTGGTATTCTTGATTTTAAATAAATTCGGATTATCAATTGGATTTCGATATAGATTAATATGTAATTGTTTTATTAATAAACGTTCAAGTAATTGGGGAATTCTAGATGATTTACTTATGACAGGATTGGCATAGATTATACATTCTCTCAATTTCGGCCATACAGCAATAGGCAATAGGTGTTCTTCACAGGATATCTATAAAATAATTTTTGAGGATTATGGAATAATTAAGATTTTTTATTATTATAATATACTTTATTGATTTAAATAAATTAATTTTTGAGCTGTAGCTTCAAAGTGAAGAATGTTTCATCAATAGACCAGTCATTGTTGTCACCAGTTCACTCTTAATTTTTAAATATGCAATCGACAACAAACTACTTTGTTTCTATCATTTACATCACCAACTGACCTTAGTTAGACAATGACTAAAAACTAAGAAGCACTGGATAGGTAGCTGTTTCCTCCTCAGGAGTGTACATACACGATCTTACTAAGGGTTAAACCCATGACCTTTAGGTATGGCGAAGTGCACCTAACATTGAGACCATTGGATTGGTGTCCAATGAAAAGAGTTATTCCCAAATGATATTAGGGGATGGATAGGCGATGTTGCACATTGATTGGGGTTAGAAACTTCAATCATTAAATGTCAACTAAATGGTCTGAAAGTTAAGTGCTCTTCGTGAGATCGGCAGGTCCTGGGGCCAACCCCTGCTAAGATTGCATATGCGCACTCCCGAGGAGACCCATATCAGGAGTGTAGCTATGGTCAGTCAGTGATATAAACTATTCAGTTTTTCCGTCACAATTTCATTACACAATTCTATGGTCTAACCAGAGAAGTTAAAATAGTTTACCAACTGGAATTTCACCAGCAGTAAGTGAATGATCGAAAATTATAGTTCACCGGATTAATAACCCAGGGTTATTTTCTTCCGATATATCCTGTCCGATTGAAGTTTAATTAGAGCAGTATCGTAACTTACCTTATTATGAGACAAATCAATAGACTGAAGAAATTGAAATGGTGGTGGTACAGTTTTCGATTGAATATCAGATTTTTGTTCATTGTCCAATAAGACCAATTCATCTGTTGTAAAAGTCTGATCAAGGGTAGATTTTTCTTTAGCTGTTAATAGTAAACGTGAATTTGATTTGTGGACATGAATGTCAGGATCTGATTGAATAGACTTACAACCACGTTGATGATTATATTTTGTTTGTTTATCATAAATTAAAGGAAATAATTTCTTTAAATTATATAAACCAAGAAATTCGTCTACTATGCGTACACGTGGAGCATTTGGATTTCTATGTTCATCTAGTGATAGGGAATAATCTGAAAAGAAGAATGGATACAAAATTAATGTATATTTATAATTTAAAGAATAATTGTTTATTACTAACAAGTTATAAGAAAAGTCTAAAGCGAATGGGGGAAAACACCAAAATTAAACTGTGTTATTTGATGTTAAATTGTAGTTAGCATTTTGTCGTTAAGCTACGTATACATCATAGTCATTGCCGCCATTATTAACTCGATCAGTCAAGTAACGTGACTATAAGAATATATACTCATCAAGTTTGAAAGAACTGACTTTGAAGGAAGTGTATTTGTTGATCAGTCGAACTGGCTGATTTTCCCTCTTCATGTCTAATATAGATATGTATTTATGTAGTGTAGACAAAAGTCATTTGTGACTGAAAGGCAAATAATGAAGTATATTAAGATAATAAAGAATATTTGTAGTTTAGAGATGATAAAAACAAGTATATTCTTATATTTGCTGGTAATAATATCTAAGTTGACACAAAGAAGTCTACTTGTCCGAACCTCAACTGAACATACTACAGAATTTTATCACACTTCTTAACTCAGAGCATATTTACTTCCATATAAAGGACCATATTAGGAGTTCAAACAATGGAATACAATTAAACAGACATATTATAAAACAAGTTTAAATAGTATTAAAATATCAGTACTTGTTATATTTTGTTGTTGTTCCTGAGACTCCTTTCCTGTGAGAGAAGACAAATTATTTGGTTTTTCCAAAGACCGTTTATTCACTATCTTACATAAATTGTTTGCTAATTGTTTTTTGTTGGAATCAGATGAATTATCAGAATTCCATTTATGATGATATGAAGTCTTCATGCATCTTCCATTTATCACTAAACTCCTCAAAAATTACAATTAGTCAAACAATAATGAAAATGACAAAGGTAGAAAGCATTTTGCTTCATAAACATTTTGTATTACAAGAATATACTACTTGAAAATGATTAAAGTAGATTGATAATATACACAAAAGTAGTAAATACACTGATTGCAAACATAACATTTACATTCACTAAATAGCTTAAAATTTTAAAAGTTCTGCGAATTTAGACCATGGTGTTGAATTTACCTACCTGTCTGTTAGGTGGCTGAAGGTATTAGGAAGGGAACCGTGAACCTTGGTTTCGTGATAGTCAGTACTCGTCAACAAAGCGTACCTGCAATCTTGAGCGAATTGATACTGCCTCTGAGATTCAAATCCACCCCACGCAGGACCATGGTCTAAATAAGCAGCGATTGACCTCCTATAAGACTGAGACACTTAAAAATGATTAACCCCTGAGTGATAGTGATTTTCACGTTTGTCTAACCCTTGATGGTGGTTGAACTCTATACATCAGGTTACAATGTGGCCGCTAGGTAGTCAGTAGGAAGCCCTAGTCAACCCAGAGTTCACACTCGTTGGCACTCATCAGCAATTCATACCTACAGCTTTCTTTTGCCAGCTCTTGTTCTGGTTGAGCTAGATTTAAGTTTACTTTCATTACTAGCCGATACTAATAGAGGAATCAGTAGGAATCAAGGGACACTATATAGTAGTTTCATTAGATTGCGCTAATCTTCATCAGTAAGCACATACATTCACAACGCCACACGAACCCTAATTCAAGACCCTCAGATTTCTTACTTAGCAAGACATATCACTGAATGGAAGTTCAATCCAATAATCTAGAATTCCAAAGTCTTCAAAGTACTGATTTGCTTCGGGGTATTCCAACTCACCTCACTCATTATTACATAATCAAAGGGATGTTGTCACTGAGTTGGTCCAAATGTGAAAAATTCATACATGACTGACATATTTACACTTGTTAATCACTGAGTAGTCACCAACTTGATGAATGCCTGGTCTTCCATTCCTAATAAAATTCTATCGATTAAGTTGAAATGTCGTTATTAGTCTAGAAGGCTTTATACTGTAGTGAATTTTGTTTTACTGTTAGAAGTTTGAAGATTATTTCAGAGATGCTCTGAATTGAACCTTATTGCTAGTTGAAACCCACCAAGTGGGGATATTTGCAATATTTGGAGGAATAACACCAACTGTGAGTTTTATTCTACGAAAACTAAACAGCTAAGAAAATAATAAACTGCAAATTTGAATTGTACATTTTATTTTCATAGTTTGAACCACTAATTGATTCGAATCAACCATCTCTGAGTGCTTAAACTTCATACAATTGAGTTGGGTGCTCACTGGTGAGAGCTCGCATCGTAGAATAAAACCGTTATCGAGTTTTTCTTCGTTGTCACTTCTCAATGTGAACTATGAAACTCGATAATTTCCTCAAATCCTTAACATTAATGTCGCCAATTATATACTTATAAACAACATGGAGCTTACTGAAAGTGTTTATCTAAAAAAGTTCCCATATCATATGCGAGTTAATTGGAACAAATTAACAAGATGGAGAGGAATGAAGATATAAATAACGATATGGTGAGTAAGTAAACTTTATTGAAAAAGTAATGAGGAAAGCTGTGAAGTGAAAAATCTGAAGTAATATTAGAGCTGAAGATTTAGAAAACAACAAATAAAAACAAATTTATCGTTTCAATTTACTCTGAGTCGTTCCATTTCTTCAATCACTGAATACGGTTATCTGGTTGATGACAACCGAGAAGTTTGGACAATCCCGTACTGTTCAAATCAATAGTAAATAAATTTATACAATAACACCTTAACTTGGTACATCCACTGCTAGTCCTCTTCAAACATATTTCTATACTAGTTAGAAAAGATTTTCAGAATAAATGGTGGCATGGTACATAAAATCCCACGTTATCGATGAAATACATGTTAAATATTTCATAAATGATCCTTTTTTTAATCTATTTTCAATCTAAGTAACTAACTTTTAGGTTGATACTATGTACTATCAGATAAAACTCACTGACTTACTCATTATCTTCAGACTGCTCATTATGACTAATCAATAAGCTATCATGTTGAGTAGTTTCGTTTAGAGTGGTAGATTTTAAAAACGGTATATTTTCGATTGCAGAATTATTCTGAGCTTCATTAATCTGATGTTTTTTTAACGGTGTTGACTTTAATAATGGTACAGTAGTAAATCTGTTATTTGCCAAATTTAAATATGTCAACCTGTAAAAATGATAGAAAAAATATTTTGAATCCCTAAAGATTCAGAAATATTGCGTCACAAGTTAAAAATACATTGATATATCATCGAGTGGTAGCTAATGTAATGTTTATCTGGTTACTAGTGTTGACTGAATTCAATTAATGAAGTCAAAAAGTGGCTATTAGTCTAAGTAACTCTACACTCTGATGTTAGGTGGTTGGAAGTGGTTCCTAGAAAGACTTGAACCTAGGTTTCGTGGTAGTTGGCACTCGTCAGAAAGACACACCTCCACTTTTGAGATGATTAGTGCCTTGTGTGTGATTCGAACCCGTGTCATACAGCTTCAAAGCCTGAGATTTCGCCACTTAACTATCCGAGATGGGTCGAGTATTTCTACATTTCAGACTATGAAGCTGTGATATGGGTACTAATCCTTGAGATAGTATCAGATCCCCCTAAGTTAAAAGCATATCTTGCTGAAAAATATCAAACAGCATACAACTTATGTCCATGGTTTCCTATTGACTACCTCAGAAAACATAACATTGTAAACTTATCTTATGTAGGACCCTTACTTGATACAAGTATTCGGTAGATAAAACCAAACTGACCGTTACTTTTAGTAGTTCTAGGAAGTAAAAACGTCTAGACTAAAATTTGCCAGCTAACTGTAATCGACAGTTTGATATGTTGAGTAATACACCGCTAAATAGATTGTAAATGTATTCACTACTTGTCTTCAATCAAACTTAATTTTTTGTCACCTCATAATTATCATTATTCCACTGCACTCACTTCTTTTAGAGTTTTCTCCTTACGCTTTGCTTTTTTATGCACTTAACTTTGTTCTGATCTCCCCTCTTCTTGTCTTGGAAATTTCTCCTGCTATTTTGCTGACATGAATTTTAGCAACTTATAACGATACACATTCATACTAGGTCGTACACTAACCAGGGGTTTCAGAATAAAATGCCTATTTTACCCTATTGTTCATCGCTGCCTTAAAGACCTTCGATTATTGTGATCTTTTTTGTAGGAGTTATAACCATCTATTTTGTGAAGTAGATATTTTAACCGATGCACATATACGCCGTTTTACATGGCACCTAACTGTAGTCCGTTTCCACGATTTTTGTTGTAATTCACTTCTGACATTCTTGAGACTTTCTACAATGTTTTAAACTGTACAACATAATTAAGATAAAAAGCCTATGTGAAATTTTTCAACCTGACAACAGTTAACATAACAGACTGACTTTAACTAAACTAAAATTGAAAACCAATGAATTATTTTTTTATCAAACGAGTATTCTTAAATAAGACATTAGCTAGTCAACCAGCTAAATTGAGTGTGAGGCAATCATCCACCAGTTGCATTGGGAAATTTTTGCCCAGTATCATGAATCGATTCAATTTAGACATGTGAATCACTGAATACCAGCGTGATTGTCTAAATGCTGCGATAATAGTTTAATAACTTAGCTTCAAAATTACCATATAGATCATTTTGTATTATGAATTAGGCAAAAACAAAAGTAATTTCACAAGAGCACACATACCTTGGGAGAGTGCCTAAACTGGCAAAATCTTGTGCATCCGAAAGCTTATTATCATCCAAATGAAGAATTTCTAACTTTGAAAATTTGAACACAATATGTCTAAAAAATATTTGTGAAAAGAAACGATGTCAAGTAAGAAATGATCAATATATATATATATATATATATATATATATATCACTGGGTTGATGATAATAGAAAAAACAAGAATAAAATTTCAATGAAGACTGTGAAGGAAAACTTTGCCAGCAGGATTGCTACTAGCTTTTATTCCTAGTCATGTTTGATAATGAGTCAAACAATCTCTTGGGAACCGATCACAGCTTGTAACGGGTAGATAGATTACTTCCTAGAAGACCCTTGTATAACACTGTGCCATACAACCGACTGACAACTCCACTTTTCTCACTTAGTCCCAGCGTTGACAATTAATGTACAGTATGGAAGCTAGTGGGATGATATTTGTAAAACGCGTATAAACCACAGGAGCCGGTGCTTCAAGATAGTGAAATTAATTAAATTATCATCACTAGGCCTGCGCAAACATTGTCGAAACTCTACGTTACTAACGTGGTCTTGTCACTGAATGCCAATAATCGTTCGTATACAATGATAATCGAACCCAGAGATTTACATTTAAGAGCTATGGGTACCCTGGAGAAACCTGGTCTCTAGATTAGGTGTTTTTCACTAAGCCGTAATCAACTTGATTTTCCGTTTTTATAGCATTATTCAAACACAAAAACTGATTATTGACACTTTTCGGTTATTAAGTAGCTAATTTCTAGCTGTACTCGGTTCGATATCTGTTTTCATCAGAAGCTTTTTTTATTTCAAGCAGTTTAAACTGGATATCACCTAAAATTACAAGCTAAATGGCTTCTTATAAGACGCAAACTACTCCATACTTTGAACTTCTTGGATGAAAGTTAATATTCTCACTGAATCACAAATATCGGCTCACTATTCTCCGAAATGCGTAGTCACCATAGTAATCGGTATTGAGTTCAAGTCTCAGTGGGAGCGTCAATATTTGTATACCGGTACATTTAGTTAAAGAGTCTGAAAAAGACAACAACTATACACTTAATTCCACCGCCAGTCGTCGTCAAAAATACATCCTAATTATGGGTTTTTATCATAAGCTGCAAACAAAATGTAATTATCAAGTCTTTTACCTCTTATGCAATTTTCCAACTTTCAGATTATATTCACTTAATTATATATATATATATCCATGTTGATTGTAAAATCATTAAGTTCGGTAGCCTTTTGTAGCATACTTTATTTTAAAAGTTTAGCAGTCTATTGTGTATCAAACTACGTTCATCCATTTCGTCCCTTTTATTTTAGAACTTATACTTCGGTAAACTGATTAAATATCCTCACATACTAAATTAACCATTTACAACTTACTCATCCGAGGTTAAACCTGTTTCTGACAAGTCCGGTGGTAATTTACGAAGATCATTTCCACTTAAATACAAAATTCGTAAAGATGGCAAATAACCGAGTTTTTCAATATCCGCAGATTGGAGAAAATTATATGATAAATTCAGATACTAAAACAAAAATTTTTTATTGAAATTGTTTATATTTATAAATAGTAAAATATCAATCTTCGTCTTTTTCATCTACTAAAAGTAGGAACATACCATCTTGTAATCTTCAACACTAGTTAGGTGAACCAACTTGCTACAGTTTATGGTGTCATAAAAAAGCAAATTCAACAGAAATTGGTAGATGTTGGAGGAGTCAATGTTGAAAATGAAAAACTGAATTTAGTGTTATAAGATGTTTATTATTTAAAAGAAAATAAAAATTAAGTATAACTTAATTACTGGAATATACTTTTAATCCTATCCCCTTTATAATTTTCAAGCATTCAGTTTTGCCTTTCTTAGCATTCGACTATAAAATTTTACTAAGTCCCATATAAATTAGACCATTACCTAGAGAATATCTTCAAGGAAAGAAGTCTTGCTTCTGTCTTTTCATTATATTGTATTTGTCAACAATGTCCCATTTCTGCTTAAAAGATGGCTTAAACACCTTTAAAAAAATTCCATTGACTAATCGGTCGATCTAACCTTATCTTTGGTCTTAAAATCTCAAAGTCTGTTGACAGTGATGGAATTCACTAAAAAATATCGTTTTGTAGGATGAGTCTTTCATTTCAGCCGATACCTAATGCGTACGGGTTAGAACCTTACTTACTTAAGGTTAAGTTGCTTGATTTCCGTTTTTTTGTGTAACATGAGGTCAACTGGTTTATTTGAATTACAAGTCATAGTACATGGTTAAAAATTTAAACAATTAAAAATGTATACAGAAACATTAAATTGCCCCCTGAATCAACAAGGTGGTGTAAGTCCTATGTCATATTGGTTTCTAAGTGTTAAACTTTCTTTTTCAGGCCCCGTTTTATATTCGGGATTAATTTAACTTTACAGGTGGGCCTTAGAAGAAATATTTTGGACGCTTTCATGGTACGCAAAATATTTTAATTTTGAAAAATACACATTTCTCTTTAACATCTTCACTATCAAGCGATAATTTTTTCAGGTTGCATGTTTATGCGTAAATACTAACTTGAAGACCTACTGAACTCATGACATGTATTCTGTTGGATCGTTATCAACTGGATTGAATGAAACAAGTAGATTATGGGTTTTATTGAAAACCATACTTCCTTTTTAAAAGTTATACCGAAGTCCCTAGAATGAATCTTTAATTTGGTTTCTTTTGACCCACATTGCAGCTAAAAGTTTGCACACCCAGTTTCCCCTCAAAATAAAGGTTTGGTAGCTCACAACAAGAATAAGTACAAATCTAAATCAATTTTGACGATGACAAAACTTATTCCAGTGCTTACCGTGGTACACTCAAAATGAATGAATCATAGCAAAGTAAATCACAACTTATACAAAAAACACTGACAGAGACAAATGTTTGTAAAACAAGAACATTGATTGGATATGAACAAAACAAATGTTTGATAAAATTTTCTGACCTACACATTGACATTTACAAATGGTATGGGATAAATTCACCCTATGAGATTGATGAAACTCATTAAAGAGCGTTTATAAATTGTTCTTCACATTAGTTCTAACCCAATTCTTAGTCCAACGTATTCCGCACAAAGATTAGTCTTAAATTAAGATTTTCGAAGAGTTCTGTTTCAACTGCTGAAATTCGGCATGCACGAAAATGAACAGTAGTCATAAACACGGGGAGAGCAAACTTCGTAGAATATTTTAGGTCAACACTGCACACTTTTAAAAGCATGATAATTAGAATTCTAAGGTGTACCTTGATTTTTTAAAAGCAAGTATCAATCTACAGCTCTCATAACCAGTCCAAAGAGTAGTCTTGCTGATTATTCTAGTTCAAATAACTATATGGCTTTCAGTTACTGCTAAAAGTGCACTCAACTGAAGTTGTGGACAAAGATAGACATTTGTTAAGTTCACCAAAGATTATAAAACATCCATAAGCTTACTTGTAAACTGTCAAATCCAGGTGAATAACGCGATAGTGAATTAATTTGGTTCAGCGAAAGATCCAGTTCCACCAACCCATTGAAATTTTTGCAACATTCTACAGAAGGTCATATAATAATACCACAAGTACCTAAAGAAAGAGCATTATCAGCAGCAACTAGTTTTCTCAGGGAGGTGAATTTTAGATGTAGGTCAGGCTCCAAATCCTCCAACCCCAAACAAGACACATCAACTTCGCAAATACATTGCGGATCTTTAATTAACCCACGTTTCAACTGATATAATAAACAGATTGTAAAAAGAGATCTCACAAGTAGTTCGCTCGTTAGAGTTATGTTGGGTGCATCTAAACTTGAAGAAAAATCGCAAAATGAGTGCTGCTCATCAAAAACTGAAGTTATTAAATCATCTTTGACCCCTCGAGCCCATATACCACCTAGAATTATATATGTAACATTAATTATTTGTTTGTTAACCTTTGTCTTTTGTCAAGGGATTAGGCGGAAGATAATCCACCATTACTCCCGTTGCCAATGGTTTCAGAGCATGAAATTTTCTTGAGTGCAGTTTCAAGAGTATTCAGCCTGAAAAATTCTTACAATTATCCCCATTTCTGCTTGGGCGCGTTCCAGTTGCCAAAGTTTGTTATCACAATGACCTACAGACTGACCATTTTAAACAAAAAAGGATCCGAGAGTTAAAGTGGAATCTAATGAACAACTCGACCAGTTGGATAGAAATATCGTTGGAGTAAATCCGCTGATTGCACGTTTATAAATTTTCAGCTCAGTCAAATTGTGACTAGCTGACAGTGCCCGATTAAATGTAATGATCCAACAAACCGATCGATCAATAATTTTAAATCAAGGATCGTTTCTATCCTATCATGTTGCCAATGTTACAGAGGAGTGACCATATTTTTCTACCATTCATGTTGGCAAGTGATCAAATCCATACACTAACGGCGGGATATGCGCCATTTCCGGAGGCACTGTTAACTAATATAAATGCCGTGTCTCATTCTGCGTTTTGCTACGTGGATTTTGCATTTCTTTAGAAATGAAAGTTTGCAAAATGATATAATTTTGCCCCTTTTCAACTAGATTTGTGTCGTCTTTTCAAGTTCATGTTGGCTGGAATTAATTCCTCGTCGTTTTCCACCATAGGGGAATGTAGTGAATTGATTGTGTTCGCTGCTCTCTAAATATCAAAGAGTAAATCCACTGTCCTGAAAGTTAGTTTTTCATGATGTCGTATCATTTTGACATCATGATTATCGCCGATCCCTAGCACTAGACTGAGCTGCTGCAGGTTGGGAGGTCTCAGCTTTGAACTTTTACTCTCGTCAATTTTGTTTGTGTTTGTCTCAGTTCTGTAGGACTACTGATTTTGTCAACAAGCTTTTTTTAATAACTACCATTCGGTGTACTAGTATGTCGTGAATGTAACCTGAGCTGAGCGACACTGAACTTCTAGTTTTTTGAAGTTGAGTAGTAGGGTTGTCATGAAGGTTACTGAAGAAACTTGTACCATTCTCTAGAAAATCTACTTATGTGCGCCAAAATACTGAAATAAGATTTTCAGGCAACTCGTTCAGTTTTACGGTGGTTTCAGCCTAAAGAAATGTTCAAACTACCTCAAAGGTTATATTTAGATAAACGAAGCTGACAATCTTGTTAAGAAGTCATGCTTTGTGTTGACCTAGAGTCACTCGACGTTATCAGAAAACTTTAGTAACTTGTGGTATCAACAGCCTTTTGTGGAGCACTCAACTGTGTTCTAATTCACGCTATGGAATACTGTAGGTGGCTTTGACGGTGGTTATTTCGCCGTGGATAAGTGTACCAGTCGAACAGTCACCAGGACTACCAGTTTACCTTCATACGACCTAGGCTTAATGTTGACTTAATCTAATTTGGACGATCTGCACGCCTACAGATACAGTTTAAGATGATCATTAATAAGTCCATTAACTTTCGGTTTCTTGGATTTCAGGACAGCAAATTCAGAATTGTATGCGCCAAACAATCACGGGTTAACTGATTTCTGCGTCAAGCTATTAACGGCGAAAACAACCAAGCTACAACTCCCCCTTTGGATGTATTCAAGATGGAACTAGGTAAGCTGTGAAATATTTTTCAACATGGCAATATCTACCTACAACAAATCAGAAAAAACTATTATTCAAATATGCAAATCCTAATTTTATTCGTAAGTATACATCTACAAATAAACCACAATGTACTGTTAAGCTGTGCTTTTAGCATGTATGCGGGACTAAATCTGGTTCCACGATTAGAAACCCTTCGACTCTTGTTAGTTTTAGTTAATTTATCTCTATGATGCTTAGTATTAGCAACTAGTAGCATGTATTAATGTCATACAATGGAATCCAGTAAGAAGAAATTGGAAATTAACAATGCTTACTTTTTCCTGGATGTGCCTACACCTCAAAGTTGATGTTTCCTCCGAGATTCAAACCTAGCACCGTTCGATCCAAACGCCACGGTGGTATCTATTTAGCTACTGGATTCAGATAGTCGCCAGCTTGTACAATCAGGTAAAGCCTAAACCCACTTTCGTATTGGTTTTTCGAGTCTTCCCATGGATGGTTAGCATTGGGGACTGGTCAGTCTCTTTTGCTGTCCACCATCTATCTTTGCTTATAATGCTCATGCCCTAAGGTAATAGCGAGGCAATCTGCACAGGGTGCTCATACGCCAATAAGGGACTGATCAATTGCAGTGCCAATCATCATTGGGAAGACCCAAAAAAACAAATACAAAAATGCATTGGCATTACCCCAGACAATACTGGTTTTATTCGACAACTGACTGGCTTCAATAATCTGGTCAAATAGAATTGGCATATATTTTTACTGAGGCTGTATTCATTACATTTTTTCCAAACATGTGTAGCGCTAGATTTGACTGATACTACATTGTGAGTGTGAAAGTTACCGAACACGTCTATAACATGGAGAATAAATATGCAAAATATGTTTCTCATATTTATGTAACGGCAGGTTTGGTTTAGATGCCCTTTAAGTACAAGACAATCAGTCTAATTTTTGATCCCATCACTAACCGTGAAAACGTAATTTACTTCTTGCCTAACAATATCCAATTTGTTGACCGTATGTAAACGCTCTCGATTCATCAGTACACACGTTATGCAAAGTCAAACAGTGAAATATTACCTCTTATTTTTTATGATAGAACCATAAACCAAGACGTCTAAACTGGAGACAATACTTGTTGTCATCGAAAGCGAAATGATTACGGGCGTGCTGAGGTACGAAGTTATTAACTACAACTGTTTGGAATATTTATCATGTTGTGTGCTTGTATTCTCGCGGGGAACTTTTCTAGACGGTTGTTGGTTGGCTCAACATAGAACGAGTTAGCCTCAGAAGTGTGATGTAACGCAGCCGAACATTTGACATTGAAAACTTGAAAACAATACAATTTCACGAGCTTAGTTGAACACTTTATTAAAAACAGTTCTTTGAAAATGTTTTATCCAACCCCTGAACGAGCAGAAAAGTGAACTGTGTAACATTCTGTGTTTACATGATATATAATACATCTCCACTCCAGACCTACCAATGATGTACAATTCGAATGACAAGTTAGTAACACATAAATTTGGAGTTCTTGTGAAAATTTGAAAGTATAGCTTCAACTTACCTGGTACTATATCTAGCATTTCTTGAGACTCCGACTTGAATATCTGTTTGCGATCTATGTGAAGCATTATAAAAATGTCATTTATAATTAGTAAAATTACCTATTCGTTCACATATTCGGTATGAATGCTGAGAAGGATTGCACTCTAGGTTCGTTAATGTGTTTGCAATTAGATTCCAGGATCAGTAATGTGCTATGTCTAGTTTTTTCCATCTATCTAAACAGTGAAATAGGGTTTTCCACTAAAGCACATATTCTGTCTTGAATGAATCAACTATTCACCTGATCACTTATGTATGTATAATGTGATCTTAATGACTTACGCCTGTTGCCCCTCATGGAGGAGCATAGGCTGCTCACAACATTCCCTATCCAACCTTGTTCTGGGCAATCCTTACCAGTTTCTTCCAGTCGCTATTCATCCTTTTCACATCTGCTTCCAATTCTCGATGCAGTGTGTCCTTTGACTTTTTCCGTTTCCATTCAAGATTCACGGTTTACCCTTGCCTCATGATGAAGTCTGATGATCTCCCGAATGTACGTCCTATCCACCTGAAGTATCTTTCTCTGATATCCTCCTCAGCTGGAACGTGGTATTTTCTCCTACACAGTAGGTTGTTGCCGATGGTATCTGGTCAACGGACATCTTACGCTGGGTACTGTTTCTAAATACTTGTACCTTTTTGTTGATGGTTGTACTAGCTCTCGAAGTTTCATCTCCGTAAAATAGAACTAACTGTCTTGAAGTCCATATTGAAGATTCTGACTCTGATGTTGGCCGTTGTTTTAAGTTCCATATGTACATTAGTTGTGGGGACACTGCCCTTACTTTATTAATCCTCTCATTTACTTATCCCCCTTCTCATCGTCTATGCTCACCAGGTACATGAAAGTTTCGACCTCTCTCAGAGTTTCTTCATCAAGTGTGATTGGGTTTATGTTTTCTGAGTTGCATTTGAGGATCTTGCTATATCCTTTGTGTATATCGAGGCCTACTGATGCAGAGGCTGATGCTACACCGTTTGTCTTGACCTGCATTTGTTGGTGTGTACGAGATAGAAGAATCAAGTCATCTTTTCAGTCCATCGGTACTTATTCTTCTTCCGAAATCCTCCTAAATAGAAAGTGGAGCATCTTTGCAGTTACTTCTTTGTCTGACTTTGGTGCTTCGGCTGGTACACTGTTAGGTTTTACTGCTTTCCCATTCTTGATTTGTCTAATATCCGTCGTGATTTTTTCCATCGTTGATGGAATGAAACCCATGGGAAGGTCTGTAGGGGCTGCATCGATGTCCAGTGGATTCAATGGGGCTGGTCTTTTCAGCAGTTCCTCGAAGTATTGTACCATCTTTTCCTCTGTTCTTGAATCTCAGTGACTATCTTTCGTTCTTTGTCTTTGACTTGTCTCTCTGATTTACTATATCTCCCTGCTAGGTTTTTTGTTGTATCATACAGTTGTTTCACTCACATGCCTGCTTCTGTGTATTCAGTATTTGCCTTGACTTTCTTTGCTCTTATTCGACTGTTGTTAATTGCTATTTTCTTGTTCTTCCTTTCTTGAATCTTGTCTAGGGTTCCCATAGAGATCCATTCCTTATGATGATGATTCTTAGGACCCAGAACTTCCTGACCCGTTGAAATTAATTTTTCTTTGACCACTTTCCACTTGTCCTCCTTGGTAATTTCTTCTTTCTGAAGATCCTGTAAGGCTTAGAACCTTTTGTTGAGAGTTATCTTGAATTCGACCCGACCCTCATTCTTTGTGTTGGTTTGGGACAGGCAGAAACTCTAGAAGAGCTACAGGTGAAGTTATAGAATATATATTAAACTCCTTCATTCAATTCAGTCTCATTAGATGTGTTTTCTTAGGTTGTTCTTCGTACCCCGTTTTCTGTCCCGTTAACAGTAGGTTTATGACAATTGTGAGAGTGTACATATCCAACAAGACTTACGCTTCCTAACGTTTTGATTAACTTATGCTTTTTATTAGTTCTGAAGTGTATGGTAAGCTTAAGTTAATAGAAGAAACTTCACACCTGAAGACTAATCGGAAGATAATTCAGAAGAATTAAGAAAAGCGTTGTGCACCGGGATGTGTTTACAAACGGTGTAATGACTAATGTAACATATATCTTTACACGTTTTTTAAAACTGTGAGTTAATGTTTATTGACAGACTGGGACATCCTTCACTAATTCCGGCTATCGGATCCATTTTCTAGCAAAATATGTGGAGAATCATTTATTGTGAAGGATTCTCAAAACTAAAGTGCTCGTTAAGTAAAAAATCAGGCGGTTCCATTTATTTTATCCTCAGAAACATTTGCTTCGAACGAATTCCTTGTAAGCATGGATACATACGATTAGTATAAACGGAACGCCGGTGAAACATGTATATGCATCTGTGCTTTGAAATGATAATTTTTACTTCCAAGCAGACTAGATTATTTTCCAATCCACAATTTCAACCGGAATTCGTCTTCCAAAACTTAATGGAACCTATTTTTCAAAATTATTAATTAATCTAGTTCACTACACTGATTCAGAAATCAAGATGAACAGCTTTTTAAACAGGTAAGAAATATTGTTATGCCCATTTTCTTTATCCGGTTGTAATCATTTCTTGCATATCACTTCATGCTACTTCTTAATGATCCCTCCATTCTTGCGTGCTATTGGTTTCCATTATGTGTTTATAAATTTTTGTCAACATTACAACAAGCTACTAGCGGTCGCTTGCTCCCTCGTACTTTATAACCGCACTTCGAGTTGCCCTTACAGGAAGCCTTTCTCTTCAAGAAAACATGGATTCATCGATCGCTAGAGATATCTTATGAGCTGAGGTTTGTAACAAACTAGTGTATATTCCTTAATTGCGTAACCGACATTTTGAAAATTCATTGAATTTTTTGAAACTCAGTTTCACGCATATCTCAGTCCTGTAGTGGACACTGATATATCTAGTATGTTCCAATTTAACAGTAGTTTTAAATAACTTCGCTCAAGTTTGCATTGGAGTATTCGGTACCATAGTCTAACCTTTGTGTATCATAGTCTGTTCAACAATGTTTCTGATCTGCGTTTATGCGGCGGTGAACACAAGGTCTCTTGTTACCCTCTCAAAAGAAAAAATTTTTTTTGACACCTGTGTCCATGAAAAAACACATTATCCCGCTCCTATTTCATGCCAAATTTGTGTTACTGGATGTCTTTCCGAGAAAGACCGTTAAACACAATCTCATATGAGGACTGCAGTTATATCATACTCTCGGAGTGCGTGTTTATGTGAATATAGTGACAGAGTTTGCTCCATTTCCAAAATCTCTGAAACCCACAGTGGGTGATGTCTCGTTCACTTTGTTGTTTTATTGAAGCTTTAGGCGTCCCTGTGTGCAGATATTTTACTACCTACACAAATTTTGAAGCATTGATGAGCGGTTTTTTCGTGGTACAACTCGTTTCGTGATATTGACGTCAAATATAGATTCTCGAATGAAAAAATCCAAACCATCATAACGAGTCTTTTTCAGATTGGCCTGTAACGTCGTAGTTTTTACCCTGGATCTAGCCTAAGGCCTATTTTCAGCCTATAAATGTAGTAAACGGTTACTCCATTGTCCAACTTGTATTCCATATCAAAACATAGTAAGTAGTAATCGGCAACTTTTCTGATTGCGGTCGTACATAAATAAGATAGAAGATTTGGGAAGTGGTCAGATAAGTAACTATTCGGATTGTGTTCGTCAACTTTTCTATCACTAGTTGTTCGATGAAGGTAGTACTAAAAGAGGAGTGAGTTTTATGAAGAGAGTTTCACCAGCAGTTACTAGTAGATGAGTAAGTTTTTGAGGTTACGAGGATTCTGTTTAGATTATCAGTCACGCTTGCATGTTGGACAGTTTTTATTGAATACAGGCCAACTTTCTTAATACAGTCGGGGAAATGAAAGCATTTTCAAAACGCGTGAGCAAATATGGCTGGTAATGTTTGAAAATTTACAGTTTTAGGAAAAGTTTGAGGTTTTTCATAGCCTTGTTTCAAAACCTCTCTCCAGAATATAAAAGTCATTCGGTTTTCTCCTAAATTTGGAATATTGGGCTGTTTCTATTGACACTCCTGAATAACTTTTTGATGCATCAAACTTTCTCATGATGAGCGCTCTTATAGTTGATTTTAAAGTCGTGACGAGAGATTGTAAAACAGATGCTTGCTACTTGTCATAAGCAAGGGTTAATTCATTATACTAATCGATTAGACATGAGAATGCTTCGTCCTCCTCTACGAGCAGTTCTTTCAAAGCCGATCACTCTTTAAGAATCTTCTGTTTGCCTTTTTTGTTGGCGGCGAATTTGCTGTTTATGCAAGGAGCTTAAATTTGCTCACAATAGGCTCTGTACAATAGAGCATTAGTTGTCGAATCATTACTCACCAATAACATATTTCGACATGTACAAATGTGTGACGTCGTTTTGACTTTTTCCTGATAAAACGGATTTCATCATTGAATAAGTGATCGTTGAATGCTAAGATGCGAATTAAAAGATTTGTTACTGTAAACAAGGTTCCGAAATGCTGGGACGAAAGCCGTAAAATTGGAAGTTTCTCTCATAATGAGAATATCTAATTTGGGAGAGGGAAATAGTGGTTGTTTGGTAATCTTATCAGACTAGAAGATAGTCCGACAGGTATTAAATGTGTTATATATTTTCCTAGACGACAGCTATGTTTACATAACAAAGTTCTTCGTGAATTTGATATTAATTCAAACTATATTAGCCAGCCACAATTGTGAGCATATTGAAGTCATACCTGTTTATGTCCGCAGTAATCGTAGTTATATGCAACTGTCATATGTGGAAAACCGTAATGATCTTTTATGTAAACAAAAAGTTGTTTAAATACGTCAACGCTGAACATTGAGGGTTTGCGAGTTCATTGATGGCCTTCGAGAAAATTTGAAACGCCTGCGTCCTTTCGTCTACTGGGATCTCTCAAGAATATACTGTCAATCAAGATGTCATCAACTATGCTTCTGGCTTCTAGGCGTTTAACGCCGCTTTTGAGAACATCACAAAACTTCCCTTTATTACGGTACTATTTAAAAACGGATACTGGTGCGACTCAGAATACTTCCGGAAGAAAAATCAAGAAACTGATGGTTGCTAATCGAGGTGGATTTTTATTATATAAATTTTTAACTACTTTAGTTTTGGAACTATCCGTAATAATTGCTTGATCCTGTCAATATGTTTTGGTAGTATCCATAAATACGTGTATTGTTAATTAACTGTGAAAGGTCATCATTAATTTGTAGACTTTTTGGATCACCATATATAGTAGTTTTCAGTGGTTGGGCTTGTTTATTGATACACCGACGGCATGCCTCTACCGAGTTTCACAAAATATATGCGGTGCTTGTAAACCTGTTTAAAGCGCTCTTTGCTTAGCTTTTTTTAAACGAGTAGTAATTATCAGTTATATCTAGATTATCTGATTGTAGAGGTTCTCTGTCTACATTTGTCCGAAAATCGGAATGAGATTGTACTACAAGAGATGTTTTTACACCCTGTCCAGTTCTGTCGTGCAATGATATTCGTATAACAGACTCACTGACACTCAATTGTTAATAATTCACCCTTATTTCCTTTACTCTCTTTATTTTCCTGTCTTTACCTTCTCACTAACTGTTAGCAAAGCTAATATAACAGTTCTTATGGATTTTCGGCTTTCAACTCATGTTTGAGGTCTGTGGTTAGATGAATCCTTTCAGAAGCCTTTTGAATACCATCATAAATATTTCACCAGAAGCTTCGACGAGTGGCTGCAATATTCAGAAATGCAGTTTGTTGGCAACAGCTAGTTTGGGAGGCTTTGTTTGTCATTTTTTCTAAAACTATTGAGTCCTATCCTTATTTAATTTCAAATCTACCTGAAATTTTAAAAAATATACAAAGCCGGAAATTTCGGCGCGAAGAGACATCTGTCGATTGTAATTATCTGAATATTTGTGTTATACTAGTCGCTTGTAGATTGCACATGAACTACTTGTGGAAACACAACTTGTCACTGCTAATCTATACTGTTTTGAAGGCTTAATTTATTAACCACAAAGTACTCTTAATGAGTGTTTTGAGCTATCCAGTAGTTTCTCTGAAGCAGTTTGTCGTGAAGCATTTATGTGTTTGTTTATGAACCTTGTATCTTCCGACTAAATGATTCTAAGCAGTTAGACGTGAAGCTGTAGACTCAGGCCTCATATTATTTGGCAGTCGTCAAGGCCCTAATGGCCTAACTCCGGAAATCTTTGGAGATGACATTCCAGTTCTGGCAGTTAAGTTGATTAAGGTATTAGCTGAAATCTGGGAACTGGACGTAATTCCATCTGACTTATCCTAATCGTTGGTAATCCTGGTTCATAAGGATGGGCAAATATTTTCTGATTATGACTACAGAGAAATCAGTTTGACTAATACAGTCTATAAAACATTATCTTGAATAGTCATCCAACGTCTAACCTTAACTCGCAAAGAGCGAAGCTGGAGAAACAGACTGATGTCAGACCTGAGTGTGGTTGTGTTGACCAAATATTCACTCTTTATCAGGTCTCAGCACTCGCACACTTATTTAAGTCCAATTATAGTGGTATATCTCGACTTCGAAGTAGCATTCAAATCTGTTAACTGGGAGGTTTTGTGGCATTGTTTACTTGTGAAAGGCGTACCAAAGAGGTACATAAAACCTGTGAAGGCTCTCTACTCAGGTACTGTTGGTCAATCCAGAGCTTACGGCAAGTTTTTACCAGAACTATCAACTTCAAGTTGTATTCGTTTGGGGTTGTTCACTGATTGCCTTTTTATTTGATTTCGGCATAGATATCTGTCTAAAAAGATAACTTTTTATCTAACTTTTCACTTTGTCTCTTTTAAGGAAATTCACTTGGCGACTTATAATACATAGATTAGAGTTTTATTTGATGGAAACGAATAGATGCAGAGTCTTCTAACTGCCTTGAACAACAATGGTAGCATGTTTAGAATGTGTTTCTCTCCTTCCAAGTGAAACTTTTACTTGATGACTGGTCTTCGTCAACGCTTGGACCAATGATAAAAAGTGCAATGATTAGGCGCGTCGACTACTCCACTTATATTGAAAGTCTAGTTAGCCCTGATGGGTTGGTGTCTGACAGAATCTCAACACGGATTCAGGAATCCCAGTTGATATTTGCCAACTTACGTTACTTGTAGCATAGGCGAGGTATTTGTATGCCAATAAAAGGGCGTGTATACTACATAGTAGTCCCTTATGTTCTCCTTTATGATCGTGAAATATTGCCTATGAAAGTAGAAAACATGCTTAGGTTGTAGACTTTTGATCATATGTGTCTTTAAAGTATTTCTCGCGTTCTGTGGAACGACCAAGTGAGAAATGTTACGGTTAAGTACAAGGTACTCAGGAAAAGTAGCAAATCAACTGATGAAGATATGAATCTTCAGCAACTGAAGTGGTTGGAATATGTGTTATTACGCACAGCCACCGCCTACCTCAATGGTAAATGTTGTCTGATGTCAAAGTAGGCTAGGGACAATCTTGGATCATGAATACCAAACCATGGCACTAATCCAAGAATTCATTGACTGTTCTTCTCAGCCATAATGGTAGATGTAGACTCTGAGTGATATTGCTTAGAACTGCCTAAAATTGAGTAGATTCTCTCGCTTTTTGTCTTACTCTCGATTTTGAATTCTAGTATTCTTTCACACATATCTTTTCACTCTATCTCTTCAAACCATATTCCCAATGTTTAATCTTTCTTATTAACGTTACTAATACATAACTTCGGTCTTTTTTGTCACTCATCTTTTTACCTTAATCTTATCTTGCTAATGTGGCGTGGTGACTGGTGCCAATACACATCTGTGTTGGTCTGTACGTTGATAATATCTGTATGTCCGATGACGTGGATTTATTTCCTACCGTGTATTCCAAATATGCACTATTTTTAAAAATGAAATGCATTTTCCTCACAAAGTTTCATTTTTGATACATCTTATTTTTAAGAAAATCAGTATGTATGGAAGTATGGAAGATCTAGAGCATATGACGTGAACTGAATTCAAATCACTCCTCAGTGTTTGTTGCTTTTCTTTTATTAAAAAGGGACCAAAATGTAGTAATAGGGATCTGAGGAAATGGATGGCTCAGCATTTGAAACATGTGCATTTTGTCCATTCAATCTCAGATTCTAACTACTTCATCTACTGAGAGCTTAAACATCCATATAGTATAATTACTGCCTTACACAAAGGGCATAGTTCAGTTCTAAGTACAAAACCTGCAACGTGGTAAATGAGTCACACTAACTATTCAACACAATTGCAAAATGGTACGAGGTGAAAAGTTAGTGAAAAATAATCACTTATTCATTAGTCATAGAGATAAGAAATCAGAGAACATGAACAACCATTGGGGATAATCATTTTCAGTCCCATTTTTTTTATTCGATTATTATTTTTTAACATTTCTAAATAACTGACTGTTCACTTTGGAATTTACGACCAGTTATCAGAGATTGTTTATAAATTAGATCATCTGATATCTAATATTTTTCCTTTGTTTTAATTGGTAGCATAAGATAGTAAGAAATGGTATTTACACATTTTATCTGTAGCAATAACAATCCTAGTTTTATCATTGCCAGTGTGAAATAACATGCACATTTTGTCATTTTCTCCCCTCACTTTATTCTATTCAATGAGTCTAATTTTCACTCTAACCTCTTTTTTATTTTAAAGGTGAAATTGCAATTCGTATTTTCCGTGCATGCACTGAAATGAATATTCGAACAGTGGCTATTTATAGTGAACAAGATAAAATGCAAATGCATCGTCAAAAAGCTGATGAATCATACTTGATTGGGAAAAGTTTACCACCGGTGGCTGCTTATCTTAATATCCCAGAAATTATACAACTAGCTCTAGTATGTTCAACAACTATTTAATACATATGTATGCATTTTTATTTTATCCTATTAGGATTTTATTATTCGAAGAGGGAATTTCCGAGTATTAAGACGTAAGAAAAGAATGCTGGTCGACGGATGAACACTGCTATAACATGATGTGATCGTGTTATGGGTGCTCACGAGATTAAATCTTCGATACAAGCGCCTGAATGATTTTAAATAAAAAAAGGCCGGGATAGTGTTTTTTCTATATTAAAAAGATATAGTTGTGTACTAATATCAACCCCAAAAATAGCGTAAGCTATGTTGTAAGCTATTGAAGAAAATCAGTTCGTGATATTTTCATTCTCCGTTCAATAAAGACCTAACTCTTAGGCCTAATTCTTGTCGTCTTATCGAATTCGCAATTGTTTTATTCCAAGAATTACGATGATTATAAAACGGTTACATTTCAGACAACCATCGGTATATGAATCAGTGTATGATAACTAACTGTCATTAGTGTCCTATCTTTCTCACACTAAACTCTGTCATCTTAATGATCTTGACCACAAGATCACATATTCGAACCCTACTTCTACTTTGTTTTGAGTAGACGAACATTATCGCCATCCCTCGTATAACGTTTTTGAAACTATAGTCAAGTACATGAAATTCTACTTGCTTACCCAGTTACATTACTTGATTTCCTAATTAATTTTTCCAAATTCCATAATTATTCTTGTAAACCTTCAGAGAAGACTACTAGGATGTATAAGTTGTATACTATTTTGAGCTTGATAAGAGATTTTTTATCGCTTAACGGTTTTGTAAAATGAATCATAAAAATATCTAATGTAAAATAGTAGTCAAATAAAACTATTCAAGGAATGAAACTAAATAGCTCTGAAGATTATGTAATATCGATAGATATCAGATTACTATTTTATTTGCATATTGATCATAGTTTTTTATTTCTATACTTGCTTTCATGCAGTTTACTCTGATATGCATCAACTAACCTTATTTTGGAAATCTTCAATCCATCCATCGATAATTAGTTCTTAGACATTTTATATTTTAATTGAAGATTATTGTTGAATTGACCTTTTATATTAAATTGCTAATGGTTTTTTATTTCCCGTTGTTGAAATTCAACACTTCAATTGATCAGTCTTTGCCATCATATCTTCAGCGAATACCCTCGATATAATACTTTGTCAAAAGTTTTAGCATGTGTGGATTGTAGTTAGAAGTAACATCTAGGACGTGTGTTTCGTCTTGTTCAGTAATTGACGTCTGATTTTATCCAACATCCTAGTGTTAATATTTACCCTGACAATCGAACCCAGTACCTATCGTTTCAGTTCCTGATGCACTACCCAGTATATGATGCGAGTTCAAATGTGAATATTAACACCAGGATTTAGGTTAATTCATCTGATGAACCGTGAATGAGACAAAACGCACTTTATAGATTCCAATCCTAGCCGAAATCCAAATATAACACAAAAGTTGTGAGTTAGCTAAGGTGTGAATGAATGAAAGCTCATGGTCATGAAGTAATTCTAGATGGTATGACTGAAAATCTGCCAGTATCGACAATGCATTCATTTCTCTAGATCTTGAATATATTTTTGTTCTAAAGTTTTCCCCTTTCACTTTCATTCATACCATTCAAAACATTGAACATGAACTTAGTTTCCTACTATTATAACAATAATAACAATAATGGTCATAATGGTCTGTTTAATTTATAACCTAGTATACAACTATGCACGTGTGTTTGTTGAATTACATCCTACTAGCAGGTTATTATTGAAACATTCTCCCTATATATTTATATAAAGTTAGGTCATTATTGTGCATACTTACAACGATAATTTGTGTTTATTTTGCAAGAAAAATGGTTATTTCAACCTTCATCAACGCATTTGTTATCTATCTCTCATATGTTTACAAATAGAATTCTTCACAGCATACATGTTTATTCCTTTGTTCATTTCAATTAATCATTACAAGTAACATCATACGTGCGTATATAGCTGTTGCGTTTTTTCTCTATTCCTACAATTTGACTGTCGTTATACCTATCTTTTAGCTTTTCAACAAAACACACAATCATTCTGTTTCTTTTTTTGTGTCTTATTACGACAACCATAGAGACATGATGTAGAAGCTATTCATCCTGGTTATGGATTTCTTAGTGAACGATCGGAATTCGCACAAGCTTGTGCTGATGCTGGTATTATATTTATTGGACCGCCGGCTAACGTTGTAAAACGTATGGGTGATAAAGTTGAAGCTCGACAGGCTGCTATTAATGCAAATGTTTCAGTAAGCATATTTACAAATATGTAAATGTTATTTTGAAAAATATTCTGTATGATGTTGCAATAATTCATCGTTTGCTGCGAACCATGTTTAGTGCAATAGAAATAGTCTATAGAGAAGAGTTTACTTGAACAAATATTGTATATTCTATTAGAATCGATTTCTCTGACCTGGGTAATTCAGTCGTGAAGCTTCCATTTCCTTTTCTGGACGATTTCATCCATAATTCTATGTGAAGTTTGCATTTCTGACATTACCTAGAAAGACGGTGAAAGCATTGCAAATAAATCATCTCCAGCTGAAAGAACAATTAATACTTCACCAAAACCATCCTCTTAAGCTACAGATATTCTTCACCAATCATCATAACACTGTAGTTGCTTAACAGTTTAATTGATACGAAATTAAAGAAAAGGAGAAATGTAAAACTGATTGAAAATTGAATTGAAATTTCATTTTTAGCCTAAATTTAACATAAGGATACAATAGCCAAATTAACAAATTCATTACTTGTAAATAAAGAGAACAAAAAATGTCAAGGAAGACAAATAAACACTCGTGTTGATAAGTTACTGTTACTGTTCTCCCCATCCAAATGTAAATTGTTACTCCAGGACTGGCCTGCGTCAACACCTGAACTAAGGATAGGGAGTGAAGTAGTCGAACACATCGACAACTTCACTTATCTTGGAAGTCTGATCAGCCCTAATGGGTTGGTGTCTGACTAAATCTCAGCACGGATTCAGAAAGCTCGTTTGGCTTTTGCCAACTTACGTCACCTATGGCGAAGACGAGATATCCGTCTATCAATTAAGGGACGAGTATACTGCGCAGCAGTTCGTTCTGTTCTACTTTACGGCTGCGAAACATGGCCATTAAGAGTAGAAGATACTCGTAGGTTACTAGTATTTGACCACAGATGCCTTAGAAATATTGCTCGCATCTGCTGGAATAACCGGGTAAGTAATAGTGAGGTTAGACGCAGGGTATTAGGGAATGATGGTAAATCAGTTGATGAGGTTGTAAATCTTCATCGACTGAGATGGTTGGGCCACGTGTTACGTATGCCTGAACATCGATTACCACGACGCGTAATGTTGACTAGTGTAGGGGATGGTTGGAAGAGAGTTAGGGGCGGCCAAACCAAAACATGGCATCAGTGCTTGAAGTCACTAACTTCTAGTCTGAGCCATGTTGGTAGATGCAGACTACCTGGTTGGGGTCCTCGTGACTATCGTAACCAATGGTTGGAGACTGAGTGACATGGCTCAGAATCGATCACAATGGCGTAGGTGTATACACTCTTTATCTTCCCTTAAACCTTGAGATTAAAATTGCTTCATAACTTTTTTCCTTCCTATACTATATCCTTATATACAACCTTTCTTTATATACTACCACCACTAAATTAATTACTTCTATGAATTTGGTGTTCATCTTGTGCTAACGAGGTATGGCAACTTGGACCGATGCATATATGTGCCTGGTCCTACGTTGTCGCTGGCTGACTGATTGACTGACTGTTACTGTTCCTATAAACACACAGTGCAATTAGGCAGTCACATTGAAAATCATTGGTTAAAGATAGTAATTAAGTATTTTTCCTGAATTTGAACCAAGATTTCTGTAGAAAACTTTCTTACTGTTCAAAATATTTGGACGTTTACTTTTTCAAATTATTAATTATCAGGGGGTTGTTTGTGGAGATTTTTAGTAATTTTTTATATATAGTTTAAATCATGAGTTAATTGGAGCTAGACCACTATGGAAAACCTGGAAGCACTAGATGTCCGTTTCGTCGTATTGTGGGACTCCTCAGCAGTGCGCATCCACGATTATCAATTTCATATATAATTTCTTACATAAATGCCCTTATTCTGTTCAGAGTAGCGCGAATAATGTAAGATTATAGCATGCAAAAATGAGTATTAGGAATATTCAGATAGGACTGTATTTGGCTGAACAGGAAGTAAATATTTCCATAGTCGTATAATAAGTTTCCAATAAATAGTCTTCATCACTAATTGAAATTATTTGAGGTGGGGATTAAAAAGAACAACTATTTTGTTATCATTAAGGACCTGTCAATAGTGCCCGATCACGAAGCTTACATGAGATTGAGCCAATGACCCTTAGGTTTCACAGTGAACATAATTCCTTTAAGGCAATGGACCCAAATCCTATCGATCTATATTTTCAGCTTTATTTTCTAGTTTTAAATCACAAGCTCATCTTAGTTAAATTACCAGTAGAAACCAGGAAGCCCTGGAAGACCGTCTCATCTTAGTATGGGACTCTCCAACAGGGAGGGTCCACGACCCCACACCCAGAATCCAAACCTAGTACCTTTTATCTTGCACTTAAACTCTTAACCTCTAGACTACTGAGTCAGCATCCAACGGTGTTAATGTCCGAATTCAACCAATCCGCGGTCATGAATGGACACTTCTGGGGGAGTCCCATACTAGAACGAAACGGTTGTTCAGTGCCTTCGGGTTTTCATCAGTGGTCTATCTAAAATCAGCTTGTGATTGAAACTGAAAATACTACAAACTCCACAAATTCCTAATACTTTCAACTTTAGTCAGTTTATAATCTAGCACAATTACCAACTGGTATGGTCGATAAATTCCTGTATCATTAGGAGCTTCTCGGATCTCATAGAATACGTCCTCTTCCTAGAACTTCAACGAATTTATCTTAAGACCAACCATTCGTTAGTACATAATTTCAGCGCAGTATATCTAAAGGTATCGTGCTCACCGTAATGAGTTAAAGATCCCAGGATTAATCTCGTGTGTAGTCGTTAATGTGCACTGTTAATGATAAGTTTGAAACTAATATTCTACATTATCAGTAAGCGTTCGAGGTATCTCTTTGATAACATTTAGGACTGAATTTTGACTATTCTCTGTTTACATATGCATATTGTGTGCGGTTCGCCTCGATATACAACTTTTCTAATATGATTTATCAGTATCAACACTGAGATACGGATACATCCAACCAGCAAGTCCCAAATAGGGCAAAACACCCAGCCTAGCTTCCACTGCTAGCCACAATCCACCTATTCTAAATATCATTTGATAGTCAGTTGCCCAGAATTTGATTTTCATCATTTCATTTTCATTTCATTTCATTTCATTTTCATATATATATATAGTTAAATATTTGACTGACGTTTAACTAACTTGTTGTGAGGAATTCAATCTTCCAATCATTACTTGCTACAATCTAAATCACAACAAACTTAAAATACAATGTAAACGTTTTCTCAATACTAGAAGCAGGAAAGAAACTAACAATGATGATTAGATCCACACTATTTAATCCTAACATTATTTACTTTATTGTCCATTTCAACAAAAATGTTCAATTTTCAACCGTTTTTGTTCTTACTATCGACTTTTTATAATAATTTCTAATCAGGTTGTTCCTGGCAGTCCTGGACCGATTACTTCTTCTGAAGAAGCCATGGAATTCTGTAAACAGTATGGATTACCAGTTATACTCAAAGCGGCTTATGGTGGCGGTGGTCGTGGTATGCGTGTAGTTCGGAAACTTGAAGTACGTTTTTGTATAGATGTAGACATATATGTTAGTTGTTGTTAAGTTCTCAACTTGTACTTTTACCTATTATTATGCTTGGTAACGTATTCTATTTCATTGTGATTATTGACTCAAATAGCCTAAAAGAAAAGGTTTTATTTGACCCCAAGGATAAACCAAAATGATCTATAAATATACTACTTTTTTGTGATTTATTTACAGTCAAATTTATATTAATTGAATTCGTTGGTATTTAACATTAATTAGTCAATAACTTATTGTATGAACTCACAATATCATACAATTAAGCATCTATAACCAACAGATACATAATTGACCAAGTCATCTAATTTCTCTTTCACAAAATGCGACTACATGTCACAGACAATCAATTTAACATGTTAATCACACTTTAATCAATTAAGTCACTGATCACCGTATTATTTTTACTTCTATCTTCTGGTGTTTATTGGGAGCTATACTTTATCAGATTCTTCGCAAATCATGATAAGATTTGAGAGGGATCAATATTTATTGCAATAAATCCGAACTACAGAGATACAGCAATAAAACAATTAGTTTTTTTTTAAAAGATACATCTCTATTCGTCCACCAGTGCTCATTAGTTGAAAATAGGATAAATCTGGGTTTCAAGTTGAGCCTAATTAGACTATTCAGTAGTCAGGACTCTATCCTGTTAAAAATTGTAATTATCGATATAGTGTCATTTATTAACAACTGGATAGTCAAATTCATATGCGATACGCTTATTTCTGCAGGAGTCGACAATTGTCACCTGTTAACCAAGAGAGAGAGAGAGAGAAAGAAAGAAAGAAAGAAAGAAGAGCATGCGTGGTAATATTGTGTATCCTTATCAATTTATAACTGAAAATTGCACTCTACTTGTATAGATGTAGGTCAACTAGACGTGTGAGATCATCTTTTCGTTTTTCAATGTTCAGTAACTGTGCCGTATCCAGAACTTTTTGGATATATTTATTTTCATTTAGTGGATTAGTGCCGCGTATAGAATATCATTTTTGCTGGTGATTTAATTTCAAGAATTCAATGTAAACTACGAAGTCGTCGGTGTAATACATCCTAACATGGTTTATGAAAACAAAAATACAGTGGAAGTTGGGTCTTGAGATGAAATGTCCAATGAAAATTGCACTCTTATGTACAACACTCACATACTAACTGAACGGCGAAATCCCCGGAACTATTGGATACTGCCCACTTATCGAACATTGAAAAGTGGATGGATAACTTCAGACCAATCACACTTAAAAAATAAATTGACTCATTCACCTTGTATTTAGGTATGAGCCATACTCTAAGTGTAAAGACTAATAATATTACCCGATTATCCAAACTGAAGTAGGTGGAGCATGGTTCGAACCCAGTACTAAGTAGCAGATAGTTGGACTCCTTAATCACTAGCCCACCTATTTATAATAATCTCATCTAACATAATACTCTTAGGAGAACTTTAAGGATTTTCATGTTTAACAAGTGTGTCTTTTGAGTAGATGTAGCTTGAAACGTACAAACATTTTAAGGTTTCAAAAGTTTAAAATATTTTACTTCAAGTTTGAACTTTACGTAGTTGTAATCCAGTTAACAGTGACCAATACGTTTTAGGGATCAAGTTACATAGAAAGTCAAATGACAACCTAATTCATGATTCAAACAACTGAGAGTGGATTATATCATACGTGTGTTATGAAATAGGTTTCGATGATTTTATAAACAGATTTTCAATTGTTAGAATGAAAAAAGGAATGCCGATCGATAAATGACATGCAATTATATGAAGTGGTCAGAAATGATGGATGCGTACGAGACTGAATTATTGAAGTAAGCCATCAATCAAACTAATCTCAAAAGACAATACAGTTGCCCAGTACAACAGATGTTTTTTCCTGATAAAATATTAACAGAAATATACGCATGATTATATGTCATGGGCGATTGGAGAAAATCAATTTTGTAGACCACTCACTATCCAACCAATTAAGACCCTAACCATTATATCAGTGTATAGCAGTCTGATTTAAGGTTGACAATTTAATTTACTATAACCAAAATTGTTTATTTTAAATACTTGTAATCTTTTGTGTTTGTTTACATGAAGATACAATCACTCTGTAAATAATGTCTTTATTCGCAATTAATTGATCATCGACTAGTGAGCAGTGCCATCGTTGTTTAGTCGATTAAGTACTGAACGAATCCTCTCGATCAAGTTGCAGCGTGGTCATCAGTGTAAATAACTAGATATCGCTTACACTATCTAACATTTTGACATCATAGTGCATGTGATGTCGAATTACTTAGACTAGTGACCACATTTCAAATTTGTCGGTAGAATTTAATCTGTACTCAATGACAAATCTTTTGTAGGTATCTCGGTCCTATTGAATATCAATTAGGACCTGAATAACTCAATGTTAACAACTCAGTCTGTAAAACTGGGTGCGATGGATTTGAACCCTACAGAAACTATCAGTTCTCTTGAGATTGCAGATACATCTTGATGACAAGTCCCGACTACCACGAAAGCTAAGTAGAGTAGGGTTTCTTTCCAGCTATTTCCAACTACCTAAGAAAATAACTTTATTTATACCGTATACAAATGTATGTATTTATAATACTATCCAGATATTCAAAGTGAGGTAATAATTTGTCTCAATTGCGAAATCCCATCTTCATTTGAACGTTTAAAGCTAGACACTAAAGGATGTTTAGGTGACCCTTTATTACTAGATAATCTTCATTAGTGGATTAACTGTTGAAACTACTTTCGAAGTAATTTGAGAAACATTTGATCTATTAATTTGAAGAAAAATAAGATTTTGATGTTTGTTTACCAGTTAAATGAAATAAACGTGGTTTCCACTCCACATTAGTGGGGATGTGACCTTTTTCGGAAGCCAAGTCATGTAATAAAATATACTGTCGAAATTTGTTGATAAGACGGTTTTGTTAAAATAACCGTTGAAAATGTGACATACTTTGTTAAAGAAAGATAAATAATTCTATTATTGATATTTCCTTGAACAATGATTTTAGACACACCTCCTATTCTAATTCTTATCCTCAGCTTGATCTAATCCTAATAACGAAAAAAATTTGGTCAGGCGAAGCAAATACTACGTATACATTTAGTTATAATGTTATTATAACTTTTACAGCGTATCAAAACTATGACACTGGTTTAAGGTGAATAAAGGTTGTTGCTCTCTCTCTCTCTCTCTCTCTCCGTCTCTCTAATTTACTACTTTACTTGGGATTCATTTTGTTCAAATAAAGTTCATCCCGGTTAATCAAGTTGTCTTCTTTAAAAACAATCCAACTTTCTGTATAAAAGGTATAAGGGAAATAAATTTGTACTAATTTCTTCAATATGTTCAAACATTGTGTCTATATATATTTTTCAACCTTAATTATTAACCTTTGCTATCTTAAATTTGTTTGAACTGAATAATTATGCATGTAAATTATATATGGTCAAGAACTACTTAAAATTGTTTAGCGGTGTTTTGCTTTTTGAGCTAGATAGTTTAATCGTAAAGTATTTGACGTATGTTCTGATAGTGTTTAAGGGAACTATGAAAGCTTCACAATTAAGCTATCCCAGCTTAGTGGACACGATACTTCAAACATCCTCATCACGAGCCGCAAATATTCTTTATCAGCTATCAAAAAAGTCTTACAAACCAGTGGAATGCTAAATACTAGAAGTTTCATATCGAAAGATTGGACTTGCTGACATATCCTTCTCCCCGTCTACCCTTTGAGAAAAATAGGGAGACGAATATGTTAGGATTCATGCATCTCTTCTTTATTATGAGTGAAAAAAGTAGATATGCCAAATGAACTGGTAGAAAATTTTGTCTCCAAAGACTAGTGACATATTGTAACCTAAAAATCTTTTTAAAATATAAAGTTTTGTAAGTACCAATTCCGTGAGGACAATTGATCAATAAAAAAGACATGATGATGTAATAAACAGGTGGTAATACTAGATAATAGAATGATTAGAGTCGATTAAATGTTCAGGAATGGAACTTCGAACTGCTTTCCGCTCACCCCTGTAGAACCGCACTGGGGCATGTTCTCGTATCCAAGTTGAAAGCAAGCGCTGGCTATGGCTTATGTATCGTGCTCCACAAGAGCAGGTGAACTAGTAGATGCACATGAAGGACATCAGAAGGGGGAAGCTTATTTTTTACCGACACGTAGTGAACAAGTTTATACTAGTGAGTGTTAGTCGCAACCTAGGTTGATTTTAATGTTGTTTATACAATTCATCCGAATCTACCTAGATTTCTTCGTATCCAACTATTTAAAACAGCAGAAGCTCTTGCCAGCAATGAACTCAAACCAGAATTCTTCATACCAAAGAAGCACATCTTATCGTTATAGTTACCTTGGCCTTAATCTATTAGTATTATTGCCATTATTATTGTATTCCATATTTGAAAATATTTCCCCTCCCCCACAGAGTACTTTGGTAAAATATTAAGACAATACATTGAATACTTCATTTACACATCTATCAATTGTTTCTTCATTCCTGTTGTCATTACGATTATTCTCTTCATATTCCTGTTCTCTTCAACTTGATCGTCTCAATCTTCTACTGCCAGACATTCCACTTCTGTTTGATATTGCATACTACTTATATCTGTCGATATAAGTAGCATGCACCGCAGTAATATCACCTTTCTGTTTCATCATCACTTATTAAATATATTTCTGAATAATTTAAATTTGAAAGCACGTTAAAGAAAAGTTTATTTCAATACTGCTCAATTAATATTGAGAATTCCTTCTTGTAACGAAGTTTTCCCTTTTAAATGAACTTATTACTATTATTATTGAGAGCATTTTGGTAGTATATTTTCTATATCTCAATTTTGATGTGCTTGTCTCTTTTTCATGCTTATCCTTGTTTAATTGTAGGATATTAAACAAAATTTTGAATTAGCCTCATCAGAAGCGTTAGCAGCTTTTGGAAATGGTGCAATGTTCATTGAGAAATTCATTGAACGACCTAGACATATCGAAGTTCAGATTTTAGGTTAGTTTATTTACATATTGAATCATTTCTGCATAACAGTGTTGTTGTCATTGAATTTCATTTTAACAATGATTTAGCTGTGCATACTGAAAGCTTTTAATACATCTAATATTCTCTTTACAACTTTCTGTAACTAAATTGCCCATTTATGCACACTTGAGTTATCTTAAGGTGAATTGAATGATTACTTCCTAACTATAGCTTTTACCGTAGCGTAGTGGTCGGGTTTGCATATTTTGATGACCTAGTCAATTTACATTGACTGGGATTCTTATCTTCTTAGGTCCTACTGTCGTAGGCAGGTCGGTTGGAGAATGTCAGGACTAAAAGGGGAAACTTAAGGCCTAAGAGGAGCGAAGTTGTACTGCTGACCGTGTGGGGGGCTTGACAGCAGTATTTCCCTGACACAACCAGGATCTGCAGTGGTTCCAACTTCTCACAGCAGAAGAAGAAGGTTAGAAAAGAACGAGATCAAAGATAACGTAGCTCACTTTCCCTCACGAACTCCCGTCACCGATGGTAAAGTCTTTAAATTCCATGTATAGCTGGCCCAGATAGTTATCCCTTGCGGTTTGAGATCACACTCCTGTGTGGCTAAGGTCACTACTAGTCTGAGTTCCTTCTCAATCCCCCAAGAAAGAGTATCCTTTCATGGCTTGAGCAACCGGGGGATGGACAAACACCCACACACCACTTAAAACACTCCAACATTTGCTTATCGAATGAAATAGTTTGTTTAAATAGATGTTTTTCATTATAAACTGACCACTGGGTTACAACTGAATGACTGAATGCTTTTGTGCCTATAGAGTAACCGGGATGTTCCACGTTTGATTCAGTGTATGATCCATTGGCGCTTACTGTCGAAGAGTTATAAACTAGGCTTTAACTGATTTCCATCCACGATGAGATTTACCATCTATTTTAAATTTTAAAAAAGCAACTTTAGTAAACCTCTGAACTTTAATACTAGTTGCTTATTCTTAAAAGTCGCAGAAAGTACCAGTAACCTGTGAAACTGAACAAGTCAGGAGTACGTTAGTGAGATGCATCTATCCAATACATAAAAATTTAACAACTTTCTGTTTATGATCAAGAATCCCAATTTTCTGAAAGTGTATTTTTCCCCTATTGTTGAAAATTTTACTTTTTTTTCAGGTGATAAATATGGGAATGTTGTACATTTGTATGAAAGAGATTGTTCTGTTCAACGTAGACATCAAAAGTTGGTCGAAATTGCACCAGCACCTAGTCTAGATCCAACTATTCGTAAATCATTATTAAGCGATGCGGTACGATTAGCTTCTTCTGTTGAGTATGTTCAAAAGTGAAACTATATTTTTCATGTGTAATATATAAAAACTTTTTATACTATATTCGTTAAACTGCAATTTGATTATAAATCACTTGACTTTCAACAAATCTGGTTCCTTGTTCGACTTCCGTCCACCTACTACTATTTAGACATCCGGGTTATGTATCCTTAACATTCAAATAAAACAAGTATGTATGGCTCACAGATAAATTACAATATGAACTACTTGTACATGCTAAATGAGTTTGTTTTATCTACAAATAAATTTTTCACTGTATCACCTAACGTTTCTGTACGCACCACAAAGGAACAATGTGACTGACCTCAATTATAACAACTTGGTTACCTAGTTGAGATTTATGTATATGTACTTTTGATCATATGCTATTTTTTGTTATTAGGCTTATACTACTCTCATTAGTGATTATTTTTACTGTAGAGAGAGTTGTAGAGATTGTTAGATCTTGTGGTTTTACATCACAGATTAACCATAGTTAGATATCTATTGAAACCTGGAAGTAGTGAACAGCCATATCGTCTCTAGTATGGGATTCTTCAGGGACGGGATACCACGTCTCCCCTTTATCCGGCATCTTCAGGTCTCAGGATAAGCTCATAACTCTCGGTTAATAATGAAACAACGGAGGTCCAATTCTCCTAGCTCTACCGGTAAGTTTTACGAGAATGATTATAGATAATCGGGAAATAGAGTTTGATATGATTGTTATCAAAATCGGTGCTCAATATGTCCGGATGCACACTTCCCATTCATTGAAAGAATTATTTGATTAGTTGCAAATTATTTTTATGTACAATATGATTGGTTAAATGAAATGGAGCCAATTCTTTCTTGATTGAATGTTAAATGTTTAAACAAGGTTTGCAAACCTTGTTGTTCTTACTGTCTAAATTTATCAAGGGATCTGGTTGTATAAGTGCTTATGATTTTCACTTTTTAAAACCATATGATCAGTTCAGTCATTTAGAATAGTAGTATTTTAATTGATCTCAGACCAATCACTAACGAACAGGTAGAACTCTGTAACAGCTAGTGAAAAAACTGGGAGTAGGATAAGAAGTTTACTGGCAAAATCGACTCATATGTACGTGTATTCATCCATATATGTCCCTTAGAAAGTTGAGCTATCAGTGTTTCAGCTCTTAGAAATGAAAACCGTTTCTTGATCAGTCACGTGCATTCATCATTTAGGCGACTTCTGATTAGCTCAATATATCAAGATATTATTATTATTATTGTTATCTCATACTTAAATTTGAAGACTTAACACGTGTTTTTATACCAGTGAATAAAAGTTGCAGTGATGTCTTTTTGACATCTGTGGATAATTAGTGGATAGGTGAATGAATTACTGTATTTCCTTGTTCTGTTGGAGATCTAACCCTGGATCTATGGTCTCACACTTGAGCGCTTGACCTCTAGACCCCTAAAACGTGGTCAGTGGAGTTCAAACGTATTAAATATGAGACAGTTCCTTACCGAACACAATGGAAGATGGCTACACAACCTTATGAACCGACTGAATTTAGACATGTACACCAAGAGATATCATTTCCATGATTTAAAGACTAAGTATTGTACGCGAGATCGTAGGTTCTTCATTCAGTCCCATATAGAGTCGTGGATGTGTACTGCTGAACTTTCAATGTTGGGACGAAACAGCTATCCAGTGCTTCCCCGATTTTTACTGAATGTTTGATTCACGTTGTTTCATGGTATCAGTAACTAGAATTAATAAAGTGTATAGATAATTACAATAAACACTGGTTAACGATTCTCTATATCTTAAAATTATTATCCAACCAATGAATAATTTTACCATGAAACTTAATGTATAGGATATGTGTAATTTGTACTATTATTTATATTTATTTATAAAATTATCTTTCAGTATTATTGTATTCTTAATAAAATCATAATATTGACCTCTAATAGGTTTCCTACTTCTAAATGAAAATCATGTCAAACTGATAGTTATAAATGCTATGTTAAATCTCTCCCGTCAAATAGTTTATAATTAATAGTAGCTCTAAAGGTTCTATATGTGTAAAATAAGTAATATGTTGCACAAATCATGTTAAATTGATAATTGATCAGAAGGGGTTTTGTGGAGAATTAAGTATTTTCATAGTTGAAATCATGAGTCAATTGAAGCCTGACCACCATGGAAAACCTGGAAGCACTAGACGGCCGTTTCTTCCTGTTATGGGACTCCTCAGCAGTGCGCATCTACGAATGAGCCATAGGTAAAATGTTATATTGTAAAAAGAGAAATACTTTACCTTATAGAAATTTCGAAATACCTAGACTTGTTCACTTAATCGTTTATTCGATTAATCTGCGAAATAGCATATTTTGCTTTAGAACATATAGACTCTTCATTAATTATACTTCATTAGGAACTTAAAACAAATCAGTGCATAGCACGCGCATTCTTTTTATGGATAGAGATACAAAACAATAAATCTAATATGAAATAAAAGGGGGATTTAATTGTTCAGTTTTCAATATGACCCAAATTTGAATACAATTTGATAAGATATAGAATCAAAAGATAGACGGCTCTATTTGTTTGGTGTTTGTAGAACCCTCACAGTCGATATTTAACCTTCAAATGACTTTAAACATATTATTCTTTTCATCCGACTGAAAATCACATAGCTTTTAAGTCTTTTTATAGTTCTCTTCCTTTCGCCGATATAGACGAATGTATGTTTTTTTTTACCTAGAAGAGTTGACTGAGAAAATACATTTTTATTACATACTAAAGATGTTTTTTGGGTACAGCCACATGTGTAGTGAAATGTACACAAAACCCATAATCTTGAATACAGCCGTATCAAAAACAAGAAGTGACTTAACGATGTTGAACCCTACTTTCTGATAGTTTCGACATCCATGAATCATTCACATAAGCTAGTGAAGGTCGCGTTACAGTTTTCTACGAATTACAGCCCATAATTCATCTATTACTTTTGCAAAAATAAAGGCTGGATGTTCACATTTTACCAAAGCTCAAGAGGAAATGACCTTATAAAATTGTTAAACTTGCTTACATCATTAAAGATGATTTTCGCTGATCTTTGACGCTCTCCAACTAATTTCCCAGAAAACAAACTTCGAGTATGATTTTTTTTCTAAATGATATAGGACTCGACTCCCGAATTGTGAAAAGACAATTACATTGCTTATTTCAAACTTTCTAAATAAGTACATTAACGCTTATAGTGAGGAAAATGCCACTAGGAACAACATATTCAAGAATCGATTCTTCGTGATTGTGACCACATTCATACTAGAATCTAGAATAGTAGCAGCTCGATTGTTATAGGTCGTTATGAAGGAAGTAGTTCTTCCTTAGAGTTTTGACATTTTATATTCACCCTAAGATAACAGTGACCAATGATATCATTCTTCAAATCATTTATATTGCTATACTTTACTTCGAATTCTAATTGATAAGCTTCATCAATAAGTTATGACTAGTTTGTTTTTTGATAACCTATTAAATGTAATACTCATGGACATTTTTGTTTTAACTGGTTCAGATCTATTTTTCTGATTATTACTACTTTTTATCTTTTAGTTATGAAAATGCTGGCACAGTTGAATTTCTATATGATCAAACAACTGGACGTTATTATTTTATTGAAGTCAATGCTCGTCTTCAAGTTGAACATACTGTTACGGAAGAAATTACAGGGTCAGTTTGAAATGAATGTAATTTTAATGTAATTCTAATCACCTATTATCATTATGTTAAAATAATTTTATGATAGTGGTTATTAAGAAATAATAATATATTTTAAAGAACCACTGTAATTCAAAAACGTCGTTGTATTCTGTTTTTATGGCCCCTCGATTTAATGATATCTTTTTTTCCTCAAACTTACATATCTGGTTCTGTTTAAAACAGATGGTACACGTTTCCGAGGAGTTTCAATTGAAAGTAAGATCTCTGTTCAGTTTCATTCCATTTCCAAAGCTGCATTTAAACTAACTTCCTGCTAATCACATAGTAATACATTATTTGACTGGGTGAATTGATATGGATAATAATAATCAACTTGGACTGACAGTAAACAAACAGACAACAAATACGACTGCTATCCTAATACCTTATTTCTTAACTAAACCTTAATAAACTCATAAGGTACCCTAGTTTTGGACTTGAAAAAATTCTTGTTTCTCAAAAATACAAGTCTATTTATATAGATATCAACTAACTTGGAACTGCAATAGAAAAGAATGAGTGAATAATTCATCCTAATTGGTTCAATGGGAGAACGATTAAGGCAATAAGATGATTCGAATAACGTGGTGGTATAAGTCAAACTGTGGGTTGAAATAAATTGTTACATTATCGGTTAGCAGTTTGAAATGTTGATATTTGTTTAGATCAACCATTTTCCGTCGGTATAATAACTTTATTTTAGCATGTTTTTTTTGTAATCATTTTTATAGCCGGTGGTTATGAACGAGTTCCCGTGAAATAAAAGGCCCATTGGAAGTTGAATGTTTTGAACAGTTTTCTCAGCCTTGTTAATTCACTATTTAGCGAAATATTTTGAAGCGAAACATGATCCAGCTTTTGGTTTTAGACGGACTTTCGTGGAGATTGAATTAATTTGTAGGTCGTAATAATCGCAAATTGATCTCAGTTGGGGTAGCATTACAAACCATGTTAGACTGCACAGCTAATTCATACTTGTATGGAATTAATCAACAGTGTGCAACCATGGGTTCTCAAGGAATAGAGCCTAAGACTCATTTTTGTATTGGTTGTTTGGATTTTCCCAATGATGTTAAAGATTTCAATTGATCAGTCTCTTATTGGTATATGTGCATCCTGTGTGGATGGCTTCGATATTGCCTTAAGTCACAAGGATTATAAGCAAATATGGATGGTGGCTGGCATTAGAATCCAGGATGTGCGTTTTGAGGCAACCCGCACAAGATGTACATATGCCGATAAGAGACTGATAGATTACAGTCCTAAATATCAATGAGAAGATTCAAACAACCAATACTAAAATGAACTAAACTTCACCCCATTGCACGAGCTAGTGGCTATCTGGACTCAGTAGCTAAGTGACGATCATCTAATGCTGTTCGTGACGACTCTATCACTTCCTAAATCTCTGAACCCCAACAGTCACTTCACTAGTAATTTATTTCAATACGTTCCTGAAACTCTAGTGAAGTTATTATTGGCTAAATTCAGGTTTGTCAGGAGGGAAAGAATTATCACTAATTTCGTTGGGTGGCTGTAGCGACCTATCGAGAATTGAATAAGATTTATAATATACGACTCGACTTGGAATCAGTAATTCAAACAGTCAGGCATTTACCATGAGACCTGAAGGTCCTATATTCAACCTATGGTGGGGTTACGAATGCACACTTCTGAGAGAGTCTAATATTAATAGATTAAAAAAACCCATTTAGCTCTTTCCAACTTACATCACCTATGACGAAGGCGAGATATCTGTCTATCAATTAAAGGACGAGTATACTGCGCAGCAGTTCGTTCTGTCCTACTTTACGACTGCGAAACATGGCCATTAAGAGTAGAAGATACTCGTAATTTACTAGTATTTGATCACAGATGTCTTAGAAATGTTGCTCACATTTGGTGAGGTCACCAGGTAAGTAATATTAGGGTTAGACGCAGGGTATTAGGGAATGATGGTAAATCAGTTGATGAGGTTGTAAATCTTCATCGACTGAGATGGTTGGTACCCCACCTGAAATCAATCCACGATAAGTCCAACCTACGAAAAGATATTTATCTTAGCAATATAATTTTCTTAGTATTGTTTGTTTGAATCTTCCCATTGATGTTTAGGACTGCAACTGGTCATTCTCTAATTGGCATATGTACATACTGTGCGTATTGCCTCGATATAGCCTAAATTCACAAGCATGGTAAGCAAAGATGGATAGTGGCTAGGAAGTGGCTATCAGGACTCAGTGGCCGAGTGGATAACGCGATGGCGTTTGAAGCGAAAGGTACTGGGTTCGAGTCCCAGAGTGAACATCAACTCTGAGATGCAGGTACATCCAGCTGACGAGTCCCAAATAGGACGAAACGCGCGTTCTGGATTCCACTGCTGGCCAATATCCATCTTTGCTTACCATGCTTGTGAATATAATTTTCTGTTCTTTAAATAATTGGGTTTTTTAAATTAATTTACTAAAATAATAATTCATTTGTTCACATAATCTCACTTCCAAACATTATAATGTGAAAGTTATCAATAACAATGTGGATGGCAGTAATAATAGTGACCACAAAAAAGCTTATTTAAAAAAATCCACCGAAACAACCATTAGATTAGGGTCAAGTAATAATAATAATAACATGTACACTATAAAACAATTATTTAGTGCACTGATTATGAGACATCGATATTATTGACTGATTGATAAATAACGGAAAGATTATTAACATTAAAAGAATGAGCGATTCTAAAAAAATTATTCACTGTACGGTTAGCAAGAATATTTGATTTCATTCTTTAGATCACAAGTGTATCTAAGACTATAAGCCATTAGTGAGTAATGACTTCTATGTTTTTTTGATAACTTGATCGGTAGAATTCTATAAGCACTAAAAGACCAGGCAAACAAGACATTAGTTACTACTCAGTAGTCAATTATCTGCAAATACATCTCATTCCTATAGGAGGTTAGTTGTGGCTCGAATAGCTCAGTAGTGACGCATCAGACTGTGAGGGTAGGTGAAGAGTGTTCAAATTTCACAGAGATCATCAGTTCTCAAGATCGGAGATATATCTCATTGAAGATTGAAACTTACCATGAAATCTATGTTTAAGGTTTCCTATCTACTGCTTCTAACCACCAAACTTAGGAACAGTGCACTCGATGTTGAGTCACTTAGACTAGTGGTCACATCCATAGAGGTCAATCAGCACCATAAAGAACCAGATAAACAATATGTTAGTTACTTATCAAAAGTCAATCAATTGTATCTAAAATGTTGACTGGGCATGTTGAAAGCTAATCACATGTATAGAAAAATGTTTTGTACCACAATAATTGAGATTTGTATTTTGTTTATCACCTTAATTTTTATTTTCAATTGTAGTGTAGATCTTGTTCGATCACAAATTCGTCTAGCTGAAGGCCGTTCATTAAGTGATCTTAATTTAAGTCAAGATAAAATTGAACCACATGGTTTTGCTATACAATGTCGTATTACTACTGAAGATCCAGCAAAACAGTTTCAACCTGATTCTGGACGTATTGAAGTAAGTTGTAACGAAAAAGTTATGGGAAAAGTTTGAAATTACTGAAGCACGTTTTTTTCGTAAAGATTATGTACTAATAACTTCAATAATGTTATTTCCCTAAAATCCTTATGTCTTATGTAAGTCTGTCTTAGAAAGCACAAAACTTGTTTTATAGCTTGCATCACAGATTATCCTTAGTTAAACAATCATGAGAAACCAGACAGCACTGGGAATTCATCGATGGTGACCATCCACAACTTCGCATTTATAATCGAACACACAACCTTCGATCTCGTGCGCGAGCGCTTGATCTCTTGACTACTGAGCCTGAATCCACTGGTGTATAAGTTCAACTTCAGTCAATTCACGATATTGCTCGGTAATTTTCCATCCAACACGGTTAAACTCCTATTTTATTATCAAAATACTTTTTTTGGACATATGATTTTAATTTATTGGTTAGAACTCAATCGTCACTTTGAGTCATACAATTTTTTCTTGCATTTCATGAATGACTTTCTCTCAAGATTACCACTGGGATTCTTTTGATTTATTAGTAATTCTAGTATCTAGTAGTTAATCCACGTGAAATCCGACATTTCCAATTTATAACTGAAGAGTCTGATGATGAAAAAGATATTGAAAACAATTGTTTGTGTTCCAATATTCTTTGTTCTTGAACGCTTTTTTTGTCCGGATTAGTTGCAAAGATAGGAACTTAGGTGTGTGAACTAGAATAAATACAAAGCACACATAAATCTAAGACTAATTTTAGATCACCTTAGTTATTGTAAACAGTTTTGTGTGTGTATATGTGTGTTCATTTTTCACTAAATTGACTTGGTAGTTAATTATTTGAACCAAACACATGACCTAACCTATTAGTGGACATTTCAATAGGCTATTGTAAATTTCATGAATAAATGATAATAATAATATTAATATACAAGTCAAGATTTGATGATATCATTGGATTGTAAAAACTAGAGTAATCTGATTTATCTAGACGTAACGACAGAATATGTGGGTATCAATGCTAAGGTTGGACCTGATAGTCTCAAATAAATTAAGCATTGGGTATAATAATAAATATATTTTTGTTATATCCCAATGAGTAAAAAGATTGTATTTCTGATGTTTTGTGATTTAATGTAAGCCACCTCTTTAGAGTAAATAAGCAACCGAGTTAAATTAACATAAGTTAATCCAGTTATTTATTTTCTCTAAAGAAGTGGCTTACCCCAAGTCACGAAACGTCAGAAATACAATTTTTCTACTCATTAGGATGTAACAAAAATATATTTACTACTAACGATAGAATAAAATGGGTTATGTCTAGGTGTGGAATACAAAACGTTCGTTTCGTTTCATTTGGGACTCGTCAGTTGCATGTACCTATGTCAGAGTGTTGTTGTTCGCACTACAACCAGACTTTTTCTTTGCATATCCCAGCGCATTTGTAACTAAGTGAATAACGCATTGCGATCTTTTAAACCGTTATTAATAACGATATAATGCCACCATACTTCTTAAGATATATATATATATAAGGACAAAGATATTTGTAATTTTAGTTAATTTTCATTTGAAATATTTATTTCTTCGAAAAGTGTTGAAATGTTCAAGGAAGTATTGTAGTCTTATCTATTATATAACTTTATGTAAAACTAACTAATATAATTGTTGAGTGAATGCCTCTTGATAATCAAACCGATGATAAAGTTGTTGATAGATTGAAATCACTAGCAATGATTAGAGCTAGACGGTAATTGTTGATATCAATATGCTTTAGGATTTGTCGGTATACATCTTAAATATAGTTAAGATGATATTACGATCATGTAAAGCAAGGTATACATTTTGTTTTCAAAATTGCATGAATCGATGATTAAAATTGCGTGATTGACACATTACGCAAGGTTTTCTGAACAATAATGAAAAACGTCAGGACACTACGTATGTTTCATACTTGTCGAATGTAAACCAATACTGATGATGTTTAGTGATATTTAGGTCGAAGAATAAAAAGAGAGCATCAGTTACCTCGACATTACAGGTACGCCTTTCTGACTAGTTTCAAAAAGCACGAAATCCAGGTTCAAGGTTTCCCGCCGAAAACCTCCAACCGGTGCCTTACAAAGAGTGGAACCGTTAAACGTGGACATAAATTTACCTAATTAAAAATTCCTGTTACATTTAGTTCTCACCTGCTTCGGTCTGGGCACCCGGGCAGTATCACAACCCATACACAAATCAAGTGACTTGTGTGGTGCATATGTATTTGATGCCTTTTTGTACCAATATTTATGTGTTTAAATAAATAAATAAATATAATTAGTCCTCAGAATAATCTCAGCACATTTCCGATCCCTTATCACATCTATGTATATCGCTTATCACTGAAGCATCATGATAACCGACGACATAATCAGTCAAGTATCGATATGCTTATCTGATTAAAAAGTAGTATAAATCTTAAAAATTGCAGAACTGATCTTGAGAAAAAGCACTATAAGGGTGTTAACTTTTCATATACTCTAAATTGATCTATTCAAATTGTAAAATAAACTCTTAGTACGAATTAATTCTGTATATTTGAAAAAAAGTATTTTCACTATTTTTTCGTTCTGCCAAAAAATTCGAACCTTCCCATTTAGGTATTTCAAAGTGGTGAAGGAATGGGTATTCGTGTAGATTCAGCTTCAGCATTTGCCGGTGCAATTATTTCTCCGTATTATGATTCATTATTGGTTAAAATAATTGCACGGGCAAGTGATTTTCGTTTAGCTGCTAAAAAAATGCTACGCTCATTGGCGGAATTTCGTATACATGGTGTTAAAGTAAGTGGATAATGGTTATTCAGAGTATATATTTTTAAATATAAGGTTTTAATGATTCGCTTAACATGGTTATTCTTGATTATTACTTATCAGATTAATAATAGGGATTTTTGTAGATTGGCATCACAGAATAACTTTAAATAATAACTATTTAAAAGTAAATAGTACTGGATAATTATTTTGCCTTGGTGTAGGACTTCTCAGCAGTGTGGATACATGCACTCACTAACGATTGAATCTAGGACTTCCAGGTTTTAAGTTGAGCTCTTTACTCAGCGTTTGTGGAGGTTATGTTCGTCGCGGATTTATCTCAGTTTGAGTACCATTGAGAAACAGCGAGTAATGAACGACTGTTTCATCCTAGTATGGGACTCCTTAGCAACTACATGTGTATCTACCAGGAGTCGCATCCAAGACTTTCAGGCCTCGTGATTAGTTCCTTAACCATTAGAACTGCTCAATCAGCCTCCACAGAAACCCTTTCAGCTGCGATCAACTTACTATATAGCGCAATGATCATTTGATGGGATCGGTGACAACTGTTTCTTTCTAGATATGTCACAATTTCTCACAAGGACTTCTAGGTCCTCAGTATTTTTATGTTCGTTTATTTCAGGTTCATTATTTTGACATGTTTCTAAACTGGAAATATTTTGATTTAACTTAGTAAACATTTTTTGAAGGTTAATATAAACACTAAGAACTGAAGTCATTTGGAGAAACATTTAGAACTGAATCAGTACTGGGTAACTTCTTGATCTTAGTTTGCGGCTCATTGTCAACAACATACAATGCAATGTCATGTATGACAGAAGCCCTTCAGGTTTCGTAATGATCACAATATCTCTAGACTTCTTGAGTCCCAACTTCTCCCAAGCTGATATCATTACTCTTTGATGGAAATTAGCTTTAGCTTGAATCAGTATCCACAAGATCCCTCCTCAAACTATTTCTTTTCGCTTGTTTACTTTCCCCAACTAGACAAACATTCCATTTCTTATGAATGTAATTAAACATGAACAATTTTTATCTGGGATTGTCGATACTAATTTTATTGATGAACATCCTGACCTGTTTGATTTACCTCCGGCTAAACAACGTGCCCAAAAATTATTACGTTATATCGGTAAGTAGTTTCAATGAAGCGTTATTGTTAATCATTATTTTACCGTTATATCAATTCCAACGACTTCCCTCTACTCCAACCAAACCGATGATCGTCACGTCAACCAATAACAACAACCGGACATCTTAATGTTGATTGGTTCATTCAGATTTTTCTATTCGTAGTGGTTAATCGGAATACGAACGTAGCCGATCGACCTACTTTATACTATTATGACTCAAAGATTCATGATTTTATGTATCATTTACATGACCACAACCTACTACAAATAAGAGATCACAATTTGTACATAACTAGGACACCAGTAACACAAAACTGGGCAATAGCTGCTTAATTGACGGTAATTTATGGACCGTAAAATATATTGATAATCAAAGGGTTTTCTGAAAGCCTACAGTCAAAGCAATATGAAAATATCACAAACCAAATATTTGATAAATGTTCAGTAAAAATGTACACAATAATTTGTCTTAGAGATAAACAATTTTCTCCGGTAAAGCAAATAATCAGAGGCATTGGGGAGAAGAAATCCTCAACTTATTCTTAAACTTTAAATGAGTAAGAAGCTTAATACGCTTAATTGGAGTTTTGCATTAAATTTGAATACCAAAATATACAATTCAAGCTCACAAAATGTTATTCCTAGTCTCCTGAAATCGTATTCTAAACTTTATGTCAGAGCATTCAGTAGTAGAACATTATGTCAAATTATACAGCAAGCCTTATAATCTTAAACTCTAGAATCTCGTGCCATTGATTGACTGATTATCACATCCTATTGTGTTCGTAGATGCACTATCAATGAGAAGTAATTCTGTTGTCATTGAATAATTACTTAAATTTTAGTCTAGTTTTCAATATACACAACTTTAGGTATTTCTTAATTTAGTAAAATTAAGCGATTTTTTAATGCTATGTACGACACGACGACTGAAAATGAGGTGCCTTTAACCATCTGGCTGAAAAGTCACGCACAGGACGAAACGCACTTCCTAAGTTCCACTGTTAGTCACTATCCAACTTTTGTAAGAACTTATATAATTAGCCTACAGTGATCGAGTCAATCACTATTTTACCTGAACAGATGATTTGTTCACAGTACTATGGTTTTGTGTTAATCCACATACTTTGTATTTACTTATTTCTTCTTAATAGGTAATATTATGATTAATGGACCATCTACTATGTTAGCTACACAACTTCCACCATCTGATATTGAACCAAAGGTACCAACAATTTCTTATGGTAAGTGATGAGTGATTTTCTAAAAAAAAATTTCTTTTGTTACACAATTACACGTCATGGAATGCTTTTTCGTCCTAATTTCTTAATTGGAAACGATAAAAAAATATCTAAAAACTATAACATATATGTAATTCTTTGAAAACTTTTGATACACTAGGTTAATCAGAAAACACCCAAGTGATAAGTATGGGATGATGATAGATGCACGCTACTGGCTATAAGTAGAAAATGTGACTTTATTTTCTGGATAGAAAGAGATATATATATTTATGAATTGGGTGTGAATATATTGTCTATTTAATTTAGACGGTTAAAGCTTCCTGTTCACTTTTGGTTTTCTCACTATTGTAGCTTGTTTGGAGACGCAGATAGGAAGTTTTTACTGTTAGTAACAGACTCGGACGACCACACAAAATTACATTATGCTGCTAACAACATACCAAATTAATACGGTCCTACGTAGTTTTTTGGTGATAATTCTCTAAATAATGTTGATGCATAACGAAAACTGAACTGGGTCTTCAGTGATTTTCGAACGATATTTATGTTTACAATGATAATAATGCTATGTGTGAAGTGATTGCGAGTTCACTTATTCTGCGAACGGAACGAAGGCTCAGTGACTCAATGACCAAATAAGCTAACTATTCCGATGCATCCTAGTCCCGCTAACTAGAGAGAGAAGTCCAGGTTCAGAAGAGGGACATGTATTCAACAAGCAGCCAGAAGCACGAAAAACAACCACAAACACAAGCGTGTATATACAGCATAAAAGTGTCCTTGGGAAACGTTACAGAATGGCATATTAAAATAGACAACGAACCAATGACATCTAAGGTCCCCCCCAAGTGGGAAATACGACATGAAAGTGAAAAAGTGCGATTCTGGTGTGAAAATAAGAAATTAAAATTTCAAAAGTAAGATTGCAAAAATAAGACATTCGCCAAGCGAGTTCTGGGGATCTAACATCCCCAACACCTCCTTTTTTAATAACGTGCGTTCCTAAGGTCCATTCACATCTTGACCGTCTGTCGGCGTTGTCGGAGTGACCACCACCTGGATCGTAACTCGACTTGTCGTTGTACTTCTTCCTGTATAGGGACTACGGATAGATTAGAAGTATCCAACAGGATGTCGAGCGGAAGATTTCCTTCTATCAAAAGACGAATTGGGGCTAGCCGCTTAAGTATCTGGTTTCTGTATCGAGTTCACCTGTCTCTTCTCACCACTACCTCGTATATGAATTTGCCTAACTTCCCGGCCACATGTGCTTCAGCCCAGGGACCATGATTTGGTCTGTAGTCCCGAACAAACACCGGGCATCCAACCTCGTACGTCGGCAACTTCCGGGACTGTGATGGTGGTGTGGTTTTTGGAAGCATAAGATTGTGGATCATCCTCAATTTTCTTCCCATGAGGATATCTGCCGGGGACTTCTGCCCTGGTAGCATATCATTCGGTGTCGTTTGGTAGATGGATAAGAGGTTCTGTAGTGTTTTGACGGGAGCCCTCTCCCCTTGATTAGAGCCCTATTGAACGTTTCCACGAATCTTTCTGCCTGGCCGTTTGACTGTGGGTGGTAAGGTGGAGAGCGGAGATGCTTGATAGATAGCCTTTGGCAGGAATCTTGAAACTGAGTGGAGGTGACCTGCGAACCATTGTCTGATACAACTACATCCGGTAATCCATTGCGGGCGAAAATCTACGTCAAAAGTTGTATCGTTTTGGTTAGTTGTTGATGGCATGATGGGAAGAACTTCTGGTCATTTTAAAAAGGCGTCAACCACAACTAGATAAATGGTTCCATTGATTGGGTCGGAACAAATAGGACATTTATAAAGTGAGTTCTAGGGGGCTAACATCCCCAACAAATAGTAATAATAATAATAAGCTCACTCCTACACTTAACTATATGAATTACTTCATCCTTTGAACATTATTTTTATTCTATTTGGTTCGTTATGAAACATTCATGTATTCTTTTTTTTAAGTTGACCCTATCAAAAAGCATTAAATTACTAATTTGTTATCAAACTGGTTAGTTGTGGTAACCTTCACCTCAGCTGTAAATCATACCGTCTCTTAGTTAATTGTCCTTTTATTCATTATGTGAAATGGTTTGTATTTTCCAGTCGTTGATGTTAATGTCGAGACGTGTATCCTGAATTCCACTGTTAAACACCATTCAACTTTACTTAACATTCGTTTTTCTGTAGTTCAAGAGTAGTTAAAATAATCCTTTCTGTTTGTTTATTGGGATTATTTAATGTTTGGATCATACGATGGGAAGACGAAGGTTTTCAGAAGTAATGTAATGTATGTTAACGCAATATGAGCCACATATTTACTCGTTAAAATATTTATGTATTAGGATTAAGAAAGAAACTAAACAAATTGGTAAATAAGATAAAGATAATAGGGAAAAAAGTCAATATGAATCATATTACATTTGATAATCACTAAATATAACCAGAATAGATTTAGTTTAAGTACAAACTATAATTGACTGATCTTTGGGTAATGATCAAAGTTATGCTTGTCTAGTCTTTTTTAGTGTTGATCGAATCTATCAGTCAAGTCGCTATGTATCTATTGGTCTAAGTAACTGGATATCTTGTGCACTATGTCGAGATGTAAGATAGTAGTTGGAGGTAGTTGACGGGGAATCCTTTAAGCCATGACTTGGCCACACCTCACAGTACTATCTCAATCTAGTTATGTAGACTGGACTAAATTTATGTTGTACAGTGGGCTGTGATTTAACGAGTTTCCTATCGACTTGTGTCAAATACCTAAAGTAAAAATTGTTGGTAAACACTCTCATAGATTTTTTTACTCAAAAGGAGATATTGTTAGTTTTCATGTAGCAGTAGGTAAACGTTTTTCGCATATTCACTGACTATAGAACAAAAGTTGTACCTTACTTACACTTATGCACTTTTGTATATTATTGTTTTTATTTTGTTGTAGCCAATCATATTCCACGTGGTTGGCGTAATATGTTACTAGAAAAGGGGCCGGTTGAATTTTCCAAAGCTATCAGATCACATCCACATCTTCTAATTACTGATACTACTATGCGTGATGCACATCAATCACTTTTAGCAACACGAGTACGTACTTTTGATCTTCTACGTATTGGACCATATTTGGCCTATCAGATGCCACAGTTATTCAGCATAGAAAATTGGGGAGGTATGGTATTCTGGTATATTAGCTTTTTTTCTTATAAATGAACTGCCCAATAGATATGCTAACTGAATGACTAAGGTTGTTAGTTATGAAAAATCATAGATTTCCTGTATTATTTTCATGTACCAACAATCTCCTGTGCTTTCTGACCGCCAAATACATTACCACGATGATTGTTAATGAAATGCATTTAGAAAATTTGTCTATGCACCCATTCTTAGCTAAACATTTAAAGTTGAGAAAGTTATATGCAGAGGTTGTCTTAAAACCGTTAACACATGAATAAAAGCTAAGAGGAACAGAAAATACTCGTTTAATTGCAAAAACCACCACTTAATATAATTAAAGACCCTATGGGTTTTGATAATAAAATATACATTCCGTTGTTTCTCGAGCTAAATTAATAAATGAATAAGTCGCACAGCTGTGTTGAACTGTGGGTCAATGGTTAAGCAATCCGAATTTCAGCCAGCAAGTCGCGAGATCGAACTCAGTCCATAACTATTTTGGTTTGCCAAAACATATGGTATTACTTACGATCGTGCTTAAAATAAGACTGAGAAGTAAGCACACAAATCCTCAAATAGTAGATGAGCTAATTTCATACAGTTGTTATCAACGTGGGATTGAAAACGGGTGTGAAACGATCGAATTTGTTACACCTCAAGTCAGTCCACTGAGAGGAATTTTTCACATTCCAAAATAACTCAGACAAGCAGTCAATGTCTTCATGTATATTCAAACTAGAAATCGATAGCAGTTGAAGTCATCAATACTTTATAATTTTTCTCAAATGGAATACTCAATTAGATTCGTTAAGACAAGAATATTTCGTATAAATCCTCTACTTATCGTCTCGTAATTCGAGTTCTTTTTAAAATTCTATTTAAGGCTTGATGAGTATTATTATGAGGCTAATAGATTATGCTATCAATCTGTAATGTAAACACACATATCATATTAAAACAGGGTAAATGCAGTCAGTTTGTTGTAGACTGACATGTAACTCATTTACTACTGAGTAGATGTAATTATAGACAAGTATAGATTGCTGATATGTTTCTGTCTTTTCCCACTTCCTTTCACTGAATTGTTCGTAGGCTCCTTCAACATATCGTAGTGAATAATAATGGGAAAAATTTGTAGTTTACAGCAAGAACTGATCCTAGACAAGAATTGAAAGCCACAGAGCATTGAAGGGCTGTTTCATTCAATTATGGGATACCTCAACAGTGCCCATTGATGACGACCTTCATGTATTTCCTACTTTTTAATGGTTGTGTAACGAAGAACAATCATTGATGTAAATTACAAAATACAATCTCCTATACTAATAATAACGACATGCTCACATTAGTGGCTAAGTTCGAGGTTTTAGTGAGAAACTGTGATCAGTGGAGTTCAACCATAACGGATGTAAGAGAGTTGTCATCCACCAATAGCATTGTAAGTGAATCGCACAATATCGCAATTCGAATGACGTTAGAAGTGTGAACTATTGGACACTACCCCAATGGTATGAAGGCTAGGTGTTTATTGCAAGACGTAAAGATCCTGGATCCGATCACCGGTGGTGTCGTGAATGGGCCCTTTGAGGAGTTATATAGAAAGATGAAATGACTGTCTAACTTTTCTTGCTTTTAGTGGTTGTCTAATCAAGGTCAACCCATGATATAAACTATAGGACTAGTAGGAGGAACTGAAGTATTGATAGCCGTTTTACAACAGATTTGTGACCATGTTTTCAGTTGATTTTATTCACTTATAGTTCAACCCCCCCAATGATAGCCAAGCTGGAGTATATCGTTGTATGTTAATTTGTATCTTTAAGAATATGTCGTGTTAGTAACTATTAATAATCAGACTACCTAGTTCCAGAAATCTTTACTGATACAGTATTTAAATATTTAATCATAAAAAGTTTGTGTGCACTTTGACAAAATGGTAAGTTTTTCTTGTGAACACAATTAGTATCTCCAATCTTTTTTCATCAATTTAAAAACAATCCAATCTAGGTGCTACATTTGATGTCAGCATGCGTTTCCTTCATGAATGTCCTTGGGAACGTTTAGAACAACTTCGCAACATTATTCCAAATATCCCATTTCAAATGCTTCTACGTGGTGCAAATGCAGTTGGTTATAAAAACTATCCTGATAATATAATATACAAGTGAGTAAATTCTCTAAAAAAAAAACTTGTTTAACCTAGGTTTATCATTGGTTTTCATTTATTATTTAGTGAATGTACATTTACTGTTACTACAAATTTGACCTGATCACGATTAATTTTGCAAATCAAAAGCTCTATATGCAAGCTATTTGTTTTCAGTGTAATGTAGTGTGCTTTACACTGACCGATTATTATAATTAATTCTAATCCGAAAGTAAATCCCTCATTGCCGGAAAAAAACCAATTCCAAGTTATTTAACGCCTAAAATTAGTTTAATAAAGTTCAGATTTCTATGAAACTATTAGTTTCTTCAAGAATTATTGATAAAAAAAAGTATTCAAAAAGCATGACAATCTCATCTGCATATCCTTTTACATATATAGTGTTAAATAAATAATTATACATAGAATCAAGATTCAGTTCCATTAAATAATTAGCAATTAATTAATCCGCCCATAACTTTTACTACCTGTTCCAGGCCCGGGTGAAGGAAGAGAGTTGGGTATGGGATCAGTAACCCTATTCCGTAGTAAATAACCTTGGTAAAAACAACGCTAACCAGAATAAAAAATGATTAATATCATGTTTATCTAATTCCTTAGTACAGATTGAGTTCTATCAATGAATTTACAATATAGCCGTTAGTCTCGATATCGTGTTGAAATTTGAAATTTATCACAATAAACATTTAGATCGCGAAAACACTTTCAGCTTCAATCAATTAATTGAATCGTTGAAATACAAAGATTATCGCTTCGCTTCACTTTCTTTCTTTCTTCCTCTCTCTCTTTCACTCTGTGAATATTCATTAAAAACCAAGTCTGTAAGATTGTAAGTTTATTACTATTTTTTTCATTAAGTTCCATTAAGAAAAATCACTGAATTTCTTAAAATCTACTTACATCACATCTTTCATGATTATCCTTATTTTTACGTTATACTTTAATGTTTCATGGTATAATTAATATTGATCAAGGTATTCACTTTTCAATGATTTCTATTGAAGTTTAAGGTTGTTTAAATGAATGTTTTAATGTTTTGTTCTATAATGAAGACAACAATAAGACATCAGCTCATGAGATCACAGTACGAATGATTTATTAATTAAAATAGGGTCATAGTTAGTAGAAAGCACATATTACTTTTCTTTAGTAAAGATAGATGATAGTAGCTAACAGTGAAATTCATGATAGGTGTTTCACTTTAGTTGGGATTTCGTCAGAGAGACATAACCTGGATATCAGTGTTGATATTCACATTGAAACTCGAACCCAATATCTGTTGTTTTAATTGTAGGTATTATTAAAACTTGTAACTAAATATATTTTATTTTTCAAATCAAATAGAGTATCCAATGCTTTGAATGTGTAATCAACAAAAATTAAAACATTATTTTGCATGGTGAATGACAAAATGGGATTCAGAGATCACGATCTTACCCTGATTCTCATGGAAACTGTTGGGTTTTTTCACTTTCAATCTTTTGTTTGAATCTATTCCAACAGAAAGTTGGATATTGATTGCTTCATATATCAAGGAGTTATTCAATTTTGTTGTTAAATCATAATGACCAGTGTTTCTTTGTGTGTATATGTGCGTGTATGTGTTAAGATTATAAAGTATTAAGATCAAGTACATTCTTTGTCTCCTTTGTCCTTCCTGAAATCTTGAGTTTTAAACTCATACGCTCCATTCCACAAACTCACTTTCCAATCATATTGTTCATACTTTATCTTTTCTACTACTACCACTAACATTGTTCGTACTTCTATTGCTCTGGCATCTATGTTGATAAATTCATCTCCTTGTGTACATGTATTGTGATAACTTGAACTGATGCACATGTCTATGAGGTTCTACGTTGCGTATGATCAACTGATTGCTGATTCAGTCAAACGTTAGAAAACCCATATATAATGACTAGACTGTATCTACAATTCGTAACGAGGACGACCACAAATCAGGAAGTAATAGACTTGTTTCATTTTGGTTTATGATTTCTTAGTTAAGAATAGACAGTAAAAACCTCATTCAATATCAAATTCAAGTCATTCAGTAATCTGATACTTCAGTCAATTACTGAACAGGTAAATTACTAAAGATCTTCATTTTGTTCCAACATCTGATAGTATTTCAGTCAATCTCTTTTGATATTCAAAATAGTTTACTTTATAATAGCAGTCATGTTGTTTTTTTTAACCAAATTTTGTTTTCGCTGTCTCACCTTTATTTTCTCCAATCTTACCGTTATCATCATTTTCTTTGGTAGATTTTGTGAGGTTGCTGTAAAAAATGGCATCGATATATTCCGTATATTTGATAGTTTAAATTACTTGCCAAATTTAATCATGGGGATGGATGCTGTCGGTACAGCTGGTGGAGTTGTTGAAGGTTCCATATGTTATTCCGGTGATCTTGCAAATCCTAAACTTGATAAATATAATTTACAATATTATATGGATTTAACTGATCAGTTAGTCAAAGCTGGAACTCATATATTAGGAATTAAAGATATGGCAGGTGAGTAGAACAATTTAAATTCTATATATATTCAGTCATTATTTCAAGCATAGATTTTTACAAATCGCTTTGTATGTATAAATGTGTGAGTGGATAGCTATTTACTTAGTTACTCAAACTGAATTAAGTGGAAAAGGGTTCAAACCTCCTGAAATCTCCTAGTTGAAGTAGATTGATTATGGTTGGTAGTGAAATCCAGAACACGCGCTTCATCCATTTTGGGACTTGTCAACTGAATGTACCTGTAACTTAATGTTAATATTCACACTGAGACCCCAATTTCAGTGCCTTTCGCTTCAAATGCTAACACGTTAGCCACCTAGCTTCTACGTGCAGATAGTTATTTACTTATTTACCGGTCATGAAGTTTAGATCGTTATTAATTAAGGGTTAACTTTTTTACTGATATTCAGGACTGAATTTATATGTCTTTGTTGACATATGTTCCTTCGACATATCAAGCATCTGATGAGTCTCAAGTGAGAAGAAACGCGTGTCCTGGATCCCACTCCTAATTACAACCCATCTGTTCTATAAAACTTGTAACAAAATGACTTTATCGAAGGGATCATTTAAGAATGCACATATCTAGACAATGATTGATCGGAATTCAATAATAAATATTAACAATGGTATAATTCATATCTTTGTTATTAGTCAAAAGTTTAATGGTTTAAGAAATACATTACAATTGCTTTATCAATCGAATGTATCATAGTTTTATATCATATCTTCATCCCTCCCCAGTGAAATCTCTTTTACTGTACTTATAAATTAGAGTAGATGATAATAGAATCTATAAAATACTGTCAGTCATAGGCACTATGTTAATTAACACGAATATTTATTTGTTCAAGCTGCCACACACCAATATCACATTGACTAAAACGAAATCATCAAAATCTGAAGCAAAAGAGGGGAAATAATTCAATCTACAATGAATAGCTGAATATAGGAAATGTAGTCTAAAAACAATAACTGAGACTGAATAACGTTAGAATACTATGTCACTAAACTGAATGTTTAGCCGAAGATTGAGAGTGAATGGGACTGAGTAACCGCAACTAATTTCATGTTATGTCTCCAGCGATAGCAGACAATTATTCTATAGGCTTCAGCCAGGAATTTTACGCCTTCAAATATGATTCGGACCAGTAATCTCTGGATTCAAATACACATTTTAACAATATTAGTTAATATACGTTTATTTTCATCATGGATTTTTTGATAAGGCTGTAATGAACAATAACAATAGTGGGGTTTTTTTAATCTTTCTTTGAAATGTAAACTTATTTTTGTCTGTAAATAAATTGTATAGACATAAATACTTATTTCAGAAATGTTGTATAGATGAAATTCAGTCACTCAGTTGATCATACGCAACGTAAAACCTCATAGACATGTGCATCAGTTCAAATTATCACAAAACATGTACACAGTGAGATGAATTTATCAACATAGATGCCAGAGCAGTATAAAAGATAAAGTATGAGCAATATGATTGGAAAATGAGTTTGTGGAATGAAGAGTATGAGTTCAAAACTCAAGATTTCAGGAAGGGCAAAGAAGATAAACAATGTGCTTGAGTTATTGTGATCAGTTCTGAGTCATATCTTACAACGTCTCAAACCGTTACTTATGATAATTGCGCGAGCCCAACCACGTAGTTTGCACCTACATGCACAGTTCAGTCCAACGGTTAGTGACTATGGTCTGATGTTATTTCTTAGGTTGGCAGCTCCAATCTTAATTCTAGCTTTCGCCTACTCCAGTAAGGAAATGAAATCAGTATACTTTAAATGATTTCTTTCTGTTGATTTCAGTTATGCTTACCTTTTATATATTTATCTCTGATAGTTAAGGAGAGAGACTGCGAAACACATCGTTGCACTGTCAACTTCCTATTCTATCCATATTCAAGTTTAAACTAATTCTTTCTCTACAATGTTTTAACTATTATTTGTTTCAGGCTTATTAAAGCCAAATGCTGCCCGTATACTTCTGTCAGCCATACGAGATCGTTATCCTGATATACCAATTCATTTGCATACACATGATACAGCTGGTGCTGGTGTAGCATGTTTATTGGCCGCTGCCGAATCTGGTGTTGATATTGTCGATGTTGCTGTGGACAGTATGTCTGGTTTAACTAGTCAACCGAGTATGGGTGCTCTTGTCGCTTGTTTAAAACATACTGACAAGTTGGTCTCAATGTTTTGTTATGTTTGTTTTTTTTTCAAATCAATTTTCAATATTTTCCTTTGTTAAGTTATTTCACTTAGATTTGATTAAGCTAAAATTAGGTTTTCAGAGTATTCGATTTTTTGATAAATCTATATTTGTGAATGTTTTTATTTAATCCATTATGAAGATGTTCGTCTTATTTGTTCAAATATCTATTTTTCACTACAAGAGTAAATAATATATAATGCCATATATTATGAAGTAAATCTAAGAAATCGACATTTGCAAAACCTGAGAGCTAGTAGATAATTTTTCCATCCTAGTACATGAGACTTTAAGGAATTGAGTTATCTTCTTTTTGTTAGAATTATATTCTCTGGGGTGGCTATTTTAATTACGAAACTCCTATTTTCTATCCAGGTATCAGCATAAATTTAAAATAGAAGTAAGCTATGAGAATTCCCTCCATTAATGATTAGCAGCTTTTTCTAATTAATTTTATAGTTGATTGGTTGTTGTTACCACTTGTACTGTCACAATGTCTGCAAGTTTATTTTGATTATCTTCCCCATCCCTTAGTGTTATGATTTTTTTAAATTTGATTTCTACATATTTATTAATTGTCAGTTGATTTGAGTGTCAATTTAATGACTGAGTAGTGGTCGTATAAGCCTTTAGTGCTAGCAGAGTTCTGTGGAACACTAGTTCCCATAAGATTGCTGGTATACCTTGCTAGCACGAAGCTTGTTTTCAGGATTTGATGAAGGCCACTTTCAACCGTCTAATATCTAAACAGTGCGCTGTGATGTCACGTCACTTATACTGGTGACTACATTACAACTTATTCAATAGATTTCGTCCAGCACTAACGGACTGGACAAACAAGACACTGGTCACTACTCAATGATCAATCAATTATAAATATTATAGTCCTACAACAATTTACCCGCGGGCCAAATATTTCAGTGATAACGCCTCAGACAGGGAAGTCGGGTAACATAAGTCCAAATTCTACAGGGATCATCAGTCCCTTCAAGATTAGCGACAAGTGGAAACTATCATGACGCGTAGATCGAATAGGGTTCCCTCCAGGCTATATCTTCAACCACTTGACGCTTATATGTATATAAAGTTCTGTTGCTTCGTTATTAATTTTCAGTGATACTGGTTTATCTTCCGAAGATGTATCAACTTATTCGGCTTACTGGGAACAAACGAGAAGTTTATATGCACCATTTGAATGTACCACAACTATGCGTTCAGGTAATGCTGATGTATATGAAAATCAAATACCTGGTGGTCAGTATACCAATTTACAATTTCAATCTTATTCACTTGGTTTGGGTGATCAATTTGAAAATGTGAAACGTAAATATACTGAAGCTAATCAACTTTTAGGTGATATAATTAAGGTGACCATACATATGTCTATATAATTTTTCTCTGGTCCCTTTATTGTAAATAAATGACATTTTTAAAAAGAGAATTTCATAGTGATCAAGGATAAGATAAATTAATAGATCTGGAAAGTTACTTGTAAGTTCATATGAGAATATGGTTAGGAGTTCTATAAGTTATGTGTAAGTTAATTTTACTACTTGACTTCTTATATATATCACATATAAGTAGAGTGTGGTGAACATTTCTATAAAATTTATCCTGAAAACGGATATGAAAGAAATACTTTTTCGTTTGAGTAATAGTAGGAATCTATTCTCCATGGAGAAGTTTCTTGCTTTTAGGTGTGAAGAATATATAATCTTACTGTAAGATGATAACAAATTAGCTTCAAGAAACATCATTTCACAATCTGGGGTTTATAGTTATGGCGTGTACTTTACCTTTTTGAATTGTAAAGGACTTTCACAAAACTATCAAAAAATTATTTTTTCACCCGTGTCAGTCAGCTATGGTATGAAGCTGATAATCGTATGCCTGTGAGTAGTTATGCTAGTACCGATTGCAGTGGTGTAACGAACGAAATCAATCTATTTTTAAAAAAAGCCAGAGCGACTTACTTCGAAGTGTGTGTGGGAGGTGAGTTTTGGCATCTTCGTGAGTTTAGTGTGATGATCAAACATCAAGTTAATAACCCTAATGTGTAAACAGGTTTGTTCCACTTTTGTGGAATTTGATATCTTATGATTGATATTCGTCAACTTTGCTTTTATCATTGTTTTTGCAGCCTTGTCTACGCCCTATAGGAGAGCGTCATCTAGACAATACTGATGTCAGATAATTCATCTGTTGACATATCATGACTCCCTAGATCGGTATAACTCAGTATCGTGAAGTATCATCCACAGCTTTTATTCTATTATAGTTTCCTATTGTATCTCTTAACCGAACGAAATTATTCGTGGTTGAGAATCGAATCTTTTAATATTGCTATTCTTGTCATTTATAATGTGATTTTTTCAGTTTTATTTCTTCATAATATTATCATTTTGTTTTTAAGTAGCTTATTTATTTAGTATCATATTCTATTTATCATTTATTTGCTTGGTAAAATAATTAATATTTGACTGTGTTTTCCATCATAAAGTTATATCAACTGTCAAACCGTTATGAAGAGCAAACAGAGCGGGATATAGGACTGTATCAGTCTTGCATAATGTTTAGAAACAGGACAGTCAGGTTTCATGACCAACACAATTTCAGTGAACCACTTAACTGGATTTTAATGGCTCATATTTTTTTTAATCTTACATGTAAATGGTGGGATTATTAAATATCTTGGGCATTATGGCTTCTGGTGAAAATTGGCAAATTACGAAAGAAATTTGTGAAATATTGTAGGCTGTTTATAAATATACAATATTAAATAAAACACTTCTTTTCAAGTGAAGAAAACGTCTCAGTAAGGACAATGGAAATATTTTTATTTGAGACAAGGCCAGGACGATCTTCGACCTCTTATATTGTAAAAAACATTTTCTGTGCTTTCCTATCGTTGACTAAGGGTCATGTGACGTACTTTACTTGGATGATTGTTTATCTTGTTACGAAATGTAGTCTATTTCCAGTAGCTCCTAGAATGTGAAGGCCACCCGTAAAACCGCAAATAAACTTGTTTACTGTATCTAAACTAACCATGAAGCAAAGCGTTTATTCCTACTTTTTGCACCTTTTTCTCTACTATTTGGAGCTCGCTTGTAGGGGGAGTATTTAAGAGAATCTAAGAAGTGGCTAAGTTAGTTTCGGAATCTCGAGTAGCAGACATATTATTTCTGAACAGCACAAGCCGAAGTGAAGCGAGTACATTAACATAAATGGAGGGGTGGTATTTTTAAAAGAATAGAATTGATTTACCTTTGGAACGAATTTCTTACAATCTGAATTCGCGAATTTATCGAACACGTTTTTTGTTCTGTTTCTCACTTCGAAAATTTCCTTATCATGTCAAATAATCATCTGATTTTGTTTATTTATTGTGCATTCTATTATTTCAATTTATTTACCATAGGTGACACCATCATCAAAAATAGTGGGAGATTTAGCTCAATTTATGGTTCAAAATGGTTTAACAGCTCAACAAGTATTAGATCGAGCCGAAGAATTATCTTTTCCATCATCGGTGATTGAATTTTTCAGCGGCGAAATTGGTTTTCCTTATGGTGGATTCCCTGAACCACTTAGAACAAAGGTAAGTAAGTAAGATAGATGGTCGACTGATATTGTATAAAATGATATTCTCAGCTGACAAATAGATAACTCAACATTGAAAACAAACATCTTTAAAGAAACATTACAATACAAACTAATATGATTGCGTATAATCTCTTTGATAAATATATACAACTAAATGACCAAAGATAAAACTAAAGGCTTTTTAACTAACCAATCAGTCCATCTCATATATTTTCCAGATTTAACACGTCATCACACATAAATATATTGTTATACGCTCAGGTGATGCAAGGCTGTTGAGAAACCCTGTAGCTATCTTCCGTGCTAGCCGCTATTCATCATCAATTTTAAACGAATGCTCTTTGAAAGGTTTGAACTCTTGTTACTATCACAAAGTTCTTACCGGTTGCCTCAGATTATCTAACCTTCAAACGCAGTCCATACAATTTTAAGTCACTTAGGCTAGTGACAACACTCCAACTTTGTCAATGAATTCGGATCAGCACTAAAGACTGGACAAATGTGATATTGCTTTGTACTTAGTAGATTATTTAGTGTAAAAAATTTTCAAAATAAGTAACTGTAGTGTAAACCTGCTAATAATAATAACAATTCATAAAAATGTAATTATTTGTCAGATAATTGGTATACAAAATATATATGTATGGTGATGATGACGTCTGATATCCATTGCCTGAATATTGGAGTAAATGAGCTTTGACCTACTCCTGTGAGTTATTTAAACTTTATTGATGAGTTTTTATTTAGGATTAACTTCATCTGTAGGTGGTTCCCGTCACTTATCAACATTACTTACTATCTATTAATCGGTAATTGTGCAAACAATCGATCATCACTATTCCTTCTCATTACAACTATTACAGTCATTCATAGTTACCATAGAGCCTTTCATAATTGCTCTTTAGCTCAAGTTTTCACATAACATCAGAACAACAAGATGAGAATAATGAGCTAAATAGCAAAGGAATTGAGACAATGTGGTAGTCGCGACAATATGAAAGACTAAACATCGAGAATATCGTTTGAAAAGGCAATGGTAATTTATATATGTATATATAATGGAATACTGAAATTCATCATCTAGAGGAGTGAATGCATCTGAGTCACTGGACGATTCTTAGCCATATCCCCAAACGTCTACAACCGCTGATCACAAACAGATAACTTTAATCTACCAGTATGACTCAAATCAACAGTCAATGACTTCATCGACTGATGAGAATTCTTAATTTGTCTACCCCCAACTTCTTTTCAACCTACTTCTACACCAATTAACATTACACTTAAATAAAATATTGATTTATAATAACCAAGTAATATTAAAATCAATCATTAAAATTTTGAATAATCCTTTTATCGTACTTTCATAAATCAACTTTTCTTCTATCATTATTTTCATCCTAAAAATAATAAAATGAACCCAGATTATGCGAGGTCAAAAGGCTAAAACAGAGCGTGTTGGTTCACACATGGAACCATTTGATTTTGATAAATTAGCTAAACAATTAAAGGAGAAATTCAAAAGAGATTTTGATGAACGCGATCTACTGTCAGCAGCTCTATATCCTAAGGTAATGGTGCATTTGTTTTATTTCAATATTTGTTCATTGTACGATTCTAGTGGACCAATTAACTGTCGCTGTACGTCTTACCACTCCTTAACTCTTGTTAATTAATCATGTCTTGTTTGCTTGTTTTCTACCACTTATGACATGATAGTGTTTAAAGTATTATTCCTCATCTGGTATGCGGTTCAATCTGATAATTCGTGTATATAAGATAACAGATTTTTAGGATAATTGTTGACTGATCTGAGTCATTGAAACATAGTTTGGTAGATGCTACCGACTTCTCTTTGGACTCAAAACTAAGGATAAAGGAAAACTTGTGGAGAGAGGACCAATAAGAATGTAGCTTGTGTGTTTGCTCAAGGTTAACTGTACAGGTCGGCCAGGTTTGGACGCTACGTTTAAATAGAACAGTAAACGCAGGATAGAGAATAATATAATCAAAATTCCGATTAGTGAGTTTGGTATGTGATATTGATTGGCATCTCAAACCATAACAAAAGGCATCAAATCATTGTCGGGAATAGAATAATCAGGAGAATTTATTTAACTGCTTACTATCACTTAGCTCATTTGTTGGATGTATCCGTCACAGACTGATATCACTCGAAGTAACAATGAAAACCAGAAATCTTTTGACAGCTTTTCCACATTAGTCTGCCACCCCTCAGCAATGTGCACCCATGCATTCGTCAGGGATCGAACACAGGACGTTCGTGTCTCGTGGCGAATACTTACCTATTAGAACCGCTTGGTCGGTACTCAATGATTCAACTCCAATTTCAACCAGTTTTCGGCGTAGCGCGGTGACCATGTAATTTTGTTGGTGACAATGTTATGAATTCCACTAAAATCCAGGGAATTATCTCTCGAAGTTATTCATTATTAAGCATGTAGTGATTCTTATTACATAGCATTAGTGTTTTATTTTCAACTTGTGAAAAGGAATATTCTCAATTGAATCGACTTTTACCCTGGGCCCGTTTGGTGTAAATTGATTTTTCTTGTGCTTAAACACTAATTCTGGGTCATATTTTTTAATATTTAAGCGCTCGTACAATCTCTTAAAGTTGACAGTGTGAAACTCTCTAGTCATTCATAGTTTTAATGCATTCTGAGATATTTTGATATACTTATTTTCATTCTGTAACTCCAGTCAACTGATAATTTGAGTTAATCTCTCAAATGTTATTCAGAGAATGTTTTTTCTTTAATCAGCCATCGACAGTTTGTTGGTGACACTTAATGTCGAGCCACTTTTTTAACACAAGTAAAAATATTTGGAATTTTGATTGGTTTAAAGATAGTTTTATGTGCTACGAATTGATAACCGTCAAAGAATCACTGAAGAAAACTAAAGATCATTAAACACTCGCTTCATCCTAGCATGAGACTTCAGCAGTGTACACCAACTAATGTACACTATGTCTATACCGAAAGTACTTAACAAGTATGGTACTCTGAAAACAGATATTACAGTTAATTAGTTTTTCGGGTACAGATTCGTGTCACTTGGCTTTAAGTGACATTTCAAATATAAGAGCTAGTGATACTATATAGTTCCCTAAACCAAAGCAAGTCGATCGTGGTCTGGACAAGTGAATTAGAAGTTGAAAGTGAAAGTCCGAAACTACCGAGTCGTCACTACTCCTGGAATTGTGATCTTTTTTCCTTAAACTTTGAAATAATTTTCCAGATTGGTTTTTAATCCTTTTTAATGAATATTATTTCTTCCTAAAATATGCACACATTAATAAATTAATTGTAACAGGTATTTAATGAATTTGAAGAGTTCCGTAAAATCTATGGTCCTGTGGATCGTCTACCAACTCGTATGTTTTTTGTAGGACCTAAAATTGCTGAGGAATTTCCAGTAAGTAATCCATTCAAATTGTGTTTTTTTGGTAAAACATTTCAATATTCTATTTTGTTCCTCACTCCCTACACTATTGAAATGTCAATATCTGATTTAGAAAGCCCCGTTATTTAGACTGTTATACTATCAAAAATATCCTACGTACTGCGAGTTTTTTTATCGTAATTAACAACTATTATGTACACGAAAAAATTCTTCTGTCTGTATAGTTTTAAAAACAACATCCAATTACGGTTTGTACCTTGATGCTGTTAATATTCATGACTTTTGAACAAATGATGTCTATCGGGATTTAACAGCTTTGAAGAAAGTGTTTCATGAGATGAATAACACTACTCTGGACCACCACGTTGTTAACATCCACACTGAAGAGAGTGAAAGTACATTCATCTGACTCATCAAAAATAAGATGAAAAACGTGACATGAATTTCACCATTAGGCATTATTTAAAAATACGCCTCGATGGAATGACATGTACTGTCTATATGTAAATTGTCATCTTGTCCGTTTATATATGTTCTTTATTTCCGATGATAATAGTTTAAATATGCCTTCATTTAGTAGTTTACGTCATGGATTTACCTTAGATAACCATTGAGAACCAAGAAGTACTGGATGGTTGCTTGGATCTATCATGAAACTCCCGACCGTAGCTGCTACCTTGACGTGGTGGTCGGGCTTGCCTATCGTGATGATCCGACCGAGCCATATTGGCTGGAACATATGTTCCTGTAGATTCTACCATGCCAGGCAGGTCGATTGGAGAACGGTAAGACTAAAAGCAGCACCTCGAGTTCTGAGGGTGAAGTCATACTGCTGACTGTAGAGGGGTGTGACAGCAGTAAGGTTTTTCCCTTGGATAACCAGCATTTGCAGCGATACTTCATTGTCATAAGGAAGGGGTTAGAAAAGGTCGACCTTTAAAATGTCACACCTCATCTGACCTCATGGATTTCCGTCTCCAGCGGTAAGGTCCTTTGAAGAACGGAGCTAACACGTCAGAAACCTCCCACAAAGAGGCCGTGAGTGACCGGCCTCAAGCAGTTGTCCCTTGGACTCTGTGGTCACGCTCCCAGGTCGTATGATCAACATTAATCAGACCTCCTTTTCAGGTCCCTCAAGAAATACCCTTCCACGGTATGGGCAGCCCTCATACCCGTAACAGCACATAAGACCGAGTTGGTCACATTCAAATCCTTCCTACACCTCCTAATAACTTTTCTATCTCCACGACTAACCCTTCTCACGTCCTTTTATCACCTCACACTGCTACGGTAAACGATTCGAGTATATGCAACATTATTTCTGGTCTCCTAAAACCACGCTCTAAACTACATGTAGGAGCTTTTAACGTCCGAACATTGTGCCAAATAGGACAACAGGCCTCCTTAGCTAAGACTTTAAAATCTCGCACCATCAATGTGTGCTGCGTCTCCGAAACGCGCATACAGGATCCGAGTAACGTCATTCATTTGACCTTACCATGTCATAATAAAGAACCAACTCGATTCACGCTTGGTGTATCTCGAAGTCCTAATGCAGCTTCCCGTGAACTCGGTGGTGTAGGTATAGCATTAAGTTCTAGGGCAGAACTAGCTCTTTTACTCTGGATCCCAGTAGATAGTCGTCTGCGCGCTGTCCGACTAAACCTAGCTGTAAGGATTTGGAAAGATAGGGACGCTCGTCGTTGCTTCTTCGTCGTCTCTGCCTACTCTCCCATTGACTTCAGCTCAGATGATGTAAAAGATGAGTTTCACAGAAAGCTTTCCGACCTTTTCCGAAAAGCTAGGCGCTCTGATGTAGTAATAGTAGATGGTGACTTTAATGCTCAAGTATGTAAACTAAGCGAAAGGTAAAGACATCTGGGTGGATCTTATGGTGTCGTGGCTGAAAGAACAAATAATGGCGACCATCTGTTGCAGCTATGCTCAGATAACCGCCTGTTTCTTGCAAATACTAACTTCAAGCACAAGGAAAAAACATATTTTGACATGGCGACCCCCCGAACTCGTCACAAAGTTGGACCGGAATAGATCACATCGCTATCAGCCACCAATGAAGGGGCTCGATAGAAGATTGTCGCTCGTTCTGGAGATTCAGATCATGCTCTAGTGCGAGCACGTATTTGTCTGCGTCTTACTGGACGTAGGAAAGACGCTGCAAGGAAGCCTCTTAGGGTTCTACTTAACGATAACCGAGTTAAGAATAGATTTCAGGAACAACTAGAAAAACAGTTAGGCAGTCATGTAAGTTGTGTCCACCAAGAAGCAGTGTGCAATGACATCCGAAAAACTGTGGAAACAGCAGTGATATCTGCTAGTACGGTAAACCATAAGGTTAGGGAGAAACACTGGATCTCAGAAGCATCTACCACCCTGGTAGATGCTCGAAAACTCATCCCATTGGGCTCTGAACATAATGAAGAGCGAAGCCAGCTTAAGCGTAGGCTAACAAAGACATATCATTCACTCTCAGTCCAAGAGATTGGATCGATGGGCAGAACACTTTAGGGACCAGTTCAACTGGCCTTCAGCCACATTTCGGTTTTCCACGGTCCCCAGTCGTCCTGAATGGTAAGTGAATATAAGTCCACCAACTCTTTACGATGTTGAAAAGGCTACAGGAAATCTGAAGCAAGGGAGAGCAGCAGGCCTGGACAGGTTACCCCTGAGATTTTTAAGGATGGAGGTACAGTACTAGTAGGGGGATTGACTGAGATCTTAGGTAGAATCTGGGAACTGGACGTAATTCCATCTGACTGGTCCCAATCACTGATTGTGTCAGTCTATAAGAAAGGACAAAAGTCCTCTTGTGACAATCACAGAGAAATCAGTTTGACTAATATAGTGTTTAAAATATTAGCTTCAATAATACTTCGACGCCTAACTAAAGCTCGTGAAGAGCAAACAAGAGAAAACCAGGCTGGTTTTCAACCTGGACGTGGTTGTATAGACCAGATATTCACTCGACGTCAAGTTCTAGAACACAGACACACATTCAGACACCCCACAATCTTAGTTTTTGTCGACCCTAAAGCGGCATTTGACTCAGTTGATCGTGAGGTTCTGTGGCAGTGTTTGTCAGTGAAAGGAGTACCAAAGAAGTACATTAACCTCATAAAGGCTCTCTAATCGAACACATTTGGCCGAATTATACCTTATGGCGAACTGTCATCAGAATAGATAACCTCAAGTGGTGTCCAGTGCTTACCACTCTCTCCATTTTTGTTTAACTTTGTCGTTGACGTGCTTTTAGAGATATCACTTTCATTATCTCAATCTCCTGGAGTTGAACTTTTACCGGGAGATTCACTTGTTGACTTAGAATATGCCGATGACATAGTTCTATTTGGTGAAGACGCTGACAAAATGCAGAGTCTTCTGACCACTATAAGCAACAATGCAGGCATGTTCGGGATGCGATTCTGTCCCTCGAAGTGCAAAATTTTACTTCAGGATTGGGTTGCATCGAAACCTGAACTAATGGTAGAGATTGGAGTAGTTGAGCGTGTTGACCGCTTCACTTATCTTGGGAGTCTCATCAGCCCTTGTGGTCTGGTATGTGAAGAAATCTCAGCACGGATACAGAAGTCTCGTCTTGCTCCCGCTAACTTGCGTCATTTATGGCGTAGGCGAGATATCCGCCTTGCAACCAAAGGACGTGTTTACTGTGCAGCAGTTCGTTCCGTCCTACTTTACGGCAGTGAAACATGGCCGGTAAGAGTAGAGGATATTCGTAGGCTACTAGTATTCGATCATAGGTGTCTTCGACGCATTGCTCGTATATCCTGGGACCACCGGGTAAGTAATGCAGATGTTAGGAAACGGGTACTAGGTAAGGATGGCAAATCGATAGATGAATTAGTGAAACTTCATCAGTTGAGATGGCTGGGACACGTGTTACGTATGCCCAACCACCGACTGCGACGACGTGCAATGCTTTATGGTGTAGGAGCAGGTTGGAAGAGAGGTAGGGGCGGCCAGACCAAAACATGGCATAAATCCATGAAGTCGCTGACAAGTGGACTGGGCCATGTTGGTAGGTGTAGACTACTTGGTTGGGATTCGCGAGATGATAGCAACCGATGGTTAGAGACCTTGAATGGCTTGGCTCAAGATCGTTTGCACTGGAGAAGGTGCATCCGCTCTTTGTGTTCTGCCAAATTATAATCTTCTGAATTCTTCATGTCTCTATCTTCTTTCGTTTTCCAAAGTTATTTCACTGGATTATACCTCGTGAATAACATCTTCAAACCCTAGTCTTTCGGATTACTGCTTATACTCTTACTACCTCTACCAGTATGAGATTTGCATTGACAGCTGCAGCTCTGTGCTAAAGTGGTATGGCAACTCGAGCTGATGTACATACGTACGAAGTTCTACGTTGTTACTGACTGACTGACCTCAACAGTTCGTATATTGAGTGTGATACACTTAACTACCTATGACATGGGACGACAGTCGCACAATATTGCAAATTAACTGAGGTTGGAAATGTAAACTGTTAGATTCCAGCACAATGGTCCGAGCGTTCAGTGCTCGACACACAAACCCCAAGCCGTAGATTCCATTCCCTATAGGGTCATGAGATCACTGCTCACTACTTCCTGATTGTCACTTGTTATCAAACGAAAATCATCGGGTAATATAAATTACGAGACTTAGTATTCTATGTAAAGCACCTACTTAAAATGTTGATGACTGACTCATTAATTTCCTTACACAGTTGGAATATTCTTTCACTATCATGCCATTACATTATATCGATGTATCGCCTAATCATCATATTTTGACTGACTATCACCTTAGAATATCTATAGTATTCCCCCAGCTAAACATTTACTACACAACTAACTAGTTTTTAACTCAAAACAACGATTTATATTATGGAGAAGCTATTTGAAGTCCTGAAAATTTCTTGTTTTATATCTATGTATCTATCTCCCTCTCCCTCACTCTCTCTTAGTACTTTATATTTGGTTCCGATACAATGAACCGCTAGTTCCAAACAAGCTACATCATATTTTAATTCTAGGGTACAAATTATTTCCCTTTGATTTAAGTACATTCAGATAGCCCCTTATCACTCTTCAGAATAAGTATTCTTTTTTATCTACACGTCAAACTAACATATTTGTTTCACATATGATAAACAATTCCGCAAACAGGTTGACTTGGAGACCGGTAAAATGTTACATATTAAAACATTGGCTGTTGGTGAATTAACCAAAGCTGGAGAACGTGAAGTATTTTTCGAAATGAATGGCCAACTTAGGTCAATTTTGATTAGTGATAAAGAAGCTACAAAGGTAAGTTTGAAGATATGTTTCTCTGAATTCTCTTTTGACTGACCCCTTCAAACTAATATACATAGTACAACACGTGACATTGCCTGGTACTCAGGGATCAGTCGATGTATTTATCTTAGTTACAAAAGATATCCGTTTTATAATTGCTCTGGAAGATATTCATGATAAGTTTAAAACATTATTTGCTGCTGCGCAATGTAACTCAAATCTGAAAGGTGTAGAAAACAAAACATGTGACTTAAATTTACTAGATTAAGACCGATTAACTGAAAGAAAAAATGAAAAAGGTCAAAGTGTCTAATTGACTAGCGTTACTAAGACAGTTGATGATTAACCACTGACTCGTTCGATACACAAAGGTCAGGTTTAAGCCTTCTAATTGCTATTTTAAAAAATAATGGAATCACATGTTAAATAATCTGAATAGATTCTTCATACACTCTGTATACCGTATTTAATAGTTAGCGTGAACATAGTCGAAAAAATGTGTAATTCTTCAAATTCTTATGCTTATACGTCTACATTTACGTCTATATGTGCGATTGAGGGTGGCATGTGATGGGTATTTATCTACCTTTGTTTGCGTTATGCAGTATTACATTGTGTGGAGAGGGACAAATTTGGCTGCATGAAGTGGTGAAAGCTATTAAACGTATATGCATGGGAAAAATTCAGGGTGGGAATTATATAAACTTTCATAGCTTTTGTTATTTATTGTGTAAATATATGTTGGTGAAAAAAATTGTTTACCAGAAAAAACTTGGGGAGGGGTAACAGACAGTTGTCAGTTGTTCGTAAAGAATTGTAATAATGGATGCCTTACTATAATAAGGCTTATGTGGATACTTTCATAAATTCTTTCCTTCTGTTTGGGTAATTATGAGTTTGCCAACACAGTAGTATATGCCAGAATAACCGATTGACTACAAATTTTCCAATATCTCAACTATATCTCCGAGAAGATCTAACGGACCTCATGATTTTTGTCCATCCTTGTAGTAATTACTTTCACATCACATTACTTTTACATCAAATACTAAAATTAGTTAGATAAGTGTTGAAAACTAGGAATAAATAGGCGGTCACTCCGTTCTAACATGGAACTTCTCAGTAGCAGTGCTTACCTACGATCTTACCAGAGGCCGATTCCAGGACCCTGAGGTACCCTAGAGGACACTTAACTTCTAGACCACTGAGTTGGTACTCAAATTTGGGACATCCTTTACACATTATTCGTCTCAATCATACAAACTCCTCTAGTCTTATCTACTTTTTGTTTCTAGTCGATATCGTTTCATCCAAAAGCTTTGAAAGGTGTCAAAGGCTCCATTGGTTCACCGATGCCTGGCGAATTAGTAACAATCAATGTGAAAGAGGGAGATGTTGTAGAAAAAGGTCAAAAATTGGCTACCTTGTCAGCTATGAAAATGGAGATGAGCATAACATCGCCTATTGCAGGTTGTGTCAAAAAAATTCACGTTTCCAGTGGAATGAAAGTATCTGGTGATGATTTATTATTCGATATAGAATAAAACTTTTCATTTATTTCAATATACTACCTATATTTACCTTTAATTCTTTGATTTCATATTTCTGTGTTATACTGTGACAACTACCTACTAGCGATATTTATATTTCACTTTAATTCTATCGTGCTATTTATATTACATTGTAACAAGAGCAACGGCTTTAAAAAGACTATTTACTTGGTATTATACACAGGGAGATAGATGGAAATCGAGTTACTTTGACAAGTATCCCTTGACAATTATGTATGTTTTTTGTTCTGTAGTTATCTTCACTTACATAATTACAAATATAGACAAATCTCTACTTGTTAATAGTTGTTTTTCCTGTTGTTTCTATTAAAATAATCTTACGAAGTCAAATATAGTTCTCTCCCGACAACGTTCAACTGCTCAATATTAAGACACAGTACAGGCGATATTGGATTACTTGGAAAAGTGTCTCTTACTGAGTCGGCACTATATATTAGATCCGGCGGAACAGCGTATCCGATGTTGAATGAATAAAAAGGCATTTGTAGCTTTTCGAGTGTTGAATGTTTATTAATACCAAGTGGTTCTAAAACAAATGACAGTACAGTTCGTACCACAACTGAAAGCCAGTGTTTTTTTTACTTCAAATGCTTATACGTCTCGTTAATTGAACGCTAAACTCGGATCCTAAACTATTCACCTAACCCCCAGGCTAAATCTACACAGCAACTTGGACAAGTGAAAAGGCAAAAAATATACGAGAAGCACTTTACTCCAAAGGTTCATTCACGTACAGAAAATATATGGTTTATATAGCATTTTAAAAGTCCTTGGGTTTTCCCGAACGTTTTGAAATGCTACTAAATATGATAGCAGTATAGTAATAAGCCAGTCGGAAACTCTACATGTGACTTTTCACCTTCGTGATGTTTCTGGCGAAACTTCTAGAGAATGCTGATTGAATAAAATGCTTCTTGGTGTTTCCTGGGCCTTTCTTGTCTTTTGCAAGAAATTTTCTGCATCACCCTAACAAATACCGACGCGATATGCACTTAGCTACTGATTCTAATGGCTGCTAGCCGTCTGTGATACTTTCACCATGCTCAAAATGGGCTTTGGTTATCCCATTGTTTACATTACTAGCTGAATTTTGATCAATCCTTGCTGATATGTGTACCTTTGAGCTGCAGATTCAACATCAACGTGCAGCTAACGAATCTCAGGTTGGACGAAATACATCTTGGATACTGTTCGTAGTTACAATCGAGCTCCTCCATAAAAACATACGAAAGATAGCGACGTCAACTCAGTACATACAGGACGCACTGCTAACCTTCATCGGTCTCAACAGTGAGGTACAACCGGTTTGCCATTGGCCAACACAATACAAGAGAATAAATTCCCCTAACTTATTAGTTTTGCCGTTGTTATTCACTACTTCAACATAATGGACAAGACATCGGTCACTGCACTGTGACCAACAAACGTAAGCATTTGGGAATGGCTTTGATTCTTCACACCAGAGGATTTTAGCTGATAAGTTCAACTGTAACTGAACTAAAAGTCATCAGTAGTTTAGTAGCAATGTTTTCAAGGTCTACGTGAATTGACGATAAGTGTGTGCCATCATAACTATAGCATAACTACATCGTGGATGATTCTCTAGGCTAAATGTACTAGATGTTACAGATTATGGAATAAAACCTTCAGAACCTCCGATTTTATTTTATCTACAAGTACGTGAAATTTTCACACCGAATATATATATAGCTAGCTTGTGATGCTTCTGTATATCGCTTTGAGTCACATTTCAGCCCGTATACCCCAGATTACAAAGCCGGTAGTGTTTGGACTTAAGCCTTTCCACGCGGAGTCTTGATACGCTTTTATCTACTTCTTAACAAGTTTGTAGTGACCGGCCAGTCTCGATAAGAACACGATTGGAATAACAGAAACAATTATTATTATTGTAACCAATTGTACCAGAGATTGTTTTACTGTATTTGTTTAACTGTATCAGTTTCACTTCTTGTTTCGCTATCCGCCTTGTTTGGTTCGAACTTGCTCACGCACTGCCCATTTCGCCTGTACCCTTTGGCACGTCTCGGTATTATTTCGATACCACGAGATCGCCAATAAATATACTTGATCTGGATTAATAAAGCCTTCTGATTTACGAGTTATCAAAGGAAGCAAGTCGCTTTTGGGCGCGCAATCGAATAGTAGTGGTGATCATAGTCCGTCCTCGACTCGACACCCACTACAAGTTCTTGGAATATGTGGTAAATAATATCTCAGCAGTATTAATTGCGGCTGGACCATATTACACTGTTGAGTCAGTGGATATAAGTATATACGTTTTTGCATTTTGGTTATAGCTAAAAATGCAGTGACTGCTAGAATTCAGATAATGAGTAAATTTCACGTTGTCTGAGAAATCAGGTTATGTGATTAATAAGTTTTCGTTTATGACTGAGACGTACATTCATTTGTCCTGAGGTGGAATCTAAACTGTTGAAAGTAAATCTAGTATAGACTGAATCTAAATAGATTATCTAGAATCACATCTTTTCTTATTGTAGGGTCAGTGAAATGTCACTGAGCCCTAGCTAAATCAGGCACTTGAGTCACCAAATGTTAACCAGTTCATCGACCCTCATCAAGGTTAAGGACAACCAACAGTTAATGAGACTCCATGGACTCGCTCATGCGGTCGCGGTCACACTTCGTTCCTTGTGTCTACTCTTACTAATGTATTTTTGTAATAACACCGTTCGTGTTGAACAATCATAATACCTGGATATGACGAAATGGTAATCCGTGTAAGGTACTAAGCACGCGTTTTGACTTCGAGTTCGTCACACCATTCCCGTCTAACTCGAGTAGGGCTCTAACCATTCAACACAGACCACTTAAGTTAGGAATCTACAATGTCTCCATTAGTCACTTCACTTAAGCTACCCATCAATAGGCCCATACATAATGCATTTGAAAAGAACAGATTAGTCTTGACACAAAATGTTTCTTAGTAGCGATTCTCGGACTTCTTTGCACATCTATCGACAGCTACAATTCAAAGCGTCAGATGTCGATGCTGTTGATTGAATTATTGTGACTTTCATTGGCATTTCATGGTATGCTAGAAATTACCTAACCAAGCACCCACTATTTCAGAGGACTTAAGCTACATATAAATCACTCCATTTTAATACTTCCTGAATCCATCGCCGAAGCATAAGTCATCTACGCTTACCACGCGCTTTTCGAACGGGAAGTTTAGTCCTAACGTGATTTACATTTCTCAAACTTTTGCTGTGTTCTTACGCAACAAAAGTACCATTTCCGATCTAAAGAATCTATTCTGAGCTATACGTTCAGTAGATTACTTCTTTTTTTGTGTTTCACTCAAATTAATAGTTAACTGTGGTTTTGCCTCAGGTCACTATCGGTTTTTTTTATAGTTTTCACGTAAAGACTAGCTTTAGCTTATCGTTAACTGTTTTTATACATTTTTGCCAGTTTTTGTTTACTGTGTGTTTTTTTAACGGTCCTAAATTTACTGCTTGTATTTTTAAGACAGTCTAAATCACTAGCCATGAAAAATTCATGCAAAAGACCTGGTTGCCGTTTTGCCGTTACATCTGGCATGCAATGTGACAACTGTAAAGGTTGGTTTCATGAGGCATGTACAGATCTAACAGCAGCAGCCTACAGCAGACTCAGCAAGTCTGATTGTAGGTGGGTATGTGTTACCTGCAACACTGATACGGTAGTTATGTTGGGTACCATCATTACTTTATTGACAGGTCTGACAGATAAGTTGTCCAAGATTTTGGTAAATGATAGCATCATGACGGGTAACAAAGCTGGAACGCATAGGGCAAACAAGAAAAAGGATGCTGACAGGTCGGTTATCGACGGTGCCGTTAACAGCACGAGTGATGATGTGCTGAAACTCAGCACCATCTTAACATCGACCGTCATCGACTCCCTCAGTAAACTTGGGTCCCCCAGGGAACAGTCCTTGAATGAGACAGTGGTTCCCAAAAATCCTGTAGGTGGATGGACTCACGTTGACAAGAGTAATAAAGCCCAAGCGTCCCCGCCGAAACCGAACGTCCCAAGTATCGTGCGGAAATCAGTTGATGCTTTGGCTGCACAGTCTACCCCCAAGACTGTCCACCCGGTCATCACTGAGCCCAGGAAACAAAAACGCGCCTCGACATCCAAACAACAAGATACCAAACCTAGACGCCCTGGAAAACCTGGGAAATCAATTACGGTTCGTGACGACTCTGTCATAATCATGAATCTTATTGACAACCCCGACCTTCCTCTCAGTTTGCAGGACAAAAATGATAGGATGCTCTGGGGAGAATTAAACAAGAGGCTGGAACTCCCTAGAATAGAGCCATTGACCGTCACACGGCTCACTCGGGGGAAGGACTCTAATCACCTAAACCACCCGAGGCTGCTTCGTGTTACACTTAAGAATGCCTCCGACGTAGAGGACGTCCTGCTAGCCAGTCACTCACTGAAGTCCGATGAGAACGTAAGAATACTGCCCAACATACCGTATTCTGAACGAAATCTCATCCGGAACATCCCCAAGGAATCTCGCGAGGCGTTTTTCCGTGGACGAAATATCATTGTGCAAGGTGTACCGTAAAATATGGACACAACTCAAGCAAACTCTGATATTTGGGAATGGAAATTCATTAACCATTCCTTAAAACTCAAGAACATATTGACCCAACAAGTAATGCGACTAGCCAAGAGAGACGGAGACTCTAGACCCCGGCTATTGAAGATAACCTTCCCCTCCTCCCACATGGCAGCTGCAACTCTGGAAGCATTTCGTGCCAACAGACGTCGGTTGCCAACTGGCATCCATATGCATCCGGATAGGCCCCACGACAGCAGGATCAAGCACAAACACAAGCTGGAGCTGACAATTCCACTCGTGGACTGTCTTGATCATAAAAAAACGTGTAAAGGACAGGGACTACCAACTCGGTAAACATCGTATAGGTAGGCTACCTGTCCACTCACGCACGGATCATATAGACAAACAGGAAGAAGCTCACGCATTCCAAATTGAAAGCATAAACTGCCTATACACGAACGCCGCGAGCTTTCCAAACAAAATGGATGAGCTACGTGAACTTAGCAACGCTAATGATGCCCATCTGATAGGAATATCCGAAACTTGGATAACGTCTCAGTTTACGGACCAGGAGCTAGCAATAACTGGAATGTCTTTATTTCTCAACGACAGAAAAACAGGAATGGGGGATGAAGTAGCACTATACATACGGTCATGCCTGGATGCGCACCAACTTCACAACCAAGAGTTTCTCAATCTTGATTAGTCAGTATGGTGCTCAGTAAGATTGTCTACCACCTCGAGGTGTCTAGTTGGGGTCATTTACAGGAAGCCCACTGCCGACATCGAGTATGACGAACGTCTGCTGGAAGGATTAACTCGCTCTACGCGTCTCGGATTCTCTCATATCCTGATTCCAGGGGACTTCAATCTTCCTAGAATTAACTTCGTGGAACATACATACATTGGTGGTGCCAACTCTACTGAAGCTCTGTTCTTCAACCTCATCGGTGACCTGGGATTATTCGAAAATGTGAAGTCGGCAACCCGTTGGAGAAACAGTCAGACGCCGTCGCGCTTAGACTGGGTATTCACAAATGAAGAATTCCTAGTTGATGACCTCTCAATCCTGGCTCCCCTGGGAAAAAGTGATCACGCCGTCTTATCATTCAGCTTTGTCAGCAAAACGGAGCTACGATATCCTACTAGCAACAAGCGCTGGAACTTCAAACGGTTGAATGTGTTAGCTTTACAGGACTATCTACAACAGGTGGATTAGGATGTTCACCCTCAACTTGAAGTGGATGCTCATTGGGACTTTTTACTGCACACGATCTTAGGTGCTACTGAGCATTCAGTCCCTCAAATGGTCCCAAAAAGCTACAAGCAACCCCCAATCACCAAGAACCGCACCCGTCGTTTGCTAAGCCGCAAAAGGCACTGTTGGGCTGAATATAAACGAACTGATAACAACGGCGCGTACAGGCAATACAAACATATAAGGAACATATGCACAAAGGCAATAAGAGAATACAGGCTTCCGTTCCAGACCAAGTTTATCGACAAATTTGTCTCCAATCCGAAGAGCTTATTCCGTTACGCAGCTTCTCTTCGACAAGGCAAAACTGGAGTTTCCCAACTGCTTGGTCCTAATGGCCCGACCAATAACGACAGTGATGCCGCTAACCTTTTGGCTGAACAATACTCCAGGACATTCCAGCTGACCCACATCAACCATACTGACGAAGGCTTCACCTGCACCTTAACAGGACTTTCCGAAGTGGACCTGAGTGCTGACCTGGTGCTCCGTAAACTGCAGCACCTAAGAAAAGACACTTCTCCTGGTCCGGATATGGTTCATTCCGCTGTATTGAGGGAAGCAGCTTCAATCTTGGCATCACCACTTAGCTTGATGTTCGCACACTCTCTAAGCAGAGGCAAACTACCGGAAATATGGAAGCTGGCCCACATCACACCAATTTGCAAAGGAGGTCGACGTAGTGAACCCTCAAGCTACCGACCAGTGGCCCTTCTCTCCATACCTTCCAAAATTATGGAATCCCTAGTATACGACGGTATACTGGAATACTTATCATCCTCAAGGTTCTTCTCACCTCAACAGCATGGTTTCAGAAAAGGTCATTCTTGTATGACCAACCTGCTGACTGCGGTGGATAGATGGACAACCATCCTTGATCGCAAGGGGAAGGTTGACGTCATCTACCTGGACTTCTCAAAAGCTTTTGATAGGGTCAACCACGCATGTCTTATCAAGAAACTTGGACGATTGGGTATAAAACCCCCTTTGATTGATTGGCTCTCTTCATATTTAGAAAACCGACACTTTAAGGTCAGGGTTAACTTCACTCTCTCTCAGGCTATGGAATGTCCTAGTGGGGTCCCCCAGGGCTCAATACTAGGACCTCTTCTCTTCTTGATTTATATTAACGATCTTCCTCAACAAGTTTCATCTGACTTATTGTTTTTGCTGATGATGTGAAACTTTGGAGAGAGATACGTAATCATAATGATATACTAGTTCTTCAGGAGGATCTGACCCGACTTCAAAGTTGGGCAGACGACAACGGACTTACCTTCAACACTTCAAAGTGCAAGGTAGTCCATCTGAGACATGTTGCAGACCATAGTTATAACTTAGGTAACTCCCCTCTAGAAGTTTCCCAAGTTGAAAAAGATTTAGGAGTGTTGGTACCCTACGACCTGAAATCGTATGCGAACTGTGACAAAAACGCCTCTCAAGCAAACCTTGCACTGGTAACATTGAAGCGCATTTTTGGCCAGTTTGACGGTAGAACCTTCCATATAATCTTCAACAGTTTTATTCGTCCCCACTTAGAGTACGGAAACATAGTATTTCCTCCCTCCCCCCAAAAGGATAAGGACACTCTGGAACGTATACAACGTCGAGCCACGAAATCGGTTCGGGGACTCAAATTCAAACCTTATGAAGAGCGCCTCAAATCACTTAACCTTCACCCGTTAGAGTACAGGCGTCTTAGAGGTGATCTTCTTATGACTTATAGTATCCTTAATACTTCTGGTCATCCCCTTAAACAACTTCTTAAGCTTAGTCATAACACTAACCTCAGAGGTAACACCCAGAAATTGGAGACCCTACATAGCAGAACAGACTGCAGACACAACTTCTACTCTGTTAGAGTTGTCAAGTGCTGGAATTCGCTGCCGACTGAGCTAGTCCAAGCGACCTCCCAGGAGTCCTTTAAGAGGAAACTTGACTTATTCTTAAGGACTAAGGATAACATATTATTATGATTTACCAAACTCTTTTTTTTCCTCTATTATCGTTCATATACCTGGGTTCTTGCCTGAAGGTATTGGTGATCCACTGCTACCAGACACGGAAGCCCGTTAAGCGAAAGCTTCTTCTATTCCGTCCTCAACCATTTGAACTGAGAGATATCAATAGCAGTACCTGACTATTCAACTCGCTCAACAGGGTAATGCTCAATGATCAGACTTGAGAAGCGATATCTTAGGGGTGTAATCAAAACGAATTGAGAACTAAGAATCCTTAGTGGTTTTAATCCTTTCAGTCAAAATAACTTATACGATTACGGAAAGAAGACCATTATGACATAGAGTTCTTTGACCTTGATGCTCAAAAACGATCAATTCGCCAATCAAAACGACAGTTCTGGATATGAAAATTTCGAAAAAAGTGAAAGAAGCGAAAATGTTTATATCAGTGCGACATGATAATATTATTTATTGGATATTGAAGCTTCGTTTTATGAATCCGGCGTTCCCAGTCAAGGTCGTTTAACGTCAATTTTTATTCCATTAAAGTTCGGTAGTCGGAGTTTTGAACGTACGTCTGTTTGGAAAATTTTCCTGTTTGTGGTTCACTCTAGTACCGTCACTCAGATTGACTTTATCAACAATGTGCTTTAGTGAATGAATGTTGTAAGCTAAATGTTTGGCACTGTAACACCATATCGTGGAAAATTATTTAATTCTTGCTTACATATTCGAAGCGACTGGTGCATAATTTGGGATCAGATGATAGATGAATTAACGTTTCTAGTTATTGAAAATTTAAATAAAGGGGTAAGGATAAAATATTTTTGAGTATTGCTGGTCCTAATTAAGGAAGTAGTCTTCATCCCGTTATTTTCCGTACAGAAACATCAAATACACGTTTTCGCTGAAAGATCAGTTTCTGTACAATGTGGAGTGGGGTTTCTAATAGCTGTAATGTCAGTTTTAATAGTATTTTCAAGTTCCTTCTGGGATAGATCTAGCCATAAAATAAGTAACTTCTTAACGACACTTAAGTATATCAAATGCATTGTATATAGGGGTACGGTGGACAATATGTTTAGTGTTTAGTAATCCCAAGTCTTACTTTCTATATTGGTGAATAGCTTCAATCTGTTGATGAAAACTTTCATCACCTTATTAAGTGTACTCGCTATATGAAAAATCATCCTGCAGCTAAAACGACGTCCCTTTACAACGCTCGTACCACAGCAATCAGTCTCATGCCTAACGTTAGCACTAACAGGTCCACCACATTACGGCAATGAGTTTTGCAACTAACTATCTACTAAGCTTTAGACAGTCTAACCTAGGGTTCCCCATTTCTTTAAGTTTGGAAATAAAGTCGGCCAGAATCCCTTTGAATATGGCAGGTTTCATCTTGTCATCAAAGACGTCTACCAAGAAAATACCACTAATTCTAAGAGCAACAATGCGGCCTGATATAGGCCATAATTGTTGATTAAATCTCTTTTACAACGACAGCCCATCTACATTTATTCGCAAATCTATGCAATTAAGGTTCAAAACGGACAACTAAATTTCAATATATTCTAGCAGACTGGTTTGTAGCCCTATATGGTAGTAAATACCATCTCTCATGAATTGTGAATCAACATTTCTGCGCGTTTTTAAGACACTTATGACACTTTTAGGCAATTAAGTCATATACTTTCGTAATGTATTCAAGTTAGGATCAACTTTCTTGAGTGTAATGCCTGCCCCCCATAATTTCCATTACAGCCGCGTCCATCTCTTTCTTTATAACTAGTGATTTCGATGGAGCTAATTCGTCATTCTGAAATGAAAAAGTACTCGTAATCCAGTCACATACAGTTGCCACACTGTCTCAAGGCTTCTGGACAATAATAGTGATAGGCAGATAGAACTGGTTTCATGACTTCATTCTAGAATAGTGAATTTAAAATTAGTTCCACTGCAGTGGTACAGTTCCATTCACTTTTTATCTTTTTTTTAAACCTAAAGTCAAATGTTACTGATTTTGCATTCTTGAATTCCATCTATTCTTTTTGAACTAATTGTCTCACGTTTAAACTTTTACTGCAGTTGAAGTTATTTCGTCTTCACCTCTCACCCTGATCATTTTTTTTCTCTCTATAATGTAAAGTGTAACGATTTAAACTAATACATAGTCGTACCAAGTTTGACATCAATTAGAACGCTTTCATTACTTACTTCACTATTATTATGACTATCATTCTGTTCATCTATTTCTTATCCACACGTCTATGCTTGTTTATTTTTTGAATTCCTTCCGTACAACAACTTAAACTAAGAAGATTTTCTGCTATTATGTTTGTCTATCTGGTGCTTTTTCTGTAGGTGATATTTCCAGTAATTAGTCTATTTTCGTTTTAGCTTGACACATCGCTGGATCGTTTTAGTTTTTACAGTGCTTACATAAATATGGATTCATTTCTTATCAGCCAAGAATCTGGACATCCCATTGAAAAAGACTTCGCCTTCAATAACAATGTCGCTAATGCGCATGTAACAGTTCGACTAAGTAAGTTTGCCTTATTGTCCATCCATAAAGGATGTGGTAGTATATCTATAGTTTTATAGTTTTAACAGACACATTTTTTCCGTTGATTTTCCTCATGAAACTAGTTTCATTCGAAGTTAATATCTATCAATGAAAGCTGAATAACGAGAAAGCTGTTGGATAATTAGTACATCTCTGATCTCATGTTACTCATCAACTCGTAGATAACCATGTCAGATTTTCAAACAAATATGTAGACTTTAGAGTAAGTTTGTTGATCATTTACGGAAACACATGCAGTGGACGTGATTATTACGTACATTATTTACATATATACTCCTGACATGGCTTGGTAACCGATGTTCTGAACTTACAAACTTTCACTGTCTGTTTGGTTGGTATTAATAATTAATATAAAACCAATAATCTTTCGACCTAAAATGTCTATTGTTTGTCTTTTTTGAATTAAGGATTTTTACGCAAAGTCTACGGTATCTTGTTTACACAACTTTTGCTCACTTCATTATGCGCTGGAACAATGATGATGTTAAAACCTGTTTTATTGGATAACCTTCAACAGAAGTACGTTGTTATTTTCTGATGCACTGGTAACTGTTACTACTTGTTTTCATTTTTCTAGTATATGGTTACCAATTGTACTAATTGTGAGTACAATCGGAATTCTATTGGGATTAATGTGGAAAAGACAGGAAACACCAACTAATTTCATATTATTATACTTATTTGTAGGTTCATAAATATATGATAATTTCCATTTTAAAAATATGGTTATCCTATTTCTAGACTATATGTGAATCTATACTCGTGGGATACGCAGGTAGGTAAAGTTATGTTGGTAGCTTTAACGAAAATCGTTTAAAATTATTATATACTCTAAATTTACCGATTGATTAAATAGGAATAATATATTTGTAAAATCTCAGCGAATGAATTTGTAGTAAATCCAACGTTTCGCCTGGCAATCTGGTCCAAGCTTTTTCAAGGAATTATAATCAAACATTC
>NC_031495.1:13571144-13599475 GCF_000237925.1 Schistosoma mansoni
ATTTTACAATATATTATTCCTATTTAATGTCTTACATCAACTCGGCGCTCAAATACTGTGAAACTATTCGTTCTAATTTAGACGAGAGTTCTTATATATTACCGATTGATTGTTAATTTTTTAATGAAATAATGTTTTATTGATTTCAATTTTTATCATTGAATCATACGCTAATGTCGTCTATTAAAAATAGTGGAAAAGACTATTAAGGATACGATCCGTAACGTTCATCTTTTTAGCTACATAATGCTCACGCTTTTTATACCGATGATCAGTTCCAGTAAAATGACGGAGAAAAGATCAGGAAGCTTTAATTGACAAAACCATTCGTTAATGTACATTAATCATGGGTATCTATGTATTTATCCTACCTGAACTAGATAACGATATGCAGGTTATAGTCTTGACCAGGTGCATAATCAACCTCCTCTGATAACGTTCCTCGCTTATAATTTGCCATTTATCGTTTGAACCCGAAACGCCATGTCAGCTGTCTGTCTTACGCAAATACGTAATATTCCATTGACTCCCCCTTGACGGTTTTATCTAGAAAGATAATGAACGCTTCACGTTTCAACTACCTAGCTCTGAAAGCGCAATTTCGCCAAAAACATGTGTCTTAAATGAATAATAAATTTGTCACCCATGCCTATTATTTTGGCAGACAGTCCTGTGGAAAAACGAAACGGTAGGTTATAATGATCAAATTAAGACAGAAAATTTGTTCAGACTCTTATTTCTAATTAGTTGTTATTATCAATAAATATCAAAGTGGCTCACTAGGCCGTTTGCCGTAGTTACATTCAATGTTTCGATCACCTTTATACTTGATAATATCATATAGCAAATTGTACTCAAGTTCAGTATCCTGTTACGTACATTAATTTAGTTAAATACGAGTTTTCGCAATGCTCATTTTACGTTTGTTAGGTTTTGCCCTATTGGAAATAGAGTCCAAGATTCTGTGTCTTTAGAAATCCCAATAATTTCAGTATTTTAAGCTGTCTGATTATCTAAAATAGCTTTTAAAGAGATCATGTAATCGTATGGTTTCGAAAATTCTGTCGTTCTCATCATTTCTTAAGTCCTGCTTACTGAGGTAGTTTCCAACAACTGTCGAATTAATGTGTCAGTCAGTCAAACGCAACATTGAATCTAGTACATGTCCGCATCGCTGCAAGTTATCACAACCCATTAGCATAACGAGATGACATTGTCAGGCTAAATCCCAGAGCAGTAGTAGTATCACGGGTTATAGGAAAGCTTATGCGATAAAGGTATGATTTTAGCGAATATAAATTAGTGAAATGGAAAAACTTTTACGAGGAATTTAGACACTTATAATCTAAGGGAAGACAAAGAATTAATGCATTTGCGCCATTGCAAATGACTTTAAGTTATGTCACCCAAAGTCTCTAACCATCGGTTAAAATAATCAAGCGGATCCCAACTAGGTAATCTGCACTTGCTTACATGGCCCAGTACAATAACCAGTGTCTTCATGAATTGATGCCATGTATATTATCTATAGCTCTTACAATTAGTTTGTTAAAACCACCATCAAGGTCATATCAACCAAACTCTGGCATTTCGGCATAGCTGAAATTTGCGAATTGTGTGCTTTTTTATTAGAAATTGTGTAAACCTGCGATCCCTTTGATCTGGTTTTATGTAAATTCATATTAACTAGTTTATGTTGCCCCAGGAATCTCCTACTGTATCCAAATGTTTAGCATTTATTAGAGTAATTATTGGTTTACCATTATTATTATTAATATTATTATTATTGGTGACTTACTTTTTAATTGTTTTATTTCACTCTTCAAGTGATCACATATTCTGCAACTGTTGTACTTCAAGCATTTATACTGACCACCATAGTTGTCATGTCTTTAATGTTGTATACACTGAATTCTAAGAAAGATTTCAGTAAATGGGGTGCAGGATTATCAGTTGCTTTTCTCATTTTACTATTGGTTGGACCAATTAACGTAAGTTGACATCCCCATTGTTTATTTAACATAATCTATCATTGAAATACCCATATGTACTAAGTCCTCCATCATACTATCAACATTATGAGGTCTTTTGAGACAAAATGTAGCCTCAACTGTAGAACTACGGAGATATAGGGACACTAGATAGATATTTCATCTTGATTTATGACTCTGTAACTGTTTACTCATAGCCTCACATGTTATCGAGCTCATTTTCTCTAGACATCAATCTGTGATGGGAATCACCTCTGAAATATACTAGAATCTCCGTTTAGAAAATCTACCTTAATAATATTGGATATAAGTATTTATAAGGTGATTTATTTTTTTCACATTAGCTTTAACCTGAGACGCAACTGTAATATGGTAGTTCTTATGTAAATCTAACTGATTTATCACATATAATGTTTATGTACTTAACTTTGTGCCACTTTGTACGTATGAGGACTAGTGATACCACTTTAAATGCTCAGACTGAATTAGATCAAGCGAGTTATTGGTTTTAAGATGAATGTTTTATTCATTAAGCTACCATAGACTGTCTAGGACTCCTTAACTGTCGAGCTTCAGATTTCTTAAAATTCGATTGTCAGATCAGTCATTTATTAGTATTAAGATTGATTTCACGTTAGAGTTCAAAAGTTTCATTTATCCATACGAACATATCCTCTCGATCCTGCAGCAGGTTAGTTGTGGCCTGAATAGCTCGGCAGTAACGTATCAAACTGTTAAGCTGGGGACGTCAGTTTGAATCTTACTAAAGGCATCAGTTCGCTCAAGATTTCAGGTACGCCTTGCTGACAAGTACCAATTAGTTCGGAACCTAAATTCAGAGTTTCCTGTCGATTGCCACCAACCACCTGACGCTAAAGCAGCATATTGAGATCTCGAGTCACTTGTAGTAGTGATCACATTGCTACTTGATCGATATAATTTAATTAGAACTAAAGACTAGGCTAGCACAAAATTATTTACTACTCAGCGATTATTCAATACAAACATACTCCATATGATCTCTAATTCGTTTCCCTAGTGATATCACAATAATTGCGTAGTGCTTTTTAGTACAGCCCAATTTTAAATGATAATTTATCGAGTTTTCAAATCGATCAAGCTATGTTTATAGTATGACAATAACATTGATAGTTGACATCTCATTACTAATCAACTTTTGGATTACCCTATCGTTTGTATTCTTTACTGAATTTCGATTAGTCTTTGTAATCATATGTGCATTCTATGCAGATTACCTAAATGTATAGTCACTTTTTTCATTATCAACAACGTGATAAGTTAAACATTTATCAATAATGACATGAAAATCATACGCATTGAACAAGGTTATGACTATTGTCCGGAATCGATGGCTCAGTGGATGGCACGTTGGCGTTTGCAGTGATAGGTAATGAATTCGAGTTCCAATGTGAACATTAACACTTGAATTTAGGCAAGTAGGTAGGTATATCCTCCTGACAAGTTTCAAGTGAAATGAAGTGCGCCTCCAGAATTTCACTGATATCCATCGATTCCATAGGAATTGATAATTGGTTTTACTCTCTAATTTTGCTGTGTTTTATACTATTCCTTAATTCCCTGTATTTTTTCCTTGATTTTTGCTCTCTACTTTTTGTTAAACACTCCTTACAGTTATTTCTAGGTTCATCATTATTGGAATTATGTATGGCAGCCGGTGGTGCTTGTCTATTCAGTTTATTCATAGTTTATGATACTTGGCGAATAATGCATCATTGTTCACCGGAAGAATATATTATGGCATGCGTTGATCTATACTTAGATATATTAAATCTGTTTATGTATATTTTAAGATTTTTAAAAGAAGTACAACATAATCAAGGTTGATTAATTGGTTGTGTTCGGTAATTATTTACTATTAAATAAGCGTATTTGTGATTTCAATATTTATTATTCACTACACTTAAACCACATACTTATCTATCGGTATTTAACTGCTAATGACTAAGTCATGAGTGAATTGTTTCCACTTTTCGTATGAACTACTATTACTACTACTAATTTCATAACTATTGAAAAGAAACTGACAAACTTTACCCTTGAATTGTCCCTTTCACTTTCCTTGTCGCTGTGTTCCTCTTTGCTGTTTTTCTGATCCTTTTAAATTTCTCTTAGCTTTTTAACTGATCATACAAATGAAGTACACAAATGTACCGTACTAACTCGTGTGTGTATGTGCATATTCCAATATTTTTTGCTTATCCTTTTTTCTGTTGATAAAATTAACATCTTGTCAGACTATTGAATAATAAAAGATTTATAACTCAACCAGTACTACTCTTCTTTTAAAGACAATTAGTTCGAATCCAATATTGTCCTAAATTAATCAAGATGGAAAAAAATGACTTCAGGTCTCACAGTAAATATCAAACCAACATATTGGATATCGACTGTATTGTGATTACGTCTAATATATAAAATATTGTTTAGTACTTACAAGGCTTTAAACTGTCGATAAAACAAGCAAAACTCACTTGAGTGTGAAGATCATTATGAATGAGAAGTACGAAGTAGAATAATATTTCTCCTCAATGTATGTTAGGGTTAGGATTATGAGTTATAGTATATACATAAACCAACCCTCAATCCTGAGCGTCAACCTCGATTCAGACTTTAAAATCTAACCATTTAAGACAGATTGCCAAACTAGAAAAATTCATCAATCATGTAAAATCAACTAGTAATTTCACTCATTTTCTACCAAAAAATTAATTATCCATATTTTCTGATTATCTGGAGTAGTTCATGTTCATTTGATAGTATAATTTATACTGACCGGAAACTGTAATAACATTTGAAAGAATCATTTTACATTTATGAAACTGTCATTTATTTAAATACCGTTTTCATTGTAAGTTCTTAAGACTTATTCATAGCCCTTTATTAGTTTGCAGCTATTCAATTCTATATTTATTAAAACTTATACTTAAGTATTGTTAATTATTTTATGCGGTTCAGTTCATTTACGATATACACATCATGTGGTGTACCTAAACCCACTGCAAATGTGAAAACAAATCAGTGGGAAGGTTTCGGTGGCAGTTTAAGTTATAATTCACGGAAATCACAAGTAGATATACGATTTTCTTGATCCATACTAGGATACATAGGCTGAGATTTTCCAATGCAGTGCCTCGTTTATAATGTTTCACTTATGATTTGTTCTTAAGAGAACACATCAACCTACTGACTTGTACAAAGGCATCTAGTGTATACAGAGTAGCTCAACCTACTAACTCTTTGGATTTGTAATCACATAACTTGTAGGCAGTCAGATATAACTTGCTATCTTATATTCTATACTTGTCAGTATTGTTTATATTTGATAACTCATCTATTTATGGTTAATGCTAAAGAAGTTCTCTAATATACAATTAACTTTAAAGGTGTAACTAACTTGAAGGTTAAGGTAAATGAAAATCTCATCTTACAGTAACTAATTATATAGTATACCTATTACTACTTATTCTTATATGCTGAGTTCATCATTGTGAAACGTGTTCATTCTTCAACAGGATTATAAATTTCTTCAAAGATGTACATGAATATATTTTTAGATTTTTAACTATTGATTACAAACATCCAATACTTGACTGTATCCTTTAAAAATTAATTAAATCTTTTATGTATTTTTACTGTAAACAGTCTTAATTGACTAATGATTTCTTTCTCAATTATTGTTGTTATTACTACCGCTGATGATGAAGATGGTGAAATATTGTAATCATGTATTGTTTATTTTACAAAAATGAAAACTTCATATTCGTTGAAAAATAAAAAGAGCACTAGAGTAAACATAATCGATCACCCATTAACATACTTAATCACACCTATACATTTATTTGTAAAACTTTAATACACATTGATTGAATTTTCATTGATCAATATATGTAGTGAAGAAGCGCCTTATTTAAGGTATTATAATGTAGGGAGAGAGAGAGAGAGAGGATTAGGTAACATTTAAGGCGTTTGTTAAGAAAACTGACAAGACTCATACGTTTAGTCAATTCAATATTCTGTTAACCAACCAACATAATGAATTTTGAAATTTACGAAATAATGAATTGTCGTATGTTCTGGTCATTATCTAATTGTGATATCAAATGAACAAAGAAGATATTTCGGATATCGTTTTTGTTCGATCTCAGGAAATTTCTCCATTATAAATTACTAACTTCCTTTTCTAATCTGATTGGAATAATACACCATTAGCGATTTGTTTTAAGAGTTATTTTATTGATACTCGGAAACTTAAGGTTATTTATAAGCGTATTACTGGACAAACTTTGAAGTAAAATCGTAAGTTGTGTTTGGCTTATTCTTACTAGTTTGCTTATAGGAAGTTTACGCTTGTCGGAATTCGGAAAACCCCTCAATCTGTTATCTATTACCGATAACGTGTACAGATAACTTTAATGTGAGGCAAGTACACTTATAGTATCATCTAATTTAAGAACTAGTACTGCTGAATAAGTTAGTCAACACTGAATAACCAAAAATCGGTTGCTCTGACAATAACACATAGTGGGTTGAATTGTGTTGACATCGGACGTTAAAGCATTAACTGACTCTCAATGGTGAAGAATATAAACATAAAACACCTTTTAAAAAAATCCACAACATAATGTTTAAAGTGAATAAATTAAAATAAGAAGCGTAAGGGAGCTAAAATATTGAATACTGAATCTCTTCCTATTCGGGATCAGTTAGTTATCGACAAAAAGACGATAATAGTGTTTAAAATAAGTAGGGTCAGTGGATATGTAAAGCAAATAATAAACCATGTTAAATGAAGATTTGGCAGAGAATAGAAAATGAATATTATGATCCGTTCACTGAATATACCATTTGAGTTACCAAGCTTTTTTGTGATGAACAATTATAGACCAAATATGTTGATGAAAGTATTAAACATATAGAGTGAGTTGGGTTCTCCAGTCTTCAATCCTCCGCCTGAATAATTTCTTACGAACTGCATTAAGGTAAATTGTCTGTGCGCACGATCCAGGCAAAACATTTAGATTTGAGGAAATTGTAGACAAGCATCATCCCTAAGTTATTACTACTTAACTAAAAATTAAGAACCCAATCACGGGTTTATAAGTGGAACATCTGGTCGACATCACAGGACAAAGAACAAATGATAAAACGTTTAACGATGGATTATATGAAAAGCATAATTTTCAGAGACTCCTGTAAATTATTAAAAAATGAACTTGGAAATGCTATAAATGCATCGTGACAAATGTGAAGTCATTTTAAGGGTACATAGAGTTGTTATAACCTAAGTTTGCTCATTCACCAGACTGTCTACTCACATTTCCACGTAAGATGTTGATTCACACATATCAATAAAAGGTATATCTTATTATCAGCTTTATTTTGATCCATAGGCTACTATTATACGATTTACCATTCTTAAATTATACTCAGTTTATTAATTACAGTCTTCCACGTTCACAGCCACTTTTTGGCTTGATCTTGTATGCATGTTATTTCCTATTTTATGATGTAATGTAGTCTTTTTGGCTGGTATGTTTGAAATAAATGATTCGCATGGTGGAAGCCGTTATTGGCGTTCTGGAAGGGCTAGGAAAATAAAGGAGCAATAAGGACTCTAGGTTGCTGATACCAAATGAACTTCATTGATTTGGTACAGTAATAAGATTGTATAAGTTTCATTTCGATTGGCAATAAACCACGTGACAATTAGCCTGGTTTCAAGTCACAACAATAATGTACATTTAACTAATTTAGTAAAGTATCAATTATTCTCAGTACCAGAAACTTGTAAAAGTCAATTTAAATGAAAAATAACTATATCCAATCTATACAAATTAAAGTTAACTCCTGCCATTATTTCGTTAACATTATTATTATATAATTCATTTACTTAGTACATGTTTATGTCCCGGAATAGAGATGTTATATCTGCTGTTCTGAATGGTTTATTCGTGAAGCTTCAATCTTTTTGTAGGCAACATTGTCAACGCATATTAACAATTCTACACAATTGACTGAAAACCTAAACTATCGAAATGGAATTTTCTGGTTTTTATTTACAATTGGGTTGTCATTGTTTGCACATTCACTTTCATTGTTTCCATTCTAATTTTGTAATTGTGTATCATATTTCTTATAGCTGAAGACTTTGGGTCTATTTTGGATATCTGTTGGTTGGTGAGTGATCGTAGCGACAGGCTTCCATAAGTTTACTGATTTTCTTCAAGCTATCCAATAATATCTACCTTTTCCCTATCAAATTTGTGTCTGTTGCCCTCCAAAAACATTGATACAAATATAGATGTGATAACCTACAGCTAACAACTAACTAATATTTACATAGAAGCATATAGAGGGGACGATTAGCCACTACAACTCGGATTTTAAGTAATAATTAGCTTGTATTCCTTTGTTGTCGTGTCATTTGGCTTTAATGATAAGTATAGAGATTTTCGGGGTTCGTAAGACCATCTAGTTTAGCAACAGTCTTTCTTCTTAAGACTTATGTGTTTTTGTTAGATAGTTGAAGGTAGCTGAGAGAAAGTTATAACTAAGTTTTCATGATAGCTGGCAAACTTGAAATGCATGTTTCTAAAATATTCATGAAACTAGTACTCTCCATATAATTCGAGTACTCTTCAACAAGTATCATGGTCACAAACATGACCACTGACCCATTTGGGTTATGACTGGTCACCCGTAGAATTGAGATATTTACTCTGATTATTTTGTAACAACAGATCTCACGCTCCCCAATCTTTAGGGTTGGACGAGCTCCATTAACGATGAGGGGTATCAGTTTCTACAAGATTCTAGATATACCTAGCTAATAACTGCAGTCTGGCTAGAAATGTAGTTTAGACCTTTCATGACGATTAACTGCAACCATCTAACATTGGCACAACCATTTAACTAACTCATTGCCTTTGTCTTGGTCATAGCTCCTAGATGACGTAAATATTATAATTTTCGAAGAGTATGGTTTGTTTTAAATGAAATTTAAAACAGAACTTCTTTTCCATATTTTCATTCAATTAAGGGTAAACATATTCATCTTGTCAAATAAATTTTCCAAGAAAAATACCCCTTTTAATATGTAGAACGTATTCATAATTTAAAAAAATAGCAGTGATTTTATGGTTAAAGCACTGCATTTTCGGTCATTATATTCCACATTAGAACAGAACTCGACTGATAACTGGTTTTTGAAGTTCTTCAACGTGAATAAACCTCACTCAGAAAGTGTTGTTCAATTTCGACTATATAAATCCATTGTATTATTGGATGTGGCAATCACTCAAAAAATGAAAAATCAAACCATTTATTTGGTTTCATTTAATGAGAACCAATCGATATTATTACAAATAGTAATTCAATTGGGTTTTGCGGTGCGTCTCATAATTAGTTCAGGTTTATTTTATAAATCGTTTAGTCAGAAATTAAGAAGTCAACTCATTTTACTGTAACATTATAATCAAATATGCAATCGAACGGTATTTAGATCTATTCGTAAAATCGGTAAAGTATTGTATAATAACCCTCACGAATTTTTAGTTCCTAACCGATCAAATAATAGTTTATATAAACGGATTGTTTATGGAAAAGAGAATAATACTATTACAATGTGAACAGATTTTACAGAATTAACAAATCTATCAGTGTCCTCTATAGATTACGACATATAAGTTTGTCTTTATGTACATTAGCTTGTTTGTTCTCTCAGACACTTAAAAGTACCAAAATATATTTCAAAAAGCCCTCGTATTGTTCCTAGTTAGGGTTAAGTAATTACCGTTAGAATTAAGGGTATAGGGTTAGAGCTCCCGTCAAAAACTAATATCGACTATATTGTGAAAATGCTCTGCATCATATGGACGAGTGTATTCTGCACAAAATTAAAACAGACGCTATCTGATTAGCTCGTCCTTAAAATAAAGTGCTACCAGGTGATGGTTTCTTTCAGAACTAAGGGTTTAGGGTTAGGATTTAAAGATAGTCTCAATTTGTCCGATTCATACAGTCTAAAGAAACAGAACTGACCATTTTAGACCCTCGATATTATTAGTTTTATCCCATGGTGCCAAAAAATGAGTTTTTGTCATCATTTTAGACATTTTGATCAGTATGAAAAAGAACTTCTACTACTCGTTATCCAAGTTATCTGAGTCTTGCCCAAAAATCTAAGAGTCGTATTCTAATAGATTCATCCATATTTCATACTTTTACCGTAAAATTATTTGAAGTTGATAGAATTCGAGTTATAATCGTATGTTTTTGAGTTTCATGGAAACAGATTACTAGAGTTAAGTTACAAAACAGTTTGTACAGAACAGATTTTAGTTGAAGACGTAAGAAGCCGTGATTGCTGCAGAAAAACCGTGTCGGGAGTGAGATAGTTACCAACCAAAGACAATGAAAGTTGATCGCTCAATATCGTGGATTGATTGAAGTTAGACATTAACACTGTTAGATGCTGACTCAGTAGTGTAGAGTTTATGTATTCACGAGCACGACCGAAGTTGTTGGGTTCGATTCCTATGTTCAGGGTTGTGGATGCGCACTAGTGAGTAGTTTTATACTGAGACGAAATGATTGTTCTATACTTCTAGGATTTCACTGGTGGTTTAACATTGATCAATTCATGTAATCGATGAAATTTGACAATCACTACAACCCCTTTCTGAAAGTTTTTATTTAATTGTTAATAAAATACATACTATCCTTCACTGATCTTTTAATCTTATACGAAAACCTATTGAGCATTATAATAAATCTGGTTCGTAATTATTATTAAGTTAGAACCATTATAAATTATGTGAACTGTGTATTTTAAGTAATATCTGATTTTATATTGTTACTATCATATTGTTTTTGGTCTGATCTCATCATATTCTTTAATTAGTTTGACTTTTTGTTCTCATTCTTTTATCATCACATTCCATTTTACTAGTCCCGCAACATTCTTCAAATTATCGACCTAATTCTTATTTAACTACCAATCAGTTCAATTGCATGAGAGTCGCACTGTATTTCAAATTAACTATAGCTGGAAATATGAATCATTAGACTTCAGATCAATGATCTGAATACGACTTGCTCATTGTGAGACCTGGTGATTGTAAGCTCAGTTCCTCCAAGGAGATCTCGAGTACGTACTTCGATTGAGTCACAAAATGGAACTAAATAGTTATCAAATATTCTTTCGATTTTCAGTGTCTCACTAGCTAAAGTTAGTCTATGACTAAAATAGTGTCGAAATAGTTGCCAATTATGTTTTTTGTACCTTTTATCTCACTACTCATAAGTAAGCATTTAGCAATGGTTGACTACTTTGATAAATTGTTTTGTGACTGGATGATATGAATAACCTGACATCACCCAATACTTTTTTATAATGGTAGTAAATCTACTCAAAGAGATGAAAACTGCTCAAATCATCTACATTAAGACTTACAACCAATCAAGATAAAACTACTCGTTGTTTAACTTTCCACAGAAAGCAACAGTAGCAAATCATTTAGATTCAAACACAATTGAGTGATGCATTGCCTCTTTGCAATAAATAATGATCAAACTAACCGATTGGGAAATTTTCGATTATCCCAAATAAGTAGACTGTCTCTTAAAATCATTGTATTTCATAACATAATCAGATGTGGTTTATTAAATACCATGTACTCTGGATCTGACTAATTTATAAGGAATTTTGGCTGTTTGTTTTAAGAAGCTGAAAGTTGTTTTACTTACCTTTCACTTTATTATTGTAAACAATCAATTTATCTCCAACATTCAGTTTAGTTATACAACAATCTCATTATGGAGAAGTACTAACGTCCCAAGTATTTTGTTACTAACACTGATCATGGTCAATTATTTAGTTTATAGTACTGTCATAAGTTTTTCTTAAAAATAGTGTATTTCACATCCAGGGCTAACTTTAGTTAGACAAACAATGAAAATCAGCAATGAATTTGAGTAGTTGTTTATTCCTAACCTGAGACTCTTCAGTAGTTTGCATCAATGAACTAACCATACATCAAATATAGGTTAAGTACTCTGGCGCGAGACTGATAGGTCCTGGGTTTGAATCTCGCGAGGCGAGGTCGTGGATGAGCATTGCTGAGGAGTCCCACAATAGGACGAAACGGCCTTCCAGTGCTCCCAGGTTTTCCATGGTGGTCTAGCTTCAATTAATTCATGATCTCAACTATGTAAAATTACTGAAATCTCCACAAAACCCCCTTCTGAGAATTTTATTTATTTATTTTCATTCTGTAATTTGATTGGTTCATCAATCATTGAATGATAGAAAATTTTCCTCCACCCCCCGTTTTTTCACTGTTTTTTGATACTCCACCATTAAATGAAAATAAAATTTCATTTCAAGTTTATTTTCATTTCATTTAAATGATACACACTATTTAAATATAAATTTAAGTTTAATTAAACAAATCATATAAAGATCTATACATATTTTTTAACTCTATATAATGTAAGTTGATAAACTTTTTTTAATATCAGAAGAGGTTTTGTAGATATTATAGTGATTTCGATAGTTGAGATGATGAGTCAATTGAAGCTCGACCGCCATGGAAAACCTGAAAGCACTGGACGGCCGTTTCAGTCTTTCTCGATAGAATTCTAATACTATGCATAGATTTTAAATGATTAATTAATTTGCGATCATATTTAATTATAAATTACATTTAATTAAACTTAAAAAACATTGTTGTACAGTTGTACAACATAATTGGGATATTTTTCTAGAAGTGGAATAGAATATTCCGGTAATGTAACCTTTAAACTCTCAATTGACTAAACTTAAAACATTCAAGTGATATATGAAACATTTTGCTGTTGAATTATTATATTAGTATTGAATTGTCTGCAAGTTTCAACATAAGCTAGTACGTGAAGGCAAGCAATTTGTTGTATGGTTTAACCAAGTTGAAAATAAGAACAATGAAGTGTCAATTTATTTGATTGAGTAATATGGAGTGAATTGGATAGAACTTAAAATTGATTAAAGTTAACAGTTGATATATCGAAACTCTTTATGGTTTCATTGGACAGAGACAAATTAGAATGGATATATTGTTGAATGACCTTTGAACTTCAAGTAGTTATTTAATTGATGTCAGTCTAAGTAATAAAATTGATTACAAGTTATATTCAGTTATATTTTTTCTCTTCTCTGTTTTATATATCCAGTTGTTTTTTTTATTTTCTACAATTAAACCTAAATCAAGGGTTTCAATTTATACTGCGAAAATAACAATAGCAATAATAAACTCAATCACTAGGTAAATGGGTATCAACCACACTATACATGAGAAGGCCAATGATCTTAACTGGTTACCTAAACTAAAGTAGATTGGATGGGTTTAGAACCTTGAACTTAATGGCTGAAAATTGAACGCCACCACCAATAGACTACCGCTTCACGAAACAAACCAACAAGCAAGTGGTATTACTATTCCGCATACCTGTTAGATCGTAATATACAGATTCTTGAACAGAAGCTACGCATATAATTTCAATAGCCTGTTAAGAATACGTAGTATTTAACAGATAGAACAAAAAAGAATTTTACTAGATGATTGAACTCTTGTGTAAATCGTTCCTATGGGTAATTAAAACTAAGATATTTATGGATACTTATATCTGAATTAAGCACTGAAGATGTTATCTAGAAGGACAATGAAAGCACCATAACTAAACCTAATAGTTCAGAAGAATCAATACTATCTAAATCAAATCTAAACGTGAATAGGTCAAAAGGTAAACTAAAAACTCAAATTTTAAAAGAATAGTAGTTAATGAATTACGTTAATAAAACCGAATAATATGTCAGGACTCATCGATATGTTTTCATTTGAGAATTTCGAATTCAGTTTTCTGACTTCCAGAATTAGAAAGTAACAACAATTATTAACTTATTCAAGATATTTCTGTTGTATCCGGGTAAGTATAAATAACCAACGTTTCGTACATAAATATTTGAGTTTTCCCGTTGTTAATATTAAGGACTGCACTTGGTTAGTCCCTGTTGACCTGACGGGACTGTTTTGTTATGCATATTAAACCACAAGCATTTTAGTAAAGTTGGATAGTGTCTAGCAATTGAATCCAAGATTCATGTCTCATCCTATTTAGGATTTGTTAGATGGGTAAAGATAAACTCTCTATCTTAGTGGATGACATATTGGCACCTGCAGTGAAAAGTTGTTCTTTCAAGTCCCAATGTGAACATCAGCACTCGGTTAACAAACAGCTAATGATTTCTAAAAAGAACGAACCTTGTTCCCTAGTTTTCACTGATAACCACGGTCCAACACTAACAAAACAACATTTCTTTTTTTAAGAAATAATCAACCTCTGCTGATTTACACTGCTGGTAATTGATGAGGTAATGTAGTTCAACTACCAATGGGTTATTATAATCTATTTTCTAAAGATGTTCTTCACTTTTTTTTATAAGTTAGAGACCTATCAAACTATAATAAATAATAAAGTGTTGTTTAATTTGTTAAATGCTACTAGCTAACAGTGCGCATTATCACCTAAAATACAAATGGAACTCATCAGTTTTTTTAATATAGTGACCATTGAGAATGCATGCTCATTGTCTTTGAACAACGTCCATTATCCTCATTGATCGGTTTTTCAAACTAGAAGCTTAAAAACATTTGTTCTACTGAAAATAAATCACTGATTAGAGAGAACATCAATAACTGGTTATTTATTATCTTGTTACTTCCTGTTATTTCTCATAACGAACAATATTTAAAAGTCTCTCAATTTCCTGAGATTCTTATTAAAACAATTCTTTTTCAAACAAATACAATACTCAACAAATTTCGATTTTTTTCTTTAGAAAGAACTTCTTCCATCAAGATGTCTGGAATGGATTCATTGGATCTACAATATCGTAGTTTACAAACACATAAAATGGAACAAATTATTGGTCGAATGAATTCGAAAAAAACTGGAATAACTCACGAGTATACTGATTCCTTATTTTGCTTTATTGGAATTTATTTATTTCTGCTTAGATTTCAACCAGATCCATTTTTACATTATGCTTTTCAAGGTGCTACATTTGTTAGTTGGCTTCAAGAAAACATTCCAACAGATGATGAACAAGAAGCATTGCATATGACTGAATTATTTTTATTTTATGGATATATATTTCGTATCACTGATTCATCACAACCATACTTTAAGTTGAATAAAACTTACTGGTATCGATTTCAGGTTGGTTACACTGACTATATATATATATATATATATATATATATATATATATGTACGTTTTGCTGATGAGTGCCAGTGAGCAACAAATCTAGGTTCTCAGCATTCTACCGACTCTTTCTCTCTCTATATATATATATTCGTAACATCTGATCTAGTGCAGTTCAAAGTTGAGTCACTTAAACTAGTGTAACATGATCGATAGGATTCATTCACCAGTGAGGACTACGTGACGAAACATTAGTTAGTACTAAGTGGGTAATTAATGTAAGCAGTTCACTTCTACAAGAAGTCAGTTGATAGCTTAAATAGCTAAGTATCAACTGGGTGACCCAAACTTCAAATCCCTGGAAAATATCGATTCCACCAAGAATAAAATCATACCGTACTGATGAATTGTAAGCAACACGAAACATAGTTTCAGATCTCCTAGAATATTTATTCTAATCAACTAAATGTTAACAAATTTCAACCTCAGATCCATGGAGACGTGCTAAAATCATATTACTCACTCACTTAAGCAAGTAAGATGCTCATCTTGCTAACTAGTTAATTTTATTATCTCATAAGAATGTGTGATGATGATGATGAGCTAACCATTGACAATGTATTTGCCGGAAGAAATTTGTGTCCAAGACATTAGTCATTCGAAAATTAAACTTCAAAATAATACAAATTTTAACTGACAGTTTAACTTGAGCATAAAGAATTTGTGAAACCTGAATGAAACAACTTTCAATCCATTTACAAGTGCTTTTGCCCGTTTTATGTGAGTAACGTTAATCTATCACCGAAAAAAATGAAAGCCAGGTGATTATTATCTGATAATTTCACCTTTATTCCATTTCCTCATCTCTCCTTCTCTATAGGCTCCATTTTACTGGTTATCCAAAATATCTAAAGTAGATGATATAGATTACGCAATATATTTGATGAAAAGAAATTTGAAAAAAGGTGGCTTCCAAACTACTGACCCTGAAAATCACATATTTGAAGAGTTATCTAAATCATTAAATGATAAATGGAAAATAATTGAATTACAAGCAGCTGAACAATTACGTTTAGAACGAAAACGTGATGAAGTTGATCGAAATATACTAAGATTACAGGTAATTACCAAGTATACATAGATTTCTAACAAATTGTGTTTATGATTAGAGTGAGAAATTCAATTGAAACTAAGTTTACATGTAGATACTAGTTTTTTATAGAGAACCATTGGAAAACAATGAACATTAGATAGCTGTTTAGCTTGTTTCAGTGAGAAACTCATTACTAATCGATTGAAGTTGAAAACATATGGCGATGGACACCAAATCAGTCATCTAAAGATAACGCACTCGCTATAAGATGTGAATTTCTTGAATTCATTTGAGATTGAAATAACTGGTACATACTTATGAAGAGTTTAAAGTTTGAAACACAACAAATATCCAGTGTTCACTGTCTTTTAGTGATCGACTTGCTAGAAACAATTGGTAATGCACAACATTTTCAACTTGTTTTATTGATTGTACTGAGCACTTCATTAATTTAAGTAAAATATACACATATCATACAAAATGTGACATTACCTCAGAACTTGAAAAACAAATTTTTAATCAATAAAACAACAGCTTTTACAGTTTGTTTTGTAAAAACATATAGGGGAGTACTTTTTAAATATAAACCAGTAACATTTGTCCTGAATTCATTCAACAAGGTTAGCTCTCACTCAAAAGATCTACATATTATGTGATAATATTAGAAATAACTAACTTCACATACTTTCTGAAGAAATAACTTCTTTGATGCACTTACAACGTTCAGTTCAAATTTATTTTAAGTATCAATGGCGTAGCTACGAGGTCTCTAACCAGCCCAGTTTTTACAGACTATTTCATTACCAATTATGAAAACATTATGATTAGATCAACAATTAACAGTCGTTATCAAACCCAACAAACTACCACAGATATTGATCAGCGGTGATTATCTACATAGATTTTTTAAGAAAACTCTGAAACCAAAACAACGTAAAAAGGTGTTTATAGAACCCAAGAAAACCCTCCTTATGAACATCTAGTTTGAAGATGTTAAGGCGGAAATTTGAGATGTCCAAGAAAAGCATTTTATTGGGCTGAACTTCATGTTGTCTTTTCTAGTCAACCTTCGATCCATAGTTGTGTGGAGGACAAGCTCCCAATTTTGTCAGATCAATATGAATCTGCCAGTTTACTTTCCCATATCGAGAAGGTTATGTCATGAGCCATTTCAAATCTCAATTTCGAATATTGGCTATCTAAATCATTACAAAAGTCAGTCAAAAACTCAACCCTGAAACACCTAGTTCGTTCTGGTCACTTTGCTCCACCAAAATCATTCATAAGCTTAAAATTATCCGTTAAAAAAGGATTATAAATTAAAAGCTTACGTACATCAGAGGTGCTCGCTAACTAACATTTCAAGTCCGACCTTCGTGAGCAAAATTGGTTTATCCACTCCCTCATTCTACCTTGTTCATAACCTTCCTTTCTATCTTCCATAATTAATTGTTTTCTTTCACTCATTTATTTTCTTCGCCGAACTGTTTTTAATCTTCTTCAAAGTTTCAGTTGTCTGAATAGAATCTACTATTTAGATGTGCGTATGTCCTAATAAGAAGATTTTCTTGGATTATTCTAATCTTGAGATTCACTCATATCTAATCCATAAATATTAACCAGAAGTAATTTATATTCACAGTGAATGAGAGCTCTGTTATATACGCCCTATTCACATAAAGTCTATCAATTCTTATATGGCTCAATGTTATTGGGTCTAAGCAAAACAATAAAAAAATAAGATTCACACTTTCCGAAAGAATCACATGCTATAACAAAATTCAGGAACCATCACAGGTGAGTATGGAAAATTGGACTAAGGTTATAGCTTTGAAAGTGGAATAGTCGAATCGCTCAAACAATCTGAAAAGCTTTGAAATTTCAAACAAAAGTCTCACTCGCTAAAACTCCTCACACCTTACATTTTTGCCGTAGTTAAACATAATTTTCTCTTTTGAATAGTTGATATTAGCATATACTAACTTTCCGTTCTGTTTATTTTTATGGATCATTTGTTCATCTAGTCAGTCTTCTTCGGAAACTCTTTAAAAGAATCTATTCTAGGCATTATATGTATATATATATATATATATATGTATTGTTTCCGTTAAATAATGCTAAAAGTACTAATGCACATTAGCAAAACATTAGTTTGTTGATCATATAATAATTAATCTTTTTTAAAACTCAAACAATGAATTTGAACGTGAGTAATAGTCAATTATTATAATTCATGTACGATAAATAATAATGGAATTTGAATGTTACAGTTTAAACCAGAGGCTGAATTTAGTTGGACAAACATTTAAAACTGGGACAGATTGTACGTACGTCTCGTCCAAATATGGGACTCCACAGCAGTGGTTCTAATCAGGCGCTCATCACGAAACCTTAGGATCCTGGGTTCCATCCTAAGTATGATTCCTGATACGCACCGAAGGTGGGAAATCACATGTAATAACGAAGTAGCTTCTCAGGACTTCCTATTTTCTAATTTTCGTCTGAATAAAGTCAGTAGCTGATGTAAACTATGAAATTCAACATTCTATAAATACCACATATACATTAGGGACTCCAATAATTTTATAGTTGAATTCGTCAGTCAATTGAAGCTAGATCACCATTGAAAACCTAGAAGCACTGGACGGCCATTTCGTCCTATTGTGGAACTCTTTAGCAGTGCGCATCCAATAATTATCTGAATCGGTTAACTCTTCCCAATTTAGGTCGTATTCATCAGAGATCGATCTCAGTTAGGGTTCCATTAAAAATCAGAGAGCACTTGACAATTTTTTTCTTCCAAGTATGGGATTTATCGGCAATGGTTATTCATACTAACAACAGATTTCTCTCTTCCTTTCTTTGTTTACTTGATATCCTTTTTTCCCTTTTTAAAAGGAAGAAGCATTTTGGAAAGTGTATCGCCCACTGGGAAAAGCAAAATATAAATTAACAGATGCATTGCCAAGAAATTTTACATTAAAACAAATTCAAGTACGTCAAGAGCAAATGAGAAATAAAATGCTAGAACAAATAAAACAATCAGAGGGTAGGATCATCGTTGATCTTTTTCCTTCCTATTCTTTATTTTTATTCGTTTTGCTGTTAATTTTAATAAATTTATTTAATGTGGAAGTAATATCATGTTTAAAATTGGTTGAAGTTAGACATTAACACTGTTGGATACAGGCAGGAGCAGTGGTCTAGAGGTTAAGCGCTCGCGCACGAGACTGATAGACCCTGGGTTCGAATCTCCCGTGGCGGGATGGTAGATGCGCATTGCTGAGGAGTTCCATAATGGGACGAAACGGCCGTCCAGTTCTTCCAGGTTTTCGATGGTGGTCTAGCTTCAATTGATTCATGATTTCAACCATATAAAATATGTAAGAACTAGATTCTGAGTTGGATGGTTTGGTCGTGGAGCTTTCATCGTTCTTCTGAACGAAGTTTATGAAATTAAAGCAATCTATGCAATAATTTGATCAAAAAATCAACATAAACCACGGGACTATAAAATATCAGAGAGTTTTATGCAGATGTTTAATACTAGTATGCTAAATACATTACTCTTACAGATTGAACTTATACAGTTTCAGTGAGAAGCTATGACCAGTGAAATTCAACCATGAGAAAAGTATCACTGATCCTGTTGAATAATTCTTGTGATATATCGCTAATCTATCAAAGTTGGGAATAGGAATCTTTGAGTTCAAACTCATTGCTTTAAAGTTAACATACTCGCTACTATAACTGGATTTCCTTGGTTACATTACGCGTTAGAGGGCAAGTGGGTTATTTTAAATAGTCATCAACCACAACAAATTAGACATTTCCTGATGAGCACAATCATGTTAGACCAATTAATACCTTTATGGTTTAATTATTTCGTGATGGAATTCTGATTGTTGGCCTATGCTCCATTTGGGGTAACAGGCGTAATTAAGTAAGTAAAATAATTCGTGATAGTAATTATTAGTGATAGCAGTTATTTTCCACTTCCATTAATGGCACTGAGGTCACTCTTGGTGTGACCTATCTGTACTGGTCGCAACTTCTTTCAAGAATTTAGGTTGTTTAATTTAGAGGCTAGTCATTTATTGGGCACTTTAGGGTAAGGTAGTAACCGAGTTCTCTCAGTCACTCCACAGATTGTCTTATTCCCTGATGTTAACTATCTTTGAACTTAGTAAGTCACCAGTCTAAATAACTATAGTAGAAAAAATTATCTGACTTCATTATATACAGAATATATCAAGTGGGAAATGGATGCTCTAACCAAAAAACCGTTGGATTGTAATACTTCCAGATACAACTTTAAATGTGCTGAGTTGATATTTCATAAGAAATTATTATGAAATAATATAATATTATACACAAACTTTATAGATGAGTGTACATTTTAAGTTATGGAGATTTTCAAACAATATATACTATTTGTTAATTCTAGTAAGAGCATCAGCGTATATTTAGGTACGATGAATTGATAATTCCTAAACAAAATGAACCTCCTATCCTTAATTTTTTTCATTGGCAATGATCAAAGTTACTGTAGGGCTTCGAGGGGATTTATGAATTTTTAATGAACATAACGGACTGATTTTAGTTAACCAACGATTGAAAACAATAAGGCGATGGATATATTATATTCTTCAGCAATGCTCATCCATGACCCCACATAGGATCGAATCTGCAACAAATTGACTGAAGCGAAACATGTAAACCATTGTATTTCGGCCCAGCTTTTCTGAGGCCAGGCACTAAAAACAATTTCGTGGGTTCGACTACTGGGAGGATCGTTGATGTTCGCTGCTGAGGACTTCCACACTAAAGGTTGGCAGCTATCCAGTCCTTCCTGGTTTTAAATGGTTGTTCAACTAAGATCAGTTGATGAAGTTAACTATAAGATTGTCAAAGTATTTGATTTAGTTGTTTTACTAAACAATATGATTGTAATTCATTTAATTGTTATATCAAATTAGAACAAGATGTCAATTCAATAACACCACAACTACAAACAGATCCACTGTTGCCTTCACATCGAAGTGATAAAAAATCAATAGAATTAATCATACTTTATGCCATAAATCATGCGAATTATGACAATCTCATAAATGGCAATTCAATGAAAAATAATTGGTTTTCCTCAGATAAAGATGCAAGTTTATGGGAAGATGACAATATAGATTGTTCACAGACTGGTGTAACTGGACCTGCACCTTATCCAACATTAAAGCAGGTAAACGATAATTATGTAATGAAAAAACATAGATTATGATTATATACAGGATTTTTGGAAAATGTTTCGTTTGAAAAATTGCTTGATTTTTTTACCAATCATTTGTATCTGTACATTACGAGATAACCTGTATGAATGTTTTAAGTTATTAAACAAGATCGCTTTGAAGTTTTTATGACAACAACTGAGAATCATACAATATCTAGATGTTTCGTCCCAAGTCACGATTCCTCCTCAGTAGTCCAAACTCATGGCCCTGGCTGAAATTGAGTTAATGGGATTCAGATCTCTTGATAAACACAATAACCTTATATCACTAACATCAAATTTATAGGTTTACACTTGTAACTTCAGTTGGCTTTTGTGATATTAACTCGTTGTATATTAAATTAAATTAGATTTCTCCATGAAATCACTATTTTACATAATATAAGAGTTTAATTAGAAATTATTATTATTACAGTAAAGTTACGAATATAAAATGTCTCATGCTAAATAAATGGGGTCATGAAAAGAAAATTATTTTTTATAGTTTGAACTCAACTGACAATGATATAAGACTTAATCAGTCAAAAATCTAATTCATAGTTCTTAACACAGACTGAATTTGATTAGATAACGATTGAAAATCACTAAGTACTGGACAGCTGTTTCATCCTAGTACGGAACTCTTCGGCAGTATGAATCTACGGTTGCACATAGGATCAAACCCAAAACCTCCGGATCATTAAGTCATCATACAATGGTTCGCGTTTCTAATTTTAATTGACCCTCTGTACTGTCTAACCATCATCAAGTGATATTATTGGGTGACTGCCTCATACTCGATATGATTGAACTCCACTGGTTTCTCGCAAGAACTCTGAAATCACTTCTCAAAACTATTTAGTAGTGAACACATGATTATTGCTAACAAAAATATACCTCTTTAATTTATAAATATCTATAACACGAAGACCGTGACTGCAAAGAACCAACACTTTCCCGAAAAAAACCCGGAAATCTTGTCACAAAATAATAGAAACGACATTAAAAAACTTAAAGTGAGGATTGTCAATGACTAGCATTTGTATTGATCAGTCTGGAACGTAATATTCATAACCATAAAGTCAAACTTTACATATCTGGCAGCATCATTGACGAACACGGTGGAGCTGATGCAGATGTGAGGGCGAGGATCGGCAAAGCAAGAGCAGCATATTTACAATTGAAAAACATCTGGAACTCAAAACAATTGTCAACCAACACCAAGGTTAGAATTTTTAATACGAATGTCAAGACAGTTCTACTGTATGGGGCGGAGACGTGGAGAACTACGAAAGCCATTATCCAGAAGATACAAGTGTTTATTAACAGTTGTCTACGCAGGATACTTCGGATCCGTTGGCCAGACACTATCAGCAACATTCTACTGTGGGAGAGAACAAACCAGATTCTAGCGGAAGAAGAAATCAGGAAGAAGCGCTGGAAGTGGATTGGGCACACTTTGAGGAAATCACTCAACTGCGTCACAAGACAAGCCCTCACACGGGATCCTGAAGGCCAAAGGAGAAAAGGAAGACTAAAGAACACATTACGCCGAGAAATAGAGATAGACATGAGAAGAATGAACAAGAACTGGATACAACTAGAAAAGAAGGCCCAGGACAGAGTGGGTTGGAGAATGCTGGTCAGCGGCCTATGCTCCATTGAGAGTAACAGGCGTAAGTAGGTAAGTAAAGTCAAACTGTTTCATAACGATTTTCAACTAATTTTATTTAAGTCATAATAAACTTGGATTGTGGTTAACCATGAAATCTACAATGCTTATTTCCTTTTTATTTTGGATTCGTCAAACGTTAAGTTTATTTTGTCATTGAATAATTTGTAGTTCAACGGGTGTTTTTCGTTTTTGTAAACACATATCACTCAAATTCATGAACGCATATACATTTCCATTTTCTTTTTATATTCATCTCTAAGAGGTGTGACCCAGATAACAGATTTCATTTTACACTCATTATTTTAGGTGAGGTTAAGTAATTTGCTATTTTTCACAAAAAAAGGAAGAAAAAAACAAACAAACATGCAAACGAAAGTCATTTGAAACATTTCGAAAAACAGACAAGAATATACACGAAATTGGGATTTATTCCCCTGAAAACAGATTGAAGCATGAATTCTATTGTTAAATGCTTCAATATGTTACTATTTTAATACTTGCCTCAGTAACTATCATCTCCATAAATTAGAATAAAAATGGTGAATACAAAAAATAAAATGCGTGTGTATAAAAAATTTACAATTTTTCAGAAAAAAATTACTACGCCTAAATTAGTTAGAGAAAAAGCAAACAAACAAAATTAACAGTAAGATTAGTATCAGAAGAGGGTTTTGTGGATATTATAATAATTTTAACAGTTGAGATCATGAATCAACTGAAGCTAGATCACCATGGAAAACCTGGAAGCACTGGACAGCCGTTTCGTCTGATTGTGAGACTCCTGAGCAGTGCGTACCCACGATCCCGTCTCGTGAGGTTCGAAGACAATGGTGAATGGTTGCTCAACTTCGTGGATCGGTTGAAGTTAGACATTAACACCGTTGGATGCCAGCAGGCTCAGTGGTCTAGAGGTTAAGCGCTCGTGCACGAGACTGATAGGTCCTGGGTTCGAATCTCACGAGGCGGGATCGTGGATGCACACTGCTCAAGTGTCCGACAATAAGAAGAAACAGCCGTCCAGTTCTTCCAGGTTATCCATGATGGTATAGCTTCAATCGACTAATGATTTCAACTATATAAAAGTTTTATATTTGACAGATTGAAAAGTTTAACAAAGAATATTCTATGAGAAAACAAAGACCAAATGTTATCCCGTTTTCAATAATAATGTGATTTAAAGTCAATCTATGATACAAATTATAAATAGTACAATACCTATAAAACTCCTAAGATTCGACAAATAATAATTATGATGACATCATTTTGAAGAAGATACTAGTTGTAAAGTTGAAAAATTTGACTGTCAAAGCTCAACTATGTTGAATGAAAGACAGGTTTTGCCAATTAAAATTAGTGATAGTTGAACAATATTTGCCTAACTGCATAAAATTAACTCAATTTACAAGTGAATGATAATGAATAAGTAAATTATGAATGATAGTACAGTTTGTAATGTAGACCATGATTAATTACTCAAGGAAGATAGATATGCTCTGCTTGTAGTCATTATATAAACTATGGTTATTTGCAAAAATTGATTCCCTCTAAATTTCTACTCGGATTTCATATGGTATAACTATTTATAACTTATATGAATTAACTATTGCCCGAAATTGTGGGACTGTACAACCTGTGATTTGATCTAGTGGTCTACATACCTAGTGTACCATTTAGTATCGTGATCTAGTCTATAAATTTGTAACATCTAGTATCGCGTACTGAACAGAAAGCAGAGCCTCTTCAACGCTATTACAATTTGGAAGAAGTTAGTTTAAGATGATTTTACTGTTATTTAAGTTACATCCTGAAAATAAACGAAAAATATGTGTATGCATTAGCTTTATAGACATTGTGTTTGAAAATTACTGAATAACCAATTTATTTAGAGTTTATACTAATGCAGTAGATTAATGAGAGAATCTTGTAGTATTCTATCAAATTTTGACTTTAATTATACAACAATTGATAGTCATTAATGTTATGTCTCGTAGGTTGAACGCTTTATTCGGATCCTAGCTATTCGGATAACCCCAGGCTAGCACTACTCAGCGACTTGAAAGACCAGAGAGAAGACACGAGTATCAGAGAAGCACTTTACTACAAGGTTCAATTATGTACAGGAAAACAGGGGTTTTATAGTAATTAAAAGACCTTGAGATTCCATAGTAGCAGTATGTTTAACAGCCAATCAGGACCTTGTTATTTTAGTAGCATTTTAGTAGCATAGCTTCTAACTAATCGCTGATTGGTTGGGCTCTTTATGAGCCTCTCTGGAGGCTCTGATAGAGTTTATTGTAAGCCGACCTAACACCTCCCTTTTTTTGAAGATTCGAAGATTAGATTCTGATTTTAAAAAAATTATCTGTAGGTTGAAATTCTCCAACATTTCCTCCCCCACGAAATAATGTTGGATCTTCATATCTCCAATTTACAATTAATATGACTTTATTTAGAACACATTTCTCGTATTGAATGCAGAATCCACTAGAAATGAATAGATGATGATGAACGATATTTGATTTTAGGTCATCGGAATTTGGCTTTTCTGAAACATCTCCATCAAATCCATTAAGATTTTCACTGGAGGATATTTGATAGCTAGGGGAATCATCATCTAATGAAATTGCCTTAGCTTTTTGATCAGCATTTGATTCAACCGACTTAGTTTCCTCATCTTCATAAGAATTTTCATCAAAATCATGTGCACCATTCCAGCTTTCTTGACCGATATCATGTAACCCGTAGTTTAATTCTGACTGAAGTTTGTCTTCAGAAATCGGCGGATTGAGTGGTGCTTCATTAGACTCTGGGCTCAGGGCTTTGTCTACGGAACCTTGTTTTTCTTTGACATCTGATACTGTCACAGTTTCATGTGCATTTAGCAAGATATTGTCTTGCTCTGAACCGGCCAACTTACCCATTTTGCCTTTTCCATCAGATGTGAAGGGAAATGAACCCTCAACTGGGCATTCTTCTGGGACGGCCATTTTAGCACCATTATTGAAAAACTTGTCCAAGACTGTTTCAAATAGTTGCTGCTGGAAGGCTAGCATCTGTTGTTGCCGGTGCTCTAAGATTATCAGCGCCTGTTCTAAAGAAATCGTCATTTTTTTCTGCTGATAATAATAATAACTCCGAAAATTCACCGGCAATTATTACAGCTTGTTTGATTACCAAATCACGTCTCGGTTGCTGTATTTCTTTTTGCCAGAATCCTCGACGACAATTGTTGTATTTTTTTGTGTACCAAAAACCCCGACAACAATTTTTTTTTTTTTTTTTGCCGAAATCCCCGTCGCCACTGTTATGACGTATGAAATCGTAATAATATGGACGTGCAATTGGAGAGGAATGAATTTATTGATCGGAGGCAAATGATACTTGAAATTGTACGAGCAGTCTTGATTGCGTATCGGCCCTGCTATCTGCCTAGCCCAGCCAGTTGAGTCCAGAACACAAATAACAGCCTCAGAAATATGAATCATTATTCACAAGCATACTGGGTTATATATACTAACCAAACAGACCAAAATATACCAAAAATAGAAAAATAACATTTGTACAGTAATTGGCCAATGTGGCTGTAGCTAGGGAGAAAGTAATCAATAATAATAGTTCCAAGGTCAAAACAAAGGTTATGATACGAGGAACACGGAACAATTAGGTCACTTATTTAACAACTATCCAATAGGGAATAGGCATATTATATTTGTCCATAAATAGACATCAGATTTAGGTTACTCATTTAACAACTATCCAATAGGAATAGGCGTATTACATTTGTCCATAAATGGACCTCAGATTTATGATTCATAATTCGCCAGGGGATACAACACCTCCCCTTTTTGAGAAATCCGGAGTTGATATCCGGATTTTTAATTTTCTCGAATTCACCCTCCCCCACGAAAGACTGTTGGATCCTCATATAGCCAAATTACTATTAATGCGATATGTTTGTCACATTTAACAGGGAATGCATTAGAACTGAAGAGATCATGAGGATCGACGACATTTGATTCGAGGTCACCAACATTTGATTCTTCTGAAATAGTTTCTTTGAATTTCCTCGGAACCTCATTAGTAGATAATGAATCATTAGGATAATCAGTATCTATGAGAGTTGTATCAGATTCTTGATTATCATTTAATACATCTGACATTTTTCTCACATTTTTATAAGAGATTTGAACAGGAACATATGAATCAGCGAAATAATCGGGATCTGGCAGAACAATTAGATAATTTTGATCATTAGATTCATTAGAAATATTTTTTTCATCATGATTAATCTCATTTGGCGCCACTGTATTCACTATACTGTTCGGTTTGTTCCCCGTTTCTTCGTGGGCGGGTACTGCAGCAATTTCATGAGCATTTAGCAAAACATTGTCTTTCTGTAAAGAGGTTGATCCACTGTTTGCACGTCCGTTTACGGGGTTAATAAGACTTGGACCGTGTACAGGGCATGTCTCTGAAACAGGTAGTACTGGGCTACTGGGCTGATCATGTATAACTGCTGTGCTTAAATTATTGCTTTGTACGGATTCATTGAGGCTTTCGCCAGCATATTCATTAGTTCTGTAATCGTTTTCCAGCTCTGTACGCAATTTTGAAATTATTACGTCAACTTCCGTTTCACCCCCAAAGCATGGGTGATTCAGCAGCTTTGCATGTAGCTTATCAATGAATTCCAATTGACTCTTTCTAACGAGCTGTTCTAGTTGTTGGATTAGCAACTGAAATTGGTTGGAAGTTAGAGCCATTTTTTTTACCCGTCGCCAATTGTTATGACGTATGAATCGTAATTATATGGACGTGCAATTGAAGAGGAATGAATTTATTGATCGGAGGCAAATGATACTTGAAATTGTACGAGCAGTCTTGATTGCGTATCGGCCCTGCTATCTGCCTAGCCCAGCCAGTTGAGTCCAGAACACAAATAACAGCCTCGGAAATATGAATCATTATTCACAAGCATACTGGGTTATATATACTAACCAAAACAGACCAAAATATACCAAAAA
>NC_031495.1:13599675-13658736 GCF_000237925.1 Schistosoma mansoni
TTATATATACTAACCAAACAGACCAAAATATACCAAAAATAGAAAAATAACATTTGTACAGTAATTGGCCAATGTGGCTGTAGCTAGGGTGAAAGTAATCAATAATAATAGTTCCAAGGTCAAAATAAAGGTTATGATACGAGGAACACGGAACAACTAGGTCACTTATTTAACAACTATCCAATAGGGAATAGGCATATTATATTTGTCCATAAATAGACATCAGATTTAGGTTACTCATTTAACAACTATCCAATAGGAATAGGCGTATTACATTTGTCCATAAATGGACCTCAGATTTGTGATTCATAATTCGCCAGGGGATACAACAATTAAGCACTGGATAGCTGATTCGTTCTAGTATAAAATCCCTTAAGTAATGCACATTAATGACCTTGAGATGGTGGAGAAGATCTGTAGCTCAGGTGGGTGATTTTGATGTAGGTTTGTTCTCTGAGTTGGATGGTTTGCCACGATCAAACCATCCAGCTCAGAGAACAAACCTACATCAACATTAATGACCTGTCCAGAGATCAAACACAGAATGTTTAGGTCTAAAATTGATCCCTTTATCTTTAAACTGAAATGAAACAACTGTTCAGTATTTCTAGATTTTATTGATTGGCTCATTGAGATCGGTCTATAACGTTAAACTACAAAATTCAATTCAAGATTATGATGTGATCTGTTTTAATATTTTTATTAACATCAATTAAAGAAAGCAAGGACTGCTCAGTAATAATAGAACTGCAACTGATCAGTCTCTTATTGACATATGTGCATACTGACCAGTTGCAGTCCTAAACATCAATGGGAAGATTCAAACAAACAATAGTAAGTGAATTTATGGAACTGTATTCTTGCCTTATTTAATAAACCATTGATTCTCTTATATTTTTAATCTAAGGTGCGTTTATGGGGTACAAGCATGAATCATTTAATTCGTGATGAAAATGGACAAAAATGGTTAGAACATTTTATGCAAAAAGAATATAGTTGTGAAAATTTTCGATTTTTACAAGCAGTTATAAAATACAAATTTGGACCACTATCTATGATTGAAAAAGAATCTAAAAGAATCTATGCAGAATATTTAGCTAAGACTGGCTCTAGTGAAATCAATGTAGATAATTATATTATGACGGTAATAGAAGAACTACTGAAGGTATGTTACTATTGTTTGCAATATATGTAAACTTTAAAAACTATGAGTGTGTACCACAATATATTGTGGCAAATTAAGACGAAACAGTTGTCCAATTCTTTCTGATCTCTAAGGATTTTCTACGGTCAGTTCTTGATGTGAACTATAATTCTGAGATGAATTCTCGAGAGTCGACTGTGGTAGATTTCATTGATATTGAGACCAAGACAATTATTTTCGATAACACTAGTTAGTTATTATCACAAACCAAAAACTCATTTAAATTAAAATCATGAATTAATGATTTTTATCTGATTCAATAGACTCCAATTCATGTGCTTATTCAAAAATCTCAAAGCCATAGGTTCACTCTCTCGTGGAGTCTGTGTATTGTATTGAAGCTGATGTTAGCTTGTAATGAGAACCTGACTACTGTTTTGTCCTAATTTGCAGTTTTCACGCCCTATTTTATTATTTATATCTCATATAGTCTCCTTTCTGCTTAGACGACTGATTCTTTTAGCTTAAATCCTGGCTGATTTAATTTGAAATTAAATGGAACTTAGCCCCTATTGTGATATAATGTGAATAGATATATACTCACTACTTAATTGATAAGCATTTAGAATTTCAGTGACCCAACACAGCCATTCTTAACATGGTAGACATCTAGATATTTCAAATTAATAAATCAGATTAAACCTAGCTACTCAATAACTGTCTTTTATCTACGAACTCTATGCGCTAATTAATACAAATCTTGTAGATAATTATCTATGAACGTCATTCATAGAGCCTATGAAAACACCTACCGTCTTTGTTATAATAATATTGTTAATGTTTATTAACAGACTATAATAAAATCTAGCTAAAATATTCATCTCATTTATAACTTCCTAACAAGATGAAATCATTGACGATAAGAAACAACTTATTGAGATGTCCATTAACAAAACTAATATATTAGGAAACGTGTTTGGATCAATTCTATGACAATAAACATTTCATAGAAATTGATGAATCTGAAATTGAATGAAACACATGTAATTAATTCATATACATTCATTCTGATACAACTGACCAGTGAAAATAGTATGCTTCATACAAAACAGGTAATATATGATGAAAAAATAAGGGAGTGAGAAGTATAATAAAAAAAATCATTATTATATAGGTGCATAAGAAAACTCCGCCTGTAGCTCCTCCGGGGGCTACTGGCAGTCCCAAGCCCGGATAAATGATGAGAGTTGGGCATGAGGTTAGCGACTCCATCCCGTAGAAAACCAACTCGCCAAAAAATGCTAACCAGAAAAAAATTATTCAAACCATTTAAGTAAGTAAGGTGCATAAGAATGGTAAGTAGTAGGAGATACAGTTCAGAAAAAATACGATCATAAAGAAACTTTTTCAATTAAAAAACGCTTTCTCTTAATGAAGAACGTAAAAGAAAACCACAATAGTATCAACACTTGTTTCAATATTTAGTCATTTCTGATGTCTTAATCCAGCAAGTTAAATCAACCTAAAGACTTCATGAGAAACCACGAAATATAATGAATTCATACTATTCTGCATCAATATTTGTTCTGTCTTTATTCAAAGACTTCAGCTAGGAAGTTGTAATGGATTGAAAAATACTAGTTCTATACAGATTTATTTTGTACCATAAAGCCATGTCATAAGCTGATAGTCTCTACTTCTTCTCTACCTATTTTAATCATTGGAAAATAACGTATGACTTGTAAGTCACTCAAAAGATAATCACAAAACATATTCAATCAAATGAAGCTATCATTCCAAGATAACAAACAACAAGTGAACTATCAAAACGTATCTGTGCATTGTGATTTCGCTGTTAGTCACAGTGCATATACATTAATGTATACATATCAGAAATTTATTTGTCATTACTTTAACATGACATCCATTTTTAATATTTCTTACGATTTTACATTATATGATTCCATTCATTTTGTCTTATGTCAAAGCATCCACTCTTTTTATTTTCTTGAAAACTTTACAGAATCCTAATCCATTTTGTTTTGATTTGGCACAAGAACATATTTACAATTTAGTAAGGACTGATTCATATGCACGTTTTTTACGATCATCTGATTACATGACATTATTAAATAATGCAATGAAAGCATCATCAACATCACCAAACAAAGTAGATCAATCGATAAAACGATCATAGAGAAGATTACAACAGATAAATGTATCTTTACGAGAGACTTAAACATTCACAAACAATTATTGTTCTGTATTATTCTTGTTTGTAGTCAATATATGGTTACCACATTTAATTTTCTTTATTGTTGTAATATATTGAAATGAATTTTACTTGTTCAGGTTCATTAGGTTGTAGATATTTTCGGGGATTAACAGAGTGAAAGGAATTATTGAGTGTTACATAATGTGAAACTGATACGATTCGCTTATAACTAGAAATTCTCAGATAATATTTTAACATCATTTTTTCCTTATTGAGTGTATTGCAAAAACGTCATTTCAAAACAACCATAAGGAATTTGTAGATTAATATATCTAGATTTAAAACTTTAATGATTTTCATCCTGAGCTCATTATAGTATAGGAACGAGCTGGAATTACTACAAGGAGTTCTTGACTGTTGTTAGTCAATCAGAAAACAGATATTGTAAATGAACAGTTTATGGCAAAAAAAATATAACAAAGGATCTTTCTGAACCCTTATAAGGACAAAAGCATTGTAGAGGTCCCGAGATTGATTTGTTAGGAATATGGTTGATTTACGTGTTATATACACTGTACATAAAAACAACTAAGTACTTGATACGTTTAACTTTTTCAATCTATGATTCGTTATTAATTGGAACGTTCTGAAAACTATACGAACATATTTCTAGTGCTCATCTTACATCGCCTACAACAAATACGATTCATTTCTCAATGTCATTAAAAACGCCCAGTCATTTTCATGATTCTAATTGGCCCGTCAATATACTGTTTTTATCTTCATTATTTAAGACCAGCAATCAGAAGTCGCAAGGTTGAATTCGACAATTTTGTATAACTTCCATCCAACGCTTTTATAAAAAGACTTCAAATACTCGTTCACACTTTGCTAAAACTATCGCTATACATACAGAACCGTTTCGTTTCAGTTTTGACTTCGTGAATATGAAATCCTGCCCCGACTTTCTTCCGTCTTCCACTATTTGGCGGATTATTGTTGAAGTATTGTGTCATTCGCCCGGTCTACTAACTTCGTCTAAGTCCAGCTTCTTACTAAATGACCCCAATCATTTGTAATTATGAATTACTGTAGACTTCAGAAATACCCAATAGAATTATAGCTACCATTAAGTGAAAGTTTGCCTACTCATTTCACGTGGGTTCAAGTAATTAAATCACTCGATTTTGAATCAGTCCTTAGTGATTCAACATTGACTAATGAAACAGGAATTCGGATACCTTATCTTTCGCTTTATCTAACGGACTACAACTGTACTGTGTTCAATGTTGATCTTTTTCGATGACAAACTATAAATTGAATTTTCCATTTGCAATGACATGTTATTTACATACCTTCCACCGTCTCACTTTTGCTTACATCATTTAGAATGTTCGAATTTCTACAGAGACTTAAGTATGAATCATCTTCCTCTACTTTTTTTATATTGCATAAACATAGGATTCATGTATCAAGTATTTTGGATGATGCTTCATAGATTCGCTAAATATAGGTAGTCATTCATTTCAGTTCAACGACAGTTACGACACATAAAGCACTCAATTATGCAAACAATCTAGTATGTAAGACATTTTATGTTCTTTTATATATATATGTTGAATTAAATTTAGCAATTAAAATTCCATCTAACAACTAGTGTTAAGATCAACATTATCAGTGTCATTAGAAATACAAACAACTGGATTAAAACTCAGCAGCCTGAAGCTTCTGAGTCTGATCCCTGGCTAAGTTCTCGGTGTATGCTGCTGAAGAACCCCACATTGGGATGAAACAGCTATCCAGTCCATCCTGGTTCTCAGTGATAACATCATATTAGAATGATCCATGACATTAAACATCAAATATCTTTTACAAGATAGTTTGACAGAACATTTAATATTCGTCTCATCATGTCATTTATACGGTATGAATAAATTCATGTACATATTCTCGACTACTATGGAAGACACTGCTTTATGGATGACATTTACTACAGAAAAAATTTAGGTTTTCTAAACAAACGTGACAACAATTTTACGTTTACATATTCAAACTACTAGAAAAGTATTTGAGTAGAAAAGAACGTAGCAACAAAATACGTAGATGCATAAATTTTTTCAGTTACTATACATTTAGAATCTTTCAACTGTTTTATACACGAATAAATGTGTCCAACTTAAAATGGGACTTATTCTTTCATCATCATCAGCAATAAAACTATAGAAAAATACAGGTTGATCATTAAGCTAAAACATACAATTATCGCTTTATTTAATATGACGACTGATGATATCAAAGTATGTCGACAGTTGACACGATTTGCAACACAAATGAAAACTCACATATAACCATACATCCCACAAGTCAAGGTGGAAAAAACAGAGAAAGGTGTATTTTGTTCATGATTAAATGACAAAACTGAAGTATTATATCTAGAATTTTTTCAGATATTTCTTTAAAAAAATAAGGATCTACTATAACCTCTTTCAACAAATTGAAAGGATATGGTGATATGAATAAAATAATACATCGAACAAAAAATATCTTCCCAGAGAAACATATATATCCACAGCATTTTGATCAAAGGAAATGTGTTGATACACCAAAGATATAAATATACATCCACAAACACATATATATGTATATGAGACAGGTTCAATTGAAATTCATTTCTGCAAGTTTCAAAGCCTTACGACCTAATGCTTCAGCTTTAGCGACAGCTAACAGTTCTGGTGATGTTTGACACCAACCGGAACGTCTACGATCAGCGGTTAAAGAAGTAAACTCTGGGGACTTAAGCTTTGAAGTAGAACTTGTTACTGGTTGACGTTTCTGTCGTTGTGATTGTTTGGCAAACGGTGATGATTGCTTCGGTGATTGAAGTTTAGGCGTTAATTTTAATGCATCTTTACGAGATTTGGACAAGTTATGTTGACTAACAAAAGATTCATCATTATCACTGTCTGAAAACAAATCAATAAGTCGAGTTCGAACACGTTGTTGAGGTACAGAATTGCCACCTTTATTACTAGTACTACTAGGACTTAAAAATCTAGTACCGGATACTATCGGCATAAGTCCACCACCATCAGGAGTAGATGTTTCAGTTGGTGAATTTAAACATATCGATTGAGAATTCAACGTTTTCATGTTAGTTCTTTTAGAGCTAAATAATTGTAACATGATAAATTTGGGCGAAAAAACAAACAAACAATAATTAATACAACATTTAGAACATAATTATTTTAGCTTAATTATATGACTTAAATTTCATTTTATATTCTTACAAATCTAGGTAAGCAGTTTTAAATTGTAGATTCATCTAATAGAGACAGATATATCTATTTATGGACTGATAATGATATGAAAAACAACTAAGGATCGTTGAACGGTGAAATAAAATATTGTTAGAATAAAATATAACTTATTTACCAACAACTACTCCATAAACTTGGCCTTGAGATACATTACAATTGCAAAGGGTAACAATACTACCTAAATGCTCAAACCGAAGTAGATAGAAAGGGACTCAAACATGCAACGAATGAGATGAAAGTTAAGTTAAGTGACCATCAACCGACTAATTTCAAATAATCATCAACTTTACTTGAAGATCAGTTGTCAACATAGTCATCACGATCACTTAATGGAGCTTGTTAACAATAGGTCTGGTACCTGATTTCTAACGACACCCTAGTTCCATAGAAACTTCTAAGACTTGGAACTCTAACGAGAAATAAGAGAGAACGCATAAAAAGAAACACTACTTCTGAAGTTAGTTTAGGTACTGAAAACAATGATATTTACTAGTTTGAGTAGTCTTGACATTTCGGAAGCTTCTGGAACTACGCTAAAATAGGAAATTGTTCAATCAGGATATAGCACATAACTTATCCCTTTTCATTGAACGCTGATTGAACGAATTGTTTAAGCCTTTACAGGCCTTTCTGGAACATTCTTGAGGGCTCCCAATAGTTAGGAAACTTTAAATTCCTCAGGTTAGTAATAGTCAGACCTTATAGTGTATGCCCTTTGTTGAGGATGTCAAATCCCCAGAACTTACTTGATAAGTGGCTTAATTTTGTAATTTTATTTCGGAAATTTGAATTTAGCTGTTTTCGCGCCAAACGCGCTCTTTTTACCTTCACATCATATTTCCCACTTGTAAACTATCTTAAACGCTATTGGTCCATTGTTTCTTTGTGTGTGCTATTTATTAATGATGCCCAAGGACAATTTGTTGCTGTATATATACGCTTGACTTTTTCCCTTATTTGATTGCTGTGCTTCTGGCTGCTACGGAATATAACTTCCCCGCTTCCAACTTGGACTTCTTACTCTAGTTAGCTGGGTCTGGGTCGCGTCAGAATAGCTAGCTTATCGGTCTCTGGTCAAAAGTCTTTGCTCCGTTCGCTACAAGTGAATTCGTAACGCTTCAGATATAACACCCTTAAATTATTTTATAATGGTTTATAAGTTTAAAAACCTCTTGAACAATATTAATTGGGATTTAAAATGCTCATACGTTCATTGGTTTCATCAACTATCACTATCAATATCAACATAATGGTCATAAGAGATTCAATTGAAGGAATCTTGTGGAGACTGATTGAATTTGTAGGTCATGTTCGTCATAGATTGATCTCAGTTGAAGTATTATTTAAAACTTGGGAGCACTGAACAACTGTTTCTTTGTATTATGAGGCTTCTTGGCAGTATGCACCCACGAATCAACCAGTAATTAAACCCATACGAACGGTTAGGTATTTATGGGACAGCACGACGATTACTCCAATCTCATTGATGACAAGTGTTTCGCTACCGGTATGTTAAATTTCACCGTTCAGTACTTATCACCAGAAATTCAGGAATATATTAGACAGGGAATTCTTAGAATCATTTAAGTGGCAGTTATAACTTAATGATGATCTAGATTATCTGTAGTACAAGAGGTTGAGGATCATAAAGGTATCTTATGTTCTTCGAGCTATCTGGTTTAATTATGTTTTTTGCTGGCGTGAAACTTCTTGAGTCAATAGTTTGTTGTTGTAAGAAAGGATTTCATTAATACATTTTGATTTTCGATATAAGTGAGTCTCAGGCATTAGCGAATTCATTCTGGTGATCATTCACATTCGAGAATGGTAGTTTATTGTTTGGTTTTATCATTAATGTGGATTTTATGCCGTTAAAGATCCCACATACTAAACTGTAAAATACTTCTAGTTGATAACTTTTCATGGTGATGTATATATCACCTCTAAGATTAAACAACAAAACACCTCCAAGATGATTTACTTGTAGAAGTGATAAGAGATATTCATTGGTGATAATAGGAAACACTTAAGTTAGGCTGCTGAACCAATTAAGCTGACTATCAAATAACCTATAACCTATAAATATAACTAAAATATTGGGCGAGCTGGGACTTGACTGTTTGGTGGTTCAAATGTGAAAATAATTGTGAAGTCAAACACCACAATTGAGTCTTCAAGTGAAAGTACTCACCCAATTGACTTTGGTCTAATATAAAAATTCTATTCAAGATACATTATTATAATTTTGAAATGAAAGTCAAGGAGGTTTACAGGTACCAATCTGATTATATGAAAAAGAAAATTTAAAACTACTAAATAATCTAGAAATTGTTTGGGCACAACCATTGAGAGCCAAGGGATGCTGAACAAATGTCTTGTCCTAGTATAAGACTCCTCAGAAGTGGGAAACCACGAACCCACTAAGGGTCGAATCTAAGACCTCCGTGTTTTATGCCAAACGTCAGACATTTGAACCACTGAGTCGAAATCTGATGATTAACAATTCCAAATACAACTAATTCGCCAGTTAGAGCAACCATCAATCTATTCCATCAGTGGGAGGCTGACTCACAGCTGACAACTCCACTGGTTACAGCTTCTCATTTGCACTTCGAGAATTACCTTCCGAAACTAGTTGCTACTAAATAGATGATTGGCGTGAATAATAATAGTGACAATAACTTAGGTTTGATCTTTACACTTACTTGGGTTTTGCACCACTCTCAGAAATTTTAGAGTGTTTTACAGAGTCTACTACTTCGGATGAAGAAGAAGTAACAGCTGGTGATATATTCTCTAATTGTTTTAGACGACCAGGTGGACGACCTCGAGGTCGTTTATTAGGTAAACTACCTGGAGTTTTTGGAATTGTATGAATAACTTCCAAATTCTCCACTGAATTCAAAGCACGTGAATCATTGATCTGTAGTGGTGAAATATAAAAAGAAAGTGGATATCTATCATGACCAGTTCAATAGAAAAATATAATAGCAAAAACAAAAGTATAAGATAACAGAAAGACTCCATAAAATAAGTAAACTTGAAGAATGAATAACAGAGGTGTTCATACACAATGATCATAAATAATAAAATCTATCTTTTGCTTCTACTGCATTATTTATAAAGCAATAATATGAGTATATTCCCAATGAATAATGTGAAGAAAAGATGGTCTCTGAAATTGATTTTTTAAGTGACAAACATATTTGCATGAAATAAGAATAGGTCAAAGCCTACGAAATCCTTTTGAGCCTTTTTTTTCCGGAAAACACATTACATTCACCAGTAACATAGTGCAAGGAATGTGGAATTCTCCAACTGTGTGTTTGGGAATAGTTGAAGCAGTTATCTCATAAGTCTTACCAGACTGGAACAATAAATCCGGTAACTAGGAGACATTTCAAGCATATTGTTCCAGTGGTCCCCCAATTGAGGATTATTTCTGATGTTGGGACAAAGTGCTCAGTTTAAGACAGATCATCATAGAACGAAAGTAAGTTGCTTTGCTAGTGTCTGCTGGTTCGTCATGAGTACCTGGATGAAAATCCATGGAAAAAAATTCGATAGCTTGGTACATTGTTAGAAATAATTCAAATTCCAAGTTAGCGATGACTTTACCACAGTTTCTATTGTGATTTTTCATAATTAGTAAGACGTATCTTTAAGCTAAATGAGGAGCGCTTTAATTGTGTTCCAACTCTAACTGTATCCCTTGATGCTCACTGCTCCTCCACTGTTTTAACGACCTATCTTCTCTTTCTCCTTGATTATTGTGTGGTTGGTACTTGTATTACGCATGCTTAACCACAGCCAACCTCGTCATGTACGGTTGGCTGAAGTAAGAATGAGTTGGAAGAAAGCTAGTAGAGTTCAAACCAAGATGTTGCGTCAGTTTAATATGTCACTGACTGATGGAATGAGCAGTGTTGGTAAGTGCGCATTACCTAGTCAGAATCTGTACAATAACTGAGAATAGTAGTTGGAGACGTTAAATGACATGGTTTATAATCATTCATAGTGTTCCAATACATCCATTTTTTACTTTTATCTAGATTTGGTGTTCCAGTATCTTTTCAAATATACGACTTTAATCCTTCTTTTCGAACCACATTCACAAGTTTTTTCTTCCTCATTATCACTGATACTGTAATTATCCTAACTCCTTTTCTATTCATTTTGTGTTGATGATTTGGTGTAGTAACATCAACGAATATTTGTGTTAGAATTTAACTTAATCGTGAATGAACAACTAATTTTTTTTGAATTATAGTTGACAGGTATCCATATATCATTTAAATGAATGAGTTTCTTTAAAGAACTCTGGAAAACACTGACAGAAGTACATATATAAGTTTAGACAACGGCAAAAGATGATTTTCAGAAACCCAATATGTCACAGTAAGAAGTAAGGTAGCCCCAAAGGCTTTAATATGATAACTTCAGAATTCCAATTTGAACGGAAGATTGTAGTGATCACAATTGCTACTTTCACAACCGCTACCATGATCTGACAATCAAACTTCTTCTAGATGCCTCAACACTAAATATATCTTATATTGAATTAAAATGAAAAAATTATTGATTTAATAACTTTCAGTTTATTCAAATACTTTCTTCTCTCGAAAAATAAACTCAAAAATATATCTACCTACCTTTGAAGAATTATCTATATTATATTTACGCCGTGAAGGTGAAGCTTTGATACTTGTTTCATCCGACTCCATAGTCAATTTACAGCTTTGTATAACAGCAGATTGTTTATTGCTGAGAGAACATTTTGCATTGTACAATAATTGACGTAGACGAGAATAATCTGGTGTATCTGTATAATTCAGCTTTGTGATAGATTGAATAAATGCAAGTATATCTATAACAACAGAACAAAATAACATATTTTTAACAAAGAAAAAATGTGAAACATATTGGATACAAAACTTATCTATCTCAATAGAAATCAATCATGAGGTTAGAGGTATCGGGGTGATTTTCACTTCTCAGTCGCTCACGTTGTAGAAGCAAATTTCATCAGGAGAAGTCCGAAAGGGGATTCGGGTCCAGAACGGACTTGACGACTTGAGGGCGTGACCGCGGAATTCAAATGACAACTGTTTGAGCCCGGCCATATATGGCTTTTTGTATCCTTAGTTTAAAGTGTGTTACCTATGAATTTAGAAGTCTTACGGTCAGTAATGGAAATCCGTGGGGCAAAGTGAGGTGCGCTATTTCTAGGGGCTGGCATTTTCTAACCTTACCTTCAATTTCGAGAAAGCAATATCGTTGTAGATGCTGGATGTCTGAGGGAAACATCTTAATGCTACCACAATCCAGTACAGTCAGCAGTACAACTTCTCCCTCAGACTATAAGTTTGTTGCTTTTAGTCTTACAGCTGTCTAACCAACCTACTTGGTATAGTAGGGCTTGAAGGAATGAATGTTCCACTCAATATAGCTCGATTGCATCAGTTACGATCAGGTCACAATAACAACAGAAAAATAAACAAACATTATTGTTGATATTATTAGTATTATCATTTGTGTAAGGGTTTGTATATATACTCGTTATCCATATACAAGACTGATTTTCAACCAGTCTCTGAGTACGAACTACTGAAGCAGACACTAATAGTATCTTTAGCTACAAGTTGAATAAACAATTGACAAAGCGACTATCGTTGGATACAGTGAAAACTTATTTATTTTGCTCTTTCTTATATCTTTCTTACTACTTAATGATCTGAGTTGTTAGTTTTGACTGCCCATACACTATTTTCAAGTGTAATAACTTGGAATAATACATATCTCGTAAGCCAGCGTTTCACACCGTTCCAGTTATAATCATATGTCTTAAACCACTTAGGCTAATTCACAACAATTCATGGTGTTTAAGAATATACAGAAATTGTTGTACAGTAACAAAATACAAAAAGTTGTCCATATCAGATAGTTTCTTATAAGATAATTTCGAGAATTGATCCACAGGAAATATTACTTATCGACCGTGAATAGACAGGTGAAATAGTCCTATTTGGTGACGATGATGTAATGTAATCTTTTGATCTCCTTGAACAACAATACAAGCACGTTTGAGGTACGTTTCACTCCGTCTAAATGGGTTCAGGAATGGTCTGCATTATCCTCTATATTAAGTGTATTAACTACTCCACTCATCTTGAAAGTCTAATCAGCCTTTCTGGAGCGGTAGCTGATGAAATATCGACACGGATTCTCAAAGCTCCCTTGGCTTCGCCAACTTACGCCACTTATAGCATAGGTGAGACATCCATTTGCCAACTAAAGAGCGAGTATAGTCAACAAGAGTCCGTGTTGCACTACTCTACGGCTATGAAACAGTCTACAGAAGTAGAAGACATATGTAAGCAGCAAGTTTTAAATCATTTTTGATCACGACTGACTGATTAACCTTCTGGGGAAATGTTACCAAATGTAGTAAGTGAATAAAAGAAACCCACAAATAATGTTAAAACCAACCAGGATTAGATCCGTAACCAGCTTGTGATACAAATTCAGCAGGGTTTTTCATTGTTTTCTCTTTTAAAGCAGCTACAGCCACTTTAACACTATCAGGAACATTTGCACGCAGTTTTGGATCTACATAAACAGGTGGGTGAGAGGGTAGAATAAAAATACTGCATACTGTCCAATTATTTAACATATTAAAGATTGGATAATACCATAAAAGATGAACCACTCTAAATATTTTTTATAAATATTACATTAGTAGTTTCCGTGACTTCATCATTTATGGCAAACATTTTAGGAATGAATAAATATCAGTTGAATAACTGGTTAGAAATCAGGTATCAACTAGTAGTTTACCAAGCAACGGTCCGCTTCGTTCTACTTTATAGGTGTGAAAAATGACCACTAAAAATATAAATACTGGTATTCGATTATAAATATCTTCACACAACTGCTCGTGTGTCTTGGGACCACTGAGTAAGCAGTCCCTGAATTAAGAATAAGATACTAGGTAAAGATGACAAATCAATTGTGAGGTGTCAAATATTCATCAAATGAGGTGGTTGGGACACGTATTATATATGCCCAACCACCATCTACCTCGACGGGCGACGCTGTCTGGTGTAGGAGTATGTTGGAAGGAAGTTAGGGGCGGCCAAACCGAAACATGGCACCAGTCCATGAAGTCATTGACAAATGGACTGAGCCATGTTAACAGGTGTAGACTACGTGATTGGAGTCCACATGGTTTTCGTAATCAACGGTTAGAGACTTTAAATGACATGGTTCAAAATCGTTCGGTATGGCGCAGGTGTATCTGTTCTTTGTCTTCACCCAAATTATGAGCTTCTGAATTCCCCATAAATTTTCTTGTGTCATCATTTCACTAATTTATATTTTTGGAGTCATATCTTCGAAGCCTAATCTTTTTTATCACTACTAATACTGTTAGTACCTATACTACTCTGAAATATGACCTGACAATTTCATCTCTCCGTGCCATTGGTGTATGGCAACTTGAACCGACGTACATATGTACCGGGTTTTACACTGTGACTGACTGAATGAGATACTAACGACTGCTTTATTATATCGTTCAAAGTCTTACGGAAATCAAGTTATGACTAGATATTCTAGCTCTGAGATTAATGGTCAGTATATATTTAAAACCTAATCAATTTATGACACACAGAAACACCAGACACATATTTTTCTTACAAATCATGGGCTAGAACAAAACAAAACTTTAATGTGTTATTTGTTTCCAGTAGTTCCCTTAAATAAGTGTCAACCTTGACAATAATAGATCAAAAATTAATAGTGTTTGATATCAGAACGAGCATGAATTCTTAACTGTCTTCTTCTCTACGCAATGGTTTCGTCAATGTCACTAAATCTGTTTGATAACCTGTCGAAAATCAAGATCATTGTATTTCAGATTTAAAACTGTAAAATCTTGTTCCCTGAAGTTAGATGTGTACATTATTAATATTCGATCAAAGACGTTTTTGAAAGACTATAAATATAAACCTGTATTTGGCGAGTGAATATAGCAATTCACACTAAATTACTACTTTACTATAGATAAAATACCTGATATAAGATGTCCCCAAGGAAGACCCGTGGAATGTAATTGAGGCGCATTTGGATGAGATCTAGCTAACCAATGAATAAGATTGTAAACTAAAATTTCCAAATCCCCTCTACGAGATGGTGGAAGTCCTATAAAGAAAAGACATGTGGCACTTTACAGTAAGAAAATAAAAGTTTATCCAAAAAATGTATTTAACATCACACATGCATATTAATTAAGCGTGAAATAAACTGGATGTAACCTAAATATATACCTACTTTTCAACTGTTGCTTAAGATGTTAAACAAATTATAAGACTAAGAGAAACATACATGGTGAAAATATGCTGATAGATATATGTAAAACTGCTAAGAGAACAACTGATATCATAATGGACGGCAAGAATCAAGGCTTTGAAGCATCCAATTCACTTTGGAAGACAAAACTACTCAAAGCACAACAGAATATGAGATCTAGAACATAAAAGATGTTACAAAACTCTCCTCAAACAAACACAATCAGTTTATTTCATATTAGTGTGTAAAAACTAAGTCAAGATGACATGAACTTGAATATAAGATGGGTTTAACTGATTATTTATGCTGATCCAAATAAATTGAATTGACTAAGTGTAAGGGGAACGGCTCCCGACCGTTGCTGCTACCTTGACGTGGTGGTCGGGCTTGCCTATCGTGATGAACCAACCGAGCTATGCTGGCTGGAACAATCGTTCCTCAAGGTCCTACCATGCCAGAGAGGTCGGTTGAAGAGCGGTAAGACTAAAAGCAGCAATCCCAAGGTCCGAAGGCGAAGTCGTACTGACGACTGTATAGAGGTGTGACAGCAGTAAGGTGTTTCCTTCAGACAACCAGCATGACAGCGATGCTGCCTTCCCACAAGGAGGGGTGGGGTTAGAAAAGGTCGACCCTAAAAATGCACACCTCGCCTTATCCCACGGATATCCGTCTCCGGCGGTAAGGTCCTTTGAAGAACGGAGCTAACACGTCAAAAATCCCCCACAAAAAGGTCGTGTGTAACCGACCTCAAGCAGTTGTCGCTCGGGCACTGCGGTCACGCTCCCAGGTCATTAAGACCAACACTAATCCAACTTCTTTTTCAGGTCCCACAAGAAATACCCTTCCACGGTGTTGGCAGCCGGGAAGTGATATTAGCCCTCATACCCGTAACAGCGCACGAGACCGAGTTGGTCACTTTCAAATCCTTCCTACACCTAATAACTCTCTTATCTCCACGACTAACCCTTCCCACGTCCTTTTATCACCTCGCACCGCTAGGGCAAACGATTCTAGTACACGGAACGTTATTCCTGGTCTCCTGAAACCACGCTCTAAACTACATGTAGGAACTTATAATGTCCGAACATTGTGCCGAATAGGACAACAGGCTTCCTTAGCTAGGACTTTAGAATCTTACACCATTGATGTGTGTTGCGTCTCCGAAACACGCATACAAGATCCGAGTAGTATCATTCATCTAACCTCATCTAATCAAAATAAAGAACCATCTCGATACACGCTTCGTGTATCTGGAAGCCCTGATGCTGCTTCCCGTGGTCTCGCTGGAGTAGGTATAGCATTAAGTCCTAGGGCAGAATTAGCTCTTTTAGACTGGATCCCAGTAGACAGTCGTCTATGCGCTGTCCGACTAAACGGATTAGTAAGGACTCGGAAAGATAGGGAAACTCGTCGTTGCCTCTTCGTCGTCTCTGCCTACTCTCCCACTGACTGCAGCTCAGACGATATAAAAGATGAATTCTACAGAAGGAGAACGGCTCCACAAAGTTAAAGTTGATTAAGGACTCATTGTTCAGTGTTTTATAATTGAACAACCAATAATAAGATCAAACGATCTATCAGAAGTATAAAATAGATACTATACATTCAGAAGTCAACGTCATGATAATACTCATAGAACATCCAATTACCGTTAAGTTCTACTTCATCACTTAATAACCCATACATAAAATAATCTCCAACTAGAATTCAAAAGAGTGAGGAGGAGCAGCTAAAAACAACCATACAAGAAGACAACAACAATTATTACTACTACTCAATGCTGCGACTTTCAACTAATTCAGCAAATATAACGAGTTGGGTAATTTTGTTAGTCTATTTAAAGACTTAATACAAACATATATTACATTTCAAGTTGTGTCTACATTTTAAAACTGAAAAACGTATTGAAACTAACATTCTAAAACAACACATCGACACAATATGCAAGTAAAAAAATTATTCAAAATAACAGATAAATACAAAAACATTATATTCCTCCGAATATACCAACCATTATGTGCATCTCTTGAACAAAATTCTATTGTTCCATTGTGACGAAATTTCGGATCTGCCTTTTCAGCGGTATGTACACCTTTTGAACGAAATAAATGAACTAGACCAAAGTCAGCTAAATAAACCTGAAATTAATTTTTTTAAAAACGAGTTTGGAGTTATCAAGTAGGTAAGCTATTTTAATTTTATTCACGGAAAACAAAACTTCGGTGAAACTATAATTTATGGGGGACCTTTGACACATTTTAAGATGGTCTTGAAAATTTTCAGCAACTTACTAGGCTCGAAATAGGGCTAAGAATTAGTGCTGAGGACTAGGAGTTAGGGCTAGGAACCAAGGTTAGGGTTTCCATCAATAACTGACGCTACTTATAATACAATTATGCTTTGTAGCCATATGAATGAACGAACTTTGCACAAAATTCCAAAAAATATCACCATCTTAAGCCTGATTGGCTCATCTATAAACTGTAGTCTTCAGTGAGATTGTAAAAAATTATGGTCTCGCCACAACCGGGAAAGATTTTATTCATTTTGAAGACATATATTTTACTGTTGACAACATAGTGGGAAAACGTAAATTGTCAGTCATAAACGTGGAGCCTGATGCAAATGTCCACTACCCAATGCTAAAATAACACGAAGAGGTGAAATTAATAAAATGAATAGCAAAGTGATGTTAGAAATAATAATGAGAAAGACCAAATGGAAAGATAGAATGCAAATTTATCTATGAAATACTGAAGCTTAAGATAGATAATAAATGTATTTGCACCACTGTAACCAATGCTTAGTCATGTCACCTAACATCTCCGACCGCCGATCCCAGTTAAGAACACTGTAATAGGATCCCCATTCACTTCTATTCTGAAACACTTTAGACAACGGTTATGAAAAAAACAGTTTTTAGTGAATTGTGATGATTCACCTTTACAAGGTCGCTAAAAAGAATAAACAGGATACTAATCAGTACATAATGTTCAATGCCACTAGGTGACCAAATGATAACTCCTAATGAAACCAGATCATCGACTCAAACCCCAGGATGTACGTGAATGAAAGACATTGTCATTCTGTTCAAAAGAATAGACTTTCACCCGCAAAATAACATGTTCATATTCAAAATATTAGTTACGAAAATGTACATGATTAAATGTAAAATGTTCGGAGAATATGAAATTCGTAAGTTACTCATTAGCTAGTGGAATAAGGACTAGACTTGAGAGCTGATTCTGATTAGCCATATTAAGTCCTCCGCGAAACGATGTGGGATTTCTCCAAGGCAACTGATAAGAAGTGTCCGAAAGTATGATTGCTTGGTTAGTTCAATATGATAATAGTTCGGTTTAACATTCAATTAATTTTCGATAAACTCAGTTATAAGTTACTTCAGTATGTATTGTACCGTGATTTGTGTTATATGTCTACTCAGTTTTGACATCTGTTCAGCGAGAACTTCGTTTTTAAGCCAGTAATTAGTTGAATATAATGAACAATTACCGAAAAAAGAAATTATGTAGAAAATGATATCTTTCTATAAAATATATTCTTCAGCCTCAGGAAAGGTTTGTCTTTTCAATAACCAAGTGGCTAGAGTCAAGAATTTTGAGAATATAGTGTTACAAGGTAATTGCAGTGAGTCTATTAGGTCTTGGTATTAACAATTTCTAATCGCGTAACATAGAGTAGGTCAAAACAATTTGCGGGGAAAATACATGATGTAAGCGAATACATGTTTCACATGAATTTAAAAAAGACGTTTACAGTTGCAAACGTGAGGAGGTCATACAAGCAGTTATACAAAGAAATTTCAAAATTAACTGTCTACATAATTAATTAACTATCCAAAACTAACCTCCTCTTGGGACGTTCGATGAAGAAGATTTGATGCTTTGATATCTGCATGCGCATAATCCCTTGAATGCATATATTCTAACGCATTTAACTAAAACGTTTGAAAGATTATGAACTAGATAAACTAGCAATACAGAAACGCTGTTAGGAAAAACGAAGGTTAAAGTAATGAATTATGCAAATAATTTCAGCCCACTACGTGGATTGTATATATAAATTCAGAGATAATTAGTACCCTAAACCAGGTGGAAGGCTGACACCAATGCAATTTCAAATATATGCTCTCTTCCGGGTAAATCTTACTCAATACCTTCACGTAGCGCTTCTATAAGAAGTGAGAGTGAAATCAAACGCTCAACGCCTAAAGCGGATAAGAGGATAATCTACCTAGGGGAATTAGATAACTCCGGATCCAAACCACTAGTTCACGTTGGCTCTATAACCTCACAGGAACGAGTTTCGGATACACTTACTACAGTCAACAGCCACTCAGGAAATCCAGCCCTTAATATTTTCGTAAGACCTAGAGAGTGCTTTTTCTCAAACAATCATCCGTTTCAATGTCAGTGACTACATTATTTTGACCAGTCTGAAATTTATATAATCTTATATCTCGGCGCGTTCCCAACTCCGCGTAGTTTATTTCTTCTCACTTCAAGTATATATTTTACTCTGCAGCTCGTGTTTGTATGAACAGCAGATTTTATTCATTTTCCGCCCAGTGCAATATGACGCAATTATTACGAAACATTGAAAATACTGGTTATTGATGAAAAATTCAGTAGTCAGCACCATATCAAAATGCTATTCCTCTACCACGTTGACTTCCTCAGTCTACTGTTTTAAAGTGAGGCGCTCTGAATAGAAATAATAGACTCCCAAGCTCTACGCCATTTTATCCAGTCAGAAAACATACTAGTAAAGGTTTGTAGTATACGCGGTACACAATAAAATCTTTGAAGAGATAAATTACACATAGCTTTATGGTCAAAATACCCACCACATTTGCACAGGCTTCAAGAATACCAGATGTGGATATTTCGTGATTTTTTAGTGTAGTTTCCAGATCTCCAGAAAACCGGTCCATTACGAGAAATCGGAGAGCTGCTTTGTTTAAATTGATTGATCCACTGCTTATATACCTCGGAATACCAAGGTATTTGAGGGCATGTTTTACTTTCCATGAATTGACTTGTATATTAGTTGGGTGACAAAAACAACAGGTAAATATAACTAAATATGAGCCTTATTAAATCTTAAGTAGGGGAGAACGTTTTAAAATAAAGAAATATATTCGAAACCAACCAGATTGATTGATGAGTTTACGAAACAAAACGCCTGAACAGTGATATACATATTTTACGGATCTTATCAACTGTAAACGCATAATGTTATTTGGGTCTCAGATTCACTGAAACGGTTCACGTTTACAAAGACAAAACTATTGCTATACATTAGATAATATGATAACAGGATAATGATTGAAAGTGAAACCTGGACTTGGTGACACGTACATTACTTTTGACCGCTGGGTTACGGATACAAAAACAGTTTACTTCGAATCAAACAGTTTGGCAATATTACTAACTTGAGCAACAAATATGACCCACATCCTAGTATAAGAACTTATATTTGGTTACCAATCGGGAATGACAAAATACGAGTAGTGAATAATATTCTCGCCACTTAACTGAAAGAACACTTAACTTTTCTAACCGTACAAAGGGAGCAACTTAACAGTCAGGTAAACATATTTGCTAGGTTTTAAATACTTGTGATGATGAAAGAAACTATATGACTAAAAAAATATACAACGATCCAAATTTGTAGATTTCCGGCTGCAATCGAGCTGTTTAAATTAGTGACCCAGTTCACGGGCGAAGAATCCAGGGTAAAAAGTCAATTTCGATACATACATACTACTGGTTTACAACAATGACAGAAGCACATGCTTATAATCAATCGAAGCGCGGATACTTTTACCAGTCACTTACTAAATGCTCAAAAAAATGGACATTACATATAGTACATAAGCTTAACTAAGTCCTCAGCGATTCTTGTAAACTTTACAAGTGTTGAGGATATTTTATACTCTATAAAATGTAGTAAGAAAGTTTCGCCGCTCGTTGGTAATCTGAATGCACATATTCAGGAGAGCCAGTAGGTAGAAACAACCTGTTTCAAGACTAAGTGTTCTTACTAATCTTACGAAAGTAAAAACCTATTTCTCATACGCAACACTAGGCAATGTTGGTGCATCACCCTGGTATTCCAACTTCTCAAACACAAGCAGACTGTATACCAGTGGTTACTGCTTAAACGGTCGCAACTCAATTAATTACAATACAGTATTCCAGAAATCTATTGTCTGAACATCCTTAACTACCGCTTTATCCGGAGATATGGCTAGATAAAAACTCAAGTCGCAGAAAAACTAGATTTCGAGTCCAATAAAGAGGAAAAAACTGGAACATTATTCTAAAAGACTTTTCAGTTTATCCAAACCCGGCTGTAGTGGAAATGTGGTGTTAGTAATACAATAAAAGATAACCTGAGTACGAATCGTGTGGAGAATCATTCTTGAAATACCCAGTTTACCATACTAACAAATATAAAATGAATTATGTGCGCAACAGTGATACACAGCTGTTTGTAGCAAAAAGACAGTTAGTACCAAGGTGGGATGCATGAAACAGAACACCAGATGAAACACCTAAGTGTCACTCTCTATTATGACTGATTTGTCTGTGCGATTGACAACTACCTCCCAGAAAAGCATGCCTATATTTGAACAAGTTATTTTAGATGATGATATGCCAAGTAATAGTTATGTTGATTGTGTGTCTAAAACAGAGTATTATTTTCCAGGTACAGTTATAAGAGCAGAAGATTACCCTTTAAAACAATAGCCGCAACCCAAGTACAAAGCAAGGTAACAATGCTTTTATACTCATGATTAAAATACACTTCGAAAACATACTTGAGTCTTCTGAACATGCCCTCATGTAAAAATGCATTTCCGTAAAAAGTGGTCCATTTTCTTGTGGTTCCTGAAAATAATTTTGTAAAAGCTAAAATTCTTACTATTTTAATGACATAACGGAAAAGTTTCTCGCCTTCAAGTTTGGCTGCGTCAGTTATTAAGAAGCTAAAAACCAACTTTACCTGAGTATATACGTCCGAATCCACCCTGACCGATTGCAGAACCTGTAATCCATCTTCTTTTTAATGAGTCCTGTATTAGCGTTCCAGGATTTATCGGCTGTGCTAAGCTGTATCCAGCTGCTTTTACAGCCTTACACCTTCGAACCGACATTTCAAAACACCAACGATTTGTCCGACCTTGAACACATTTAAAAAAGCGCTTGATTATCGTGAGCTTGTTTAGTTCATAAATGGATTTAAATGGTTGTAGATGAAATAAAAGAAACTTTCGCTTAACGGGATTCCGTGTCTAGTAGCAGTGGGTCACCAATACTTCTAGGCAGAAACCTGGTTATATTAACGATAATAGAGGAAAAAAAGAACTTGGTAAGTCATAATAAGATGTTATCATTAGTCCTTAAGAATAAGTCAAGTTTCCTCTTGAAGAACTCATAGGAATTCGCTTGGACTAGCTCAGTCAGCAGCAGGTTCCAGAATTTGACCACTCCTAAGGAGTAGAAGTTGTGTCTACAGTCCGTTCTGCTATGTTGTGTTTCCAGTTTCTGGGGGTTACCCCATAGGTTTGTATTAGGACTAAGCTCAAGTAGGTGTTTAAGGGAATTTGCGGAAGTGTTAAGGATACTATAATCCACTAGAAGGTCACATCTATGACGCCTATACTCTAGCGGGTAAAGGTTAATTGACTGGAGTCGCTTTTGATAAGGTTTGAATTTGAGTCCCTGAACTGATTTCGTGACCCGCCGTTGGATACTCTCTGGAGTGTCCTTATCCTTTTGGAGTGAGGGGAAATACTATGTTCCCGTACTCTAAATGGGAGAGAGAACAAAACTGCTGAAGATTATGAGGAAAGTTCTCCCGTTGAACTGACCGAAAATATGTTTCAATGTTGCTAGTGCAAGTTTTGCTCGGAAGGCATTTTTGTCGCATTTAGCTTAAGACTTCAAATCGTAAGGTATCAGCACTCCTAAATCCTTTTCGACTTGGGATACTTCTATAGAGCAGTTTCTTAAGTTGTAACTGTAGTCTGCAACATGTCGCGGATGGACTATTTTACACTTTGAAGTATTGAAGGTAAATCCGTTGTTGTCTGCCCAACTTTGAAGTCAAGTTAGATCCTCCTGAAGTGCCAGTATATTCTCTTGTTTGCGTATCTTCAAAGTTTCTCACCATCCGCAAAAAGAAATAAACCAGACGATACTTTTGTGGAAGATCTTTTACATAAATCAAGAAGAGAGTAGGCCTTTTGTAACGAGCCTTTGGGGACAGCACTAGGACATTCCATAACCTGAGAGAAAGTCAAGTTAACTCTGACCTTAAAATGTTGATTTTTTGGATATGAAGTGAGCGAGTCAACTAAAGGTGATTTGACACTCAATCGTTTGAGCTTATTCATAAGACATATATAGTTAACCATATCAAAAGCTTTTGAGAAGTCGAGGCATATGATGTCAACCTTACCCTTGCGATCAAGGATGGTTGTCCATCTGTCCACCGCAGTCAGAAGGTTGTTTATACAAGAGTGATCCTACTAGGAACCATGCTGTTGGGGTGAGAAGGAGTTTAAGTGTGATAAGTAGTCGTGTATACCATCGCATATCAGGGACTCCATGATTTTTGAAAGTACAGAGAAAGGAGCCACTGGTCGGCAACTTGAAAGTTCGCTGCGTCGATCTCGTTTGAAAATTGGTGTGACGTGAGCCAGCTTCCAAATTTCCGGTAGTTTGCCTCGACTTAGTAAGTGTGAGAACATCACGCTAAGCGGCGTTGCCGGGATTGAAACTGCTTCCCTCAGTACAGCAGAATAAGCCGTATCCGAGTCGGAAGTGTCTTTTCGTAGGTGCCGCAGTTTTCGGAAAACCAAGTCAGCGCTCAGATTCCCATTAAAAAGTCCTGTGAAGTTGCAGATGAAGCTTTCATCAGTATAGTTCGTGTGGGTCGGTTTAAATGTCCGAGAGTATTGTTTAGCCAAAAAGTTGGCGGCATCACTGTCGTTATAGGTCGGGAACTGACTACTTTGTGGTGTAGAAGAGCGGGTGCGGTAAGAAATCTCAATGAGCATCCACATCAAGTTGAGGGTCAACTTCCCAGTCCACATCCTGTACATTGTCCTGTAAAGCTAGCACACTCAACTGTCTGATTTCCAGCGCCTGTTTTCGGTAGGGTGTCTTAGCTCACTTTTGCTGATGAAACTGAAGGCTATAGCTGCGTGATTGTTTTTCCCCAGGGGAGCCAGAGTTGAGAGGTTGTCGATTAGGAATTCTACGTTTGTAAATACCCAGTCTAAGCTCAACAACGTCTGACTATTTCTACAACGAGTTGCCGACTTCACATTTTTGAATAATCCCAGATCCTCAATGAGGTTGAAGAACCGAGCTTTAAAGGAGTTTTCACCTCCAATGTACTTATGTTCCATGAAATTGACTCCAGGAAGATAGAAGTCCCATAGAATCAGGATATGAGCGAATCCGAGATTAATAGAGCAAATTAATCCTTCCAGCATATGATTATCGTACTCGATGCCAGCAGTGGGCTCCCTGTAGATGACCCAAACTAGGCACTTCTAGGCGCTAGACAATCTTACTGAGCATCATATGGATTCATCAAGATTGATAAACTTTCGGTCGTGAACTTGATGCACCTCCAGGCATGATCGTGTGCATAATGCTACTCCACCCCCAGTTCCTGTTTTCCTGTCGTTGCGAAAAAAGATATCCCAGGTATTGTTAGCTCCTGGTACGTAAACTGAGAAGATATTCAAGTTTCAGATTTTCATATTAGATGAGCATTATTAGCATTGCTAAGTTCACATTATATTTAGTAAACTCGCGGCGTTCATGTATAAACAGTTTATACCTTCAATTTGAAACGCGTGAGCTTCTTCCTGTTTATCTGTATGAGCCTTATGTAAATGGTAGTCTACCTATACAAGATTTTCCAAGTTGGTAGTCCCTGTCTGTAGGACAATAATGTTACTCAGCAAAACTACAGCATCCGTGTTGCATATGACACATACCCACCTATGATCCGACTTGCTGGATCTGTTGTAAGCTGTTGCTGTGAGTTCTGCGCACGCTTCATGGAACCAACCTTTGAAGACGTCGCACTGCATGCCAGATATAACAGTAAAATGGCATCCAGGTAGTTTGCATGAATTTTTCATGATTATATTGGCGTTAACTGTTTTATAGATGCTAGCAAAAGCCTAAGATCTTTAAAAAACAGTACACTAAAAACGAGCAAAATGGATAAAAACGGGTTGGGATAAACCGAAACTAGCCTTTACGTGAAAAACTGAAAAACTAGTTAGTAAGCAAAACCACAGTTAACTATTAAGTTGAGTGAGACTAAAAAAGGTATTCTGCCTAACGTATAGCTCATAATAGATTCTTTAGATCAGAAATGGTACTTTTGTCGTGTAAAAACACAACGAAAGTTTGAGAAATACAAATCACGTTAGGACTAAATTTCCCTTTCGAAAAGCGCGTGGGAGAGAGATACCATGTGAATATGTGTCATGACTGAAATGAGTACTAGATGAAACAAAAAAATTCTCAGATATCGGTTACTTTCTGAAAAAACATCCCTGTAGGGTTTTAAAATAGTCAATATAGACTTTTTATGTAAGTAGTTTCTGCAATCATTCATATTTTACGTAAATCCATACAATTCGAACAATCATGGTTACCGAGTGAGAGGTTGTTCTCCTATATTGACTCTGAACTCTTTACGGAACATTAGCTCGGTTTGAACGACACACTGTTTCTTGTCCACAAAACACTCTGCTGCTCATATACTATTTGTTAACATCCAGTCAGTCGCTGTATCGATAGACCATGAATACAGTTTTCACATAAATCAACAGGTAATATTTATATCCTCATTACCAGATAATACATGGTTTATCACTTTGGACCATTTGGTATATTTCGTAATCAATAATCACACACTATAATTTATAGCGGTTCGCATTTAGCCAGAGGACACTGTGTGTACAAGGAAAGCATGCACAGAAGTCTGAGCGCGGAGGGTTTAAGAAGAGAAGAACAAAAGAAAAAGTGAGTCGACGACCCGGCTAGAGCACCTACACTTAATAATGAAAGCAATCGACAACATTCAGAAATAATACAAGCGTCAGTCTAAAAACCTTAAAAGCAGATGGTTCAAGCATCTGCAAATAGTGGATTTAGTAGTTAATTAAGGAAGCCGAACCTAACAGTTAACGATTAACTAGCCAATTTCGCCTGCCCATTTATATTCTGTATATCAATAACTAACTCTGCATACAATGTTCCAGTAATGTCGTTACTATTTTGATATTTATATTTTTGTCAGTGTATCACAAAATCGACATATTTTGCCTTAGAACATAAACCATCCCTGTTGGACCTTGTCCTCACTCATTATTGTGGTGAAATGGTAAATATTCAATTCCTAACCCTACTGGCGAACAGTGATCATATTGCATTGTACCACAGATTTCGAACACAACACTTAGTGTACACCTGTCCCAATTCGTCCAAATATCTGATTGGCCAACGTTAAGGAAATCTGGGACTGTCTTGTCTCAACAACTTGGCCGGTCAACCTAAATAGGTTGATTGAAGAGGAAGTATGCAAATTTAAGGCCACATTTGAAGAAATATAAATGCCATTCATCCCATGTGAGCTGTTACATCGTCCTCCATAGATCCACAGGTAAATCCGAAAGTTAACAATGGAATTATTTTGAAAAGCGGATTATGCGTCATCTCTGCTTCGGCACCAAATAATCAATGATCTACTTAAAACGGCAATGGCCATATTGTGCACGAACGATAGTTAACAAATGACTATCGAACTTGCTCAAAATGCGGGTCTATGCACATAAAGGGGGAGTGAAACGATGTAGTGAAATTCCGGTATTACTGTCATAGAAGTCGGTACAATGGCTGAATTAGATACAGTCAATACTGGAAGCTTATCAAATCTACACTTTCTAGTATCTTCAACGCACGGGAACTATGTTAGTGACGGCTCTCTCCAGACTATCATAAGACGGGCGGTGAAAACTCCCGAATATTTTTTCCTTATGTTATCGAACAACCCAAGGTGAACTTGTGTTGTCATTCCGTATCTTAGATAATAATCTAGGTGTTAGTGTCTTATCTTTTGGCTCTCTCCAGGACTCATTATCTCCTAAGTCACAAAATAAGGTTTGACACTAACAACTGAGTAAACCAAGTGTGGGATTCCATTTTTCCAGTCAAGTGGTCAACAACCGTAGCGTTCTACGCGAATAAGTGGTGCCAGCTCTATCAGTAAACACATTTACAGGAGGGTCTAGATGAGCACTGAGATAAAAGCAACCACGTTTAACATAGGCCGATTAACCTACCATCATTACCACTGGAGACTAAAATATTTCACTCCGAAATCTCTCTATAAGAAATATGGAAACTTGTTACCATTCGGAATCTGGGATTAAACTAAGGGATAGCAATTTTAGATTCTGAAGGCAAAGAAATACAACCAATTTGCAAGTCTGTGCCAAAGACTTTCGACGGAAAGTGCAATGAAAAATAATTCTCTGAAATAAAGGTTTTTGAACAATTGACACTGATGCTGACTTTTTCGCTCCTGATGGACATGGTTAGACACGACCATCGAACCACTACATGACCTAGCAGGAAGCTATATTCCAACTCCCAATTACCAACTAAGGTATTCTGTAGTGATTTCCGACCACATGATTCTTGAAGCGAAGTATGTAATAGCGGGAAAGATTTAAATTGAACATTTAACATTTAAAGAAGTTTAGAAATGGTAAACGCGGAAACAGGTTGTCGGTATGGCTTGGTTCGCTAACTCTTGGTAGCTCCTTCTCATATCAAATAGGTGACACTATCATCAGCCGAATCGCTCTTCAGAAGTGCGAAAGATCATATTGCTGTCTTGGTAGGAGTGTCAGCATGGACAATGGTGTGATTTCCATGTAAGAGCTTATGGACTCGGGAGTCACATCATTGTAAGTCTGCAATTTCAGGATTGGGTAAATTATTCTATTAGTACGGATAAGAGCATTTATACCGACCCAGGACATAATTCTACAAGGTGTATTTTACTGGCACCGTTGCACTTCGTGTGAATACATCGAGGTAGGTAAAAATGTTATGTAAACCATACGAAATTGGAATTGCCCCCAAAATTTCTATGTGTATTTGCTCGAATTTAGTATCGGGGTGACTGAAAGTACACACGACAGAGCTAGTATGACGACGGATCTTGAACTGGCATTACATGCACGCCAGTGTCGAATTAAGAACATCACGGTTCATGCTTGGCCATGCGAAACGCTCTCTTGTCAACATGATCGTGACTTTTATTCCTGGTTGCGATATGTTATGCTTAGTTAGGAAGACCTTTCACCATATTGCTCTCAAGATAAACGGTTGCCGTCAGCCCATAGACATCCTATACATTACTCTGACACAGCTTATGTGAACTTCTACGAATACCAAAGAAGTTGTGTTATCGGGTCTTAGTCCATTTAATTCAAAATCTACATATTGAATATTCGTCAGATCATGGTAATCGACTTCAAATGACCTTAGTAATATTTATCGTCACTCTATACCAAGGATCTGCTAATTCGTTATCATTACCTTGATTACATCGTATGCTGCACATAAACTGGAAAATTAATTTTAACCGTCGAATTTTCCTTGGTGTATTACAATCTTGTTGAGCGTTTAATGAATCCTCAAAAGATTCATGACCTATAGAGATAATTAAAACTATACCTTCTACCATATGTCGGAGATGCTATACTGCTAAGTAAATCGCTAGCACTTTTCTTCCGGACGTACTGTCTCGTCATAGCTAGATTCAATCACTTTGAAGAAAACGAATGTAATCTTCGCGTAGAATTTTCTAACTACTGAAACATAGCTCCTACTTCCACGTTCGATGCAACAGTCATGATGGCTAATGGCTTTCTGCTCATTCATGGGACCAGCACCGTCTCTTCTTCTAGCGTTCACTTGCCATTCTCGAATGCTAGTATAGTCCTTTCAGATATATCGAATATCTGGGCATGTCCTCGCAAGACTTGCGTCAATGGTTGCAATGTAATCCCACAGTTCGTAATAAATCGTCCGTAATAACTAATTCGGCCCGGAATTCGCTGCTTTTTCTTCCGTGATTCCGGCAACGGACAGTTACGGACAGCAGCAATTTCTGTCGAACCTGGTGTACATGAATCGCCAAAACGTTTGTGATGCATTGGTCTATCTGAAGTGTCCGAGCATAAATTCATATAGGCTGAATGGGGTCGCTACCACTGTTTTAGGCGTGTCTTTTGGCGCGACGGGAAAGCTGTGATGAGCCTCAACGGGGTCACTCTTCGATATCACTACTAATATCGTAAATCTGTAGTGTCTGATATTTATCAGCTATAATTAGCTTGCTACGAGCTCAATGGTCACTTTTTCGAGACCATGTCAAACGATGGTACCCAAGGGCTGTAAGAAGACTTTACAGTCTCTAGCTTCACTAACCCTCGGAGTTCCTGTTTGTTATTCCCCATCTTCTCAAGTTCAAACATTTTGAATTTTCATCAGCTGGTAGTCTTTACATCTCCTTGTGATGTTGAACAGTGTTTGAGATCTGGGTTACTGTAGGATATCGTCGTCTGCTCAGAGAAATGTTAACAGCGATTTGTATGGAGCACACTGCTCTTTAGCTACCACCAGATTCGTAAAGCTCATGACCGCACCTTTTAAACGTGTTGGTGCGACTGCTATTTATGAGTTGCTCTCGTTAGCAACCAACTAATGAATCGACGTTCTTAAGAAAAACAGTACTTATAAAAGGCATGGACACATCTATTATAACAGATTAATAGAGAAATGAATTGCTTCGGTCAAAAATTAGCGTCAACTTCCTCAAGCCATACGTTTTGATATCCGACTTTTTCGCCGCTTTATCATTAGTGAGGTATTACTGTTTCGTTTTTCGTCACGACACTGATTTCGGCCTCTGTATCTACTAGGGATTGTACGCCCATCATTTGATCCTGCATGTAAAACAAACGACAGTTTACAGCTCTGTTGCAATAAGTTAGATAATACCAGTATATCGAAGGAGTTCAGTGTCTCTTGAAGAACAATGAGCTCCTGGAGTGCGAACTGTTCCGTGACCTCCCTTGTAACATGTCTTTCTGCGTCAGCTTTGCCAACCTGCGGCGTAAAATTTTTATGTCATTGGGTAGCATATCGATAATCTCGCCTGTTGTCGCAATTGAGGACTTATTTGCCCGGTTCTCTCGTATATCCTGTTGGCTAATATTACGATATTGTCTATATTAGCATCCCTATCTCTGACTGAAAGAATCTATTGTACATTCGGCCGGAGTCGGTGGAGTCACGGTTAGTAGTATGGGTTACTTTCCTTTTTTCTGTACCCTGGAAGTCTCTTCTTGTGGCTTTTTAGCTTGTAAAGAATTCTTTCCCATTTGCACCTGATAGAAAGATCTAAGGACCTCAGGAATGGACTTAATGGAAGACGTGATGTAGATTTTTTCTAAAGACCTGTTTATAAGTAAGAAATAGAACACGAATAAAACAATATATTTGTAAAGAAGAAGAATAAATCGACGGCAATAATGATTATAGCAAACGATACAACGTTATGACAGAGAACAGACCTGCTACATCGCACCAGGATATAAAATGTATGTGGAAACATCCTTATTCATTATTGGCAATACTTTTAAATTGTATTCAATAATAATTATGAGGCAATGTATATGTAGTGAAAACAAAGATAATAGTAATCCCCAAGAAAGGACGAAATCCACCATGGTAACCTGAATTAAGAAGAAGCATGTTGATTTTCAAAGTTAGATCGGACTATAGAAAGCTGGGTTTTGTTCCCCATTTCTCTGGAAAATTATATTCGAGATATTTCCTATGGCTTCCTTTATCACTCACTCTGATAGCCGTTATTAGATGACTCCCAACAGTGTTGAATTTTCAGGTGACATTACGAAGCTCCGAGCTCAGTTTATTACTGTACAACTCAGTTCACCAAGCCAGAAGCACAAAGAGCGAATTAGAGAAGAAATGTGAATGCGAGCGAATACAGAAACGAACAAAGAAACGAATGAATAGGTTAGATTTAAGGAACATATCCGTATAAGTTATCGAATTAGTCATCGAGCAACCTGAACAACTAACATTTAGGCTAGTAGGAGGAGTATGTGTGTGGGCTGTAACACGTGACTAGGCATATATATCTATACAGATACAAAGGTATAGACAAACTGCCACTGTCAGAATGACACTACTTGTTAAATAAGTTGGCTGAAGCGATTGAAAAAACTGGACATTGGCAGATTCAGGCGTACGATTCGTGCTATGACCTATAAATGTCAACCTGACTGCCAACACTCATCAGATTTCTTTTGATTCTAATAAAAGAGCTTTAGGAAGAACCGCTCTCGGAATATGAACTTGCTGACCGACATAGGTAGATTGGCTGGAATTCAAGATTAATAGAATGAGTTAAATGTTATATACCTCGGTTTCTCGGAAGCCCTTAATAGGGTCAGTTATATGTACGTTATCAGTAAACTTTTACAGATAGACACCTAGTTAGTGCTGACGAATTGGCGTAACTCATATATGAGTATTCTTAATATTCACAATAACAACAAAGTTTCTTGTTGGAGTCCCCTGGAATTCACCACTAGGACCTCTACTCTTTTTATTTATATAGATGACATTACTCAGAATGTGCTTTCTGAGATGCCACTTTTTGCCGAGGATGTTAGACCTTATAGGGAAATTGGAATCAGTAAGATAAACCAGCAGTTCAGGCATATCCAACTCGACTTCAAAATTATTCGGTGAATAATGGGCCTACTTCAACTCTCAAAATTCCAAACTAGTATATTTGGGACATGGTGCGAACTACATAAACAATTTAATTAATTCTTCTCTAGAAATGTCACTAGTTGCAAAATACCTAGACATTCTGGTTATCTATCATGAAGAACGATATCCTCACGGTGACAAAAATCCCTTGGAAGTAAACTTGGCACTAATAACTTAAAAGGAAATTTTTAGTCAGTCCGGTTGAAGGGATGTGCACCTGGTTCTGAACAGTTTTATTCAAGCACATTTAGAGTCTGAGAAAACATATCATTTTCCACTTCACTCCTAAGTGGTGAAATTATTCGGGGCAAGACAAAAGTAAGCTACGATATAAGTTTGTGGAATTAAATTTACACTCTACGAAAAATTCCGAAAATCACAAAATCTCCCTTCGGACTGTAGAGGACTCAACGCAACCTCTTATGATTTAAAGTGCCCTAAACAGCTTTGAGCATCTCTAGAATTACTTTCCTAGTTCAAATTCAACATAATACTTAGATAGAATACTCCGAAATTAGGGGTACAAGCAACTAACCTAAAATGTTTAAGAGAAAAATTATTTATGCCTAAAGGATTTGAACAACATATGATGTTGCTTTACCAATACCTATTTCGTTTCTGTTTTTTCTTATGCACTCAGGTACTTGGCCTGGTAAATCTGTTACAGGTGAAAACAGGCGTGTGTTAAGCGAAAGTGTTTTTTGTTCAGTTCATAGATGTTAAAACTACTATATAGGCATAACATGAATGAATTTCACTAAATATTTTTAAAATTATTCGCGAATTTCGATTACTTATTCAACTCATGAGGTCTTATGTGCTGTGTTACAAACAGGAAACTAAAACACTGCTGGTACTAACAGGAGTTTTGCGCAGCATGCTCAAAATCGCTCTGGTCATAAATCACTTATCCTTAGGTGATTTATCATTAGAAACTGAAGATCTCTGTATCTTTTTAGCCGCCTATATCATGGTATGTTTGCTGTTACAAGATAAATGTGGCAGCCTAGCATGAAAATGTAGATAAATTTATGAATTCAGTCAAGGTCATTTTTGTTTTTATGTATCGGAAACTGAAGCTATATTCCCAACACATCTTTGTTCTATCCGTTTTCCGCTCACTGGTGGTTCTACTTTGTCAAGTGAGGTTTTTCATTGTTAGGTTGTTTCGATGTTAATCCTGTATTATATCTTTATTTCGATTGCTTGTACTAATAAATGTTATCTCATATTATGTACTTAGTTGGTTACTTAAGTAGTTGCTCACATTTTTTAATGTTTTCTTTTTATAGATTCTCTCACCCCCTGTTTTGCACGCTCCTCCTAATTTTCTTCTCACTAAGCCAAAATCTACCGGGGATTGAAATCCATACAGTTTTTAAATGCGACTCTCTTTGGATTCATATGGAATAGACTTGCATGTTCACCTGGATGGTGCTATTAGGCCAGAAACATTATTTGAACTATCGAATGACCAAAAATCTAAAGTTTTGTTTCAAAATCTAGAAGAACTTAAGGGAAAGTTAATGCCTAAAAAGCCTCATAGCCTAAAAGATTTCCTGAAAGCTTTCGAGGTCATCATACCATTAGTTGCCGGTAAAAAAGTAAGTAAAGATGGATTACTTATGGTTAAAAAATTTCATACTCCTAGTTCTGATGATTTTTGAGTTTGAAATGAGGTATGTTTTTTAATATATCAGCTTCCAGAATGTGTTGAGAACTTCTTTCCTGCGAATCCATATTTTCTCAAACCATATCTTCCATTCCTAATCCTTTGTACTCCCACTAATACTTTCATTATGCAACATACTCTGGTTTCTCTTCTCGGTGGTTTGGTGTGGCAGCCCCAACCAATCCATATATCATAGGCTCTATGTCAAATAGTTGACTAGTATCAAATACAAGTATAACAGTTTTGTAACCCAAACAAGATAGAAGTAAATAGATTGGATATGAAAGTTAGTCGCCTTGATATTTGGTGTTAGAACAAAGAGCCACATATATCACAGTATTCTAAAAATGTTACAGCACCATATTGTCGGCTTCTTGACTGACTGATGCGACTACAACTCGTTATTTTCCCACGTTACTTTATGATTCTTAGTATTCCAGACACTAAGTCACCTTCCGTTTTACAGTACAAAATCAGGAGTCAGACAGAATGTAGAAAACGTTGTATTTTACACAGTAAAGACTGGTAGGCCCATCTAACCAGCACAATGTTTCGTTGAAGCAGGAATCAAGTGTGTATTTATTCAGTCAACATGACCGAAAAACAAAGTATGCATCATTCAAGTGTCTCAGACCTAAACAAGACGAAGCTAACTATGACATGAACAAATGAGAAACGGTCTATGTAAACTTTTGATAATGATAAAAAGTATCGTGGTGAATTATACAATGTTCTTTGAGTGCACTACAACTTCAATAATGAGCATTTTTGAGTCACGCAAGATTTCATTAATTCTGAGTAGAATGAAACATGAAATGTTCTGTGGTACTATCTTCAAAGGCACAATGAAACACCATTAAATCCGACTATGAACTGATATTACTAAGAACGTGAAAACCGGATAGGAATACTCTTGTTTCATTCAGAGTCTGTGTTTCAGACTAGCTATAAAACTTGGGTCGAATAAAGGACCATTTCTTAGCTGCTCAGCTTTACTTATAATGTAAGACAAAACAATCATACAACTCACTTCTAAGGACTAAGACAACAACTCACAACATAGCTTCAAGTCGTATATAGCCTCCTGCCACAAAAACCACTTTAATTTGGAAAATGTTTGATACTTGGAGTTCATCTGTGATATTTATACTTCACTACATTACGCAATTTCAGCTGCGTAATATAGATGTCAACTGCTTCTTTTCAAGTCAATCTGTAAATGCTTACTGGTAAGAAAAAGTATCAAATTTTTCCCCAAAAAACCTCATCCTCATTGTTTGCTTAATGGCTTTTTTTATCATAAATCCTGTCTGTAATATTTTTTACGGCTAAATGGATAACCAGAGTACTTAGGAAGACGTGACCGTTTGCTCAATGTAAAATACGGTATTAGTAAAAACATGGTATTCATTTTTGTGTGATTCAAACGTTCTGAGTGCCATTAGCTAATGAGGTTAAATAATATATGTAGTAAACACCAACTTTAGCGATATTTAAAAGCGGAATCAATAGTAATCTATTAACAGACAACATTGAAGGTGAAAAGTGGCATATCCCAAACGCGGTTGTGAATTAAGTTCAGACTTTTTGTGACCAGTAGCATAAATTAAACTCCTCACTTGTTCAACACTATTTTACCTCCTACTTTTTATATTTTCTTATTAACGACTTTTCTTATTCTTCCTCGATTTATATTCCTTTCTATGTTTATTGAGTTGGGTTTGAATACTGAATGACTACATTAATAACATAACTAAAACTTACGCCAATATAAAATATTGTTTGCACTTATAACGATCGTTTTCTGAGAGCCCAAGTTTCTTATGTTTAATCTATGAACAAGATCAAACCATCTATCGCTTGTAATGCTCAGTGTGAGATAATACAAAATAGTGTCTGTATAACTTGAAATCCTCACTTGGTTGTTAGAGAGTTCATTCATTCGCGGATACGCGTGTTAATTTTTGAAGCCTCAATAATATTAATGACAATAAGAAAATACTGTCAGAGAAATATTTTTATGTTGTATAGTAATCTCAATTAAAAACACTGAACCATGATTTAATTTTTATACAGTTGTGAATTTGCAGAAAAATGAGACTAAGAACGTAAATTTGTTCATTGAAAATGAAATTTCTGAGATTCAAGAAATAAAAACTGGGTTAAAATTTATCATTCACGTGATATTAAATGTATTTTATGAGAATTTTTTTACCCCTTTTGCAATTTTGTGAAGATATTTGACCAACCGTTTTCTCCCTATTTGTTAGTTCGTAAAAAAGCAACTGATCTACGATTATAAGCAAAGATGGACAGTGGCTAGCAGTGGAATCCAGGACGCGCGTTTCGTCCTATTTGGGACTCGTCAACTGGATGTACCTGCATCTGTGTTGATGTTCAGTCTGGGACTCGAACCCAGTACCTTTTGGTTCAAACGCCATCACGTTATCCACTCAGCTACTGAGTCCTGATAGCCACTTGCTTGTGCAATGGGGTGAAATTTGAATTCACTTAGTATTGTTTGTTTGAATCTTCCCATTGATGTGCGCATTGCACATATGTCAATAAGAGACTGATCAATTTCAGTCCTGAAAATCAAAGGGAAGATTCAAACAAACAATACTGAGTCGTCCTTTTAATGTTGATCGAATTCGGCTTACCAGTCTGTTATGATAAAGCTGTTAGTCTAAGTCACTTAACATCGATGCATGCACTACGTCGAAATGTTTGATGATTGGAGGTATTCGGCAAAAATCATAAACCTCTATTTCTACTATTCAGCACTCGTTAGCAAGGCCTACGTACGGTCTTGAGCAAACTGGCACTTCCTAAGTGATTTAAACCAATGTCATACAGCTTCATAGTCCAAGACTGTACTACTGAATAGATCAAACAGCTCAATTGTAATATCTTACACTGTAAATACGGGTACCACAGATTCCGATTCCATAAAGATAATCAGTCCCCTCAAGACTGCTAGTATGCTTTAAGGAAGAGTGTGAACTAGTACAAAGTCTGGATTCAGTCCCTTGCCGGCCATCTGGAACCACTTAATCCCTAAACAACTAGTTTTGGATACTTCAGACTTGATAGTTTTCACTTGAACTATCAGTCAAACTAACGTTGGTAACAACAAACTCGTATTTCAATGGGTTGAAAACAAATAATTTTATACAGTGGTGTGTTATATGTACTTTATTATAATTTTGACAAGGAGTAAATAGAAATCAGCTCAATTATTTGTTAAAACATGGTTTTTTAATTATGCACAAGTCACATTATTGATAATATTAAGGTAAGAAAGCGTATACAATTTTCCGTTATTCTATTCATATTTAGCATAAAAAGCTAGTTCCATTAAGTATTATTTCAAAACATTTTAATAGACAAAAATTTCTCGAAATGTTTCAATATTCTTGTAACTGACTTATTTAAGAATGTAAACGTTAATCAATGTAAATTTTATTGATGGAATCTTGATTATAACATTCTTCAGAAAATTGTATTTATAACACTGATTTTCCAATCATACTAGAGAAATTTTTTCACAGATTAATATTCAGAGTGATGTTTTTTGTAAATAACATTGGCATTGGTTATTAATCCTATCGAGATCAGTCTGAAAAGAAATGAACATGAAATGAAGAATGACCGAAATAAAAAACGTGATTCGCTAGACTAAATACTTGAACGTTTATAGCCATTTATTCTATGAGTTTATATATATATTGGCGGGGATCAGCACGTTCATATATCAAATAGGGCACACGCACTCATATACTATAACAATATATATATATATATATATATATATATATATATATAGGCCTTCTTTGTGGTACCACCAAAAACCAGCATTTGTTTGATATTTACGGTTGATTGATCACTTAGTATTAACCGACTTCATGTTTATCTGACGCTTACATTTCTGATCCTATTCTATGAATCAACTTGTGATGCTACCTCAAATCTAAGTGACTTGAAATTGTGTACACTAATTTGAGATCCTAGACAGTTGGAGCCTGAATAACTCGGTGGGAACTTCATAGACTATGAAACTAGGTTCAAGTCCTCTAGTGAACACTAGTTTCCTCACTATCACAAGTACACTACTGACGAGTGCCAAATGGCACAAAACCTAGGTTCATGATTTCCCGTCGTTCACTCGACATTTGTTCAATCTTAAGATAACTTTGACAAGTTAAGATTTCTCACACTTTATAAACCATTTGTATAATTATTTTCTTGTATTAGGAAGATATAAATTCATATGAGTAATTTCTTGCCCACTGAATAAATTTTTATCTATCCGAACTCAGTAACTAAGTGGATAACCTATTTGTGTTCAGAGCGATTGGTATTGAATTTAGCCCTTAGTGCGAACGTCGACCATATAATGCAAATACATCTTGTCGATGAGTACCAAGCAGAACAAAAGATGTTTCTTGCATTCCATTGTAAGCTACAATTGAAATATACTTTGGACGCGTAACTAAAATGCTGCATCAAGACATGTGTTCAGGATGCACATATACCACAAGAAACTGATCAGTCACAGTCCTGAATATCGAAAAGGAGACAGTGCAATATCTAATTTTATTTATTTGCTATGAATAAATGAGTCGAAAAACGTCAAAAATTCAAATTTTTACTCATTAGGATATCACAAATTTATCATTATTTAGTTATTAATTCTCATTGTTTAAATATTTAATGATGCTAATTAGTTTATTTTCTTGTCTATTTCGCGATCTACCCCTTTCTATTCACATCAAATCTGTTTAATCAGGAGGTTTTGGCACGTATTTGTGATGAGTTTGTTGAAGATTGTGTAAAACGCGGTGGTTTATGTTATGTGGAAACAAGATACTGTCCATTTCTGTTAACTGATTCTAAATGCGGCGCAGAAGAAGTATTAAAAACAATTTTAGATGCACTTAACAGAGCTAGCGAAAAGCACAAAATAGAAGTTCGTTCTATTTTATCAATTATGAGACATATGCCTGAGACAGCTAAAGAAACATTAGACTTAGCTAAAAATTATCAACCACATGGAGTTGTTGCAATTGATATTGCAGGTTAGTGGGCTTGTTCTTATTTTGTTGTTATATGTATGGTATATTTTTATCTTTAAATGTTTAACTGTAAAAAGGACGACTGGCTGAGCAGTTCTGAGGTTAGCCTCAGAATACTAGGTATTGATAGTAAATGGATTTATGGAGGAGCAAATGTGCGTCGACTGAAGTGTTCAGGATATGTCTCATGTTTGCCCAACCACCGTCTACCTCGGTGCGAGATGTTTGCTGGTGTAGAAATTTGTTGGAAGAAGGATAGTGACACCTAATTTAAGAGCTGACATCGAGTGGTAAAGTAAATGACTGTTAAACAAGGATATGTTGGTAGTTGCAGAATGCCAGGTTGAGGTCCTTGAGATTATCGTAACGGGTGGTTGGAAATCGTGGGTGACATTACCCGTAATCAGTTACAACCGCGCTGATAAATTTACTCTTTGTTTTTCCCTAGATCTAGAAATTTGAAATTATCTTAAACTTTTCATTTTGATAATTCATTCTTTTTCCAATCATATTGTCTATGCTTAATCTTTCCTACGACCACCAGTATTATTAATATTTCCACTACTCCGGCATTTGTCTTTATAATTTCATCTCACTAAATTAGTTTTGTATGGAAACTTGAACTGATCATATATATCCCAGTCTCTATTCTTCCTATGATTAAATAATAATTCTTAATGACGGGTTCGATGCAAGCTATTTGAAATTCGTCATCTATCAAATGTTATTCTAGAACTTCCAAACAGTAATCACTTATAATTCAAATCATGATCAATTGAAGTTTTACAATATTTATGAAGTCTTTTTAATTGATAGATATTATTACTTCGGAAAATTCCAATTCAACTACCTAATAAATCATGTTAACAGATGGATTTTCAAAAAGTATAAGTAATTAGTTTTTATACCTTTCAGAAACATTCCATTTATCTTCCATAAATTATAATTAATCTTCTATTGATCAAAACGATAGCATTCCAGATATCTTACCAACTACATTTATAGCTTGAGATTAGATGTTTAAATTAATTACAAAGTACTATTGTACAGCTCATATGAAATGAATATTCACAGAGAGTATATTTTATTCCGACCTTTTTCTTTATTTATTAAATACAATCAGTAATCTATTGTTCCCACATAGTTTGGTCACGTGCAATGATATACTATCAACATCGATTTAATCTCAAGATATCATATAAAGAGTAGCTATGTATGAGGAGTATCATCAAAGGATACACGACTAACCAATCTTCGAGTTATCGTCAAATTAATAATGCGATCCTAAATGCTCACAAAGATCATTCAATGTATTACGTTTTAAACTATTATTGAGCCAAATAAACCTAATGACTGGCTCTCTGCTTGATTTCGAATAAACTAAAGCAATCTGTAGAAAATAACGAGATCAACATATGTACTCTCTGACGATTATTGGTGGGACACAACGAAAACCTATAGTATGCCATTGAATGAATCATTGATGTTCTTAATTACTCAACATAGAATAAAGTACCATCGGTTCATCTTGCATCTGGAGAGTGAGTTGACTGATGATGAGTTTAAAGAAGTCGTAAACCATTATTGTATGTTCTTGGTGATACATCTTAATGAAAAAATAATGGATTTTTGTCCATTTTCCTAAGGAACTATTTCAGATTGTTGTGAATATTCCCAGATAGATAAAAACAATAATCATTTACGACCTTTGTTACTCAGTAGTAATAATGGTAATGATATGAATAAACTGTTCCGTCGATTGATTTAGCCTAATTAGTTAACAATTTACAAATGGTACTCAACTAAGCATTGTCACCAAGCTGCCTAGAACTTAAAAACTGTCAGAACTTCATAAATTAGTTAAATTGGATGTTGATTCATAAGGAACCTAGCAGTCAAAAGCATAATAACTCATATTCATATTCAAGTTCCAATTAATTGAGTTACAACAGAATATTTAAAATCTAATTGCCGTCAAATTCAAAGTATAACCAAAATTGTATAGGTGAATAGAGTCCAGTTTCATACGTCAAAGCAATCTGTTTGTTAAAATTACATGTATAGCACACAAGCCGAATATGTATTTCACTTGTTTGTTGACATGAATAACTCAGACAAAACTTCAATTTTTAAAATAATCAAAATGAACTAAGTTAAAACTTTTATAAATAAAATTCCCATATAATATTCAAAAATAAGGAATATTTGAGCGAACAACCGTTTTCAATAACTTCGTCTATAGTCATTGTGATATTTTAAAAAGGCCAAAATAGGGTATTCATTAATGGATTCGATAATGTTCTATGTTAAAAATGGTGAACTTTGGCATCTGTCACGACATAAATACTTCAAAATAGTGTCATTTGTAATTTAGAAAGATCATTTAATAAAGGTTAGGATGCTTCGTTATAAAGTGTCAAGTTATAATCAGCATAGTAATAATGACAAACTAAATCGTGTGAATCAAATGCATAGTAGGAGAATTTCGTCTGGTGAATCGAGATAGGAATAATAGTAACATGTATTGGGACTTATCACTCTGACATATCTACATCTCACTGTTGATGTTCACACTGAGACAAACCAACTACCTATCGCTTTAGACTCCAACACTATCCACTATGTTACTAAGCTCAATTAGCCACTAGGTAGATAATGAATATGATGAGTTATTTAAATACCTTTGAATTAGTACCCACTAAAGCTATTACTGTTGTCTAATAAACTCGTAAAGATTTATATGTAACTCTTTAAACTGTGTCTTATTAGTCTAAACATAATTTTACTTTGTCAAACATATCGCAGAGTTTCAAACGTTTAACATTTCATTTTTCTTCAATGTAACTACTGTATATTATTTGTGATCTGCTTAATTTTCCTTGGATGAAAATATATTGAGAGTATAGTTTGACGCTGACAAATTCTTAGAAAAAACAAGTACCATCTTCTCAGGCCTAAATAAGTATTTCATTTATTATTCAGTTAGTTAGAAAGACATAAACTCGAATATAAAGTTAGGCTTCAGTATCTTGACAAAATTTCCTTATCCGAAATAATTTATAGTTTTGCCAGATTGTATACAGTTGTGTTTAGGCATAAAGCAGTACCGTCAACAGTCATTGGTGTTCAACATTTACGGCACTCATTGAATTAACTTATATTGTTGTTACATTTTCTGAGATGTTAATCTTTTATTAGATAGTCCTCTTATTAGTTGTCAATAATTCGATAATAGAAATAATTAGATGAGAATCTATTTATTATACGTCTAGTAAACTATTTAGTCTATCATATGGGTCTGACTCGTTTAAACTGGAATATGTCTATGTAGCTTAAATATTGTTTTCCTCTTTTAAACATTTCTAAATGATTCTCTTTCAAGACGAGAACAATAAAAATTTGAGTAGAATAATATGGATTCGTGTGATTCTCGTTAATTAATTCTGTAAGTAAATTCGAATATTTTTAGTTTAAAATTATGCATGCCATTTGTAGCATACGTACCTACAGATGAAGATCGTTAGAAGTGATTATTTCTTTTATTGTGTTACAGTAAAGATTCCAATCAAGTTATTAAGATTTGAAACAAATGTTACAAATAAGTACAGTGTACAATATTCTAGAATATCGGTATGTTCATAGAGCTGAACATATAGTACATTCATAGTTGGATATCCGATGTTATGGAATATTCTTTTGTATATTGTAATCATTTGTAACATTTGTTTCAAATCTTAATAACTTGATTGGAATCTTTACTGTAACACAATAAAAGAAATAATCACTTCTAACGATCTTCATCTGTAGGTACGTATGCTACAAATGGCATGCATAATTTTAAACTAAAAATATTCGAATTTACTTACAGAATTAATTAACGAGAATCACACGAATCCATATTATTCTACTTGATTCTCCACTGTCGCTCTCTTCAAAATGATTAAGATAGAGTTTCGGATATATTAATTCACATTTATTACTATTATGACTATTACTATCAATTGTTTGTTGCATCATAGGTGATGATTCAGTTTTGAAACATCAACGTGTCCCTGAAGAAATTGTTCAAACATTTGAAAATGCTAAAAAAGCTAATATTCATCGTACTGTACATGTTGGTGAAAACAGTCCAGCAAGTAGTGTCTATGAGGCAGTGAATAATCTACATGCTGAACGTATTGGCCATGGATATCACATCTTAGATGATGAAAATGCATATAAGTCTCTACTTGAAGCCGGTGTACACTTTGAAGTAAGAATAAGCAACAACACACAACACATTTTATGTATTTTTTCCAAAGAGAAAACACTATTTATTTACACTAAAGTCATGAAACTATCTAAGTTGGACAAGCACTGAAAACCTAGGAGCACTGAACAGCCGTTTTATCCTAGTATTGGACTCCTCAGCAGTGAACATCTACAACATCGCACACGGGAATCAAACCCGAGCATTCGAGCCCGAGCCCTAACGTCATGGTCGGCGTCCATTGCTTTCAGGTTTTCAGTGGTTGTCTAACTCAGATCGGTTCATGATTTCAATGACATTCAACGATCTCCACAGCTTCTAACTGATATATTTATTTTCACGTCACTTATAGCATATCATATTGATGGACAGATTATACTGCTTAAAGAATGTTCACTGATTATTGTTTTGTGGTGCAGTTTAAGATTGATAGATTTTGATTGGAATTTCATACCATGACAAGATCTGTTTATCTCAATGAGTTTTCTTTAAATATTTGGTTTTTAAGCGAGCAATTTTCCAATTGTTGTTCGTGAAATGAATAAAACCAAAGTCGTCAGTAGAAATATCAAGATAACAAGTATTGCTTGCACTTTCTTATAGTTATTTGTGAAGATTAATTCAACTTTGATATCGCTTTTATCATAGATTAATTTTAGTTAGAATGTTACTGAAAAACGGAAGGAGGATTAGACAGTTCTTTCGTCCTAGTTACAGACTTTTCAATAGTTTGAAGCGGACAATCTTTTCTGAGACTGAACACAAAACTTTCAGGTCTCGTGGCAAGCGCATCATCCTCAGACTACTTAACCCCTAATATAATGGTTCGGCTTCCCAGCTTCATTTTTTTAGCAATATAACGCGATATCATCCAATGACGCTAGTGAGTAAGTCATTCACTTTCGATATAGTTGAACTCCAACGGTTCATAATTTCTGACTTCTTAGGAATTCCATTCTAGAATAAAACAACTGCTCAATACACTTTGGTTTTAAGCGCTTCCTCACTTGCTATCAATTCCATACGAAAACCAACTTTACTTCTAACCAATCTGAACAAATTTATCGACTAATAATTTTTTTCAGAACCAATGTTATTAATACCAGCTCAAAATGAAATCAGGTCAACTGATTAGTTTAATTGATCCCAAAGTAAACAGGATTCAGCTGAGTGTTTCATAGATGATGGTTAATAATTGTCATAGTTTGAGAATTATTTTGATTATTTCGGAATACGAACGAAAGAGAGGTCCTCCTGATACGTAATGTGATCATAGAAATCCAGAGAGATCTGATGGCAATACATAAAATCAATTCAACATTTATAACCCACTTGTAAATGGCGTGAAGAGAAGACTGAACTTTCAGAAAAGCTCTGATATTCCCTAACGAAGTCAGTAATGTGATGTAATAGCCCTCTTTGCATTGTAAAAAAAGAACCCAATCAGAGAACGGGCAAGTTCGACATGTAATGTGAATTAAGAGTTATCGAGAATTTTATTGCTCATTAAAACTATAAACTGTTAACTAAAGGAGAAAGGCCGGATTATCTGAAATCTTCCTTGCAGGTTTGGAGTTAGCTTCCATTGGATTACCACTCAATATCTTAATAGTATGTTCTTTTACTAAGCTTGAAGGTCCTTCATCCGTTAAATATGGGATCATGGGTTATTTCATCTCAAGAGATTTTTTAAATGGTATCAATCTGAGATTGTCTGGCAATTGTATAAATGTTCTCGTAAACTCGCTTAAACCGATAACAATAATGGTAATTATTGGTAAAACTAACAGTAAATTATTTTTTAAGTGAATGTATGTACCCGTTGACATATAAATTCAAGAGATAGGTTAAACGAAGAGTTCTCCTTTCGGCGAATTCATTTTCAAAGCTGTACAATCGGAAATATGTACTGATTTTTCAAAATGATAACAACTGCAATAATAGTGATAATAAAATCCTGTTTACCATGATAACAATGAGGTAGGATAAACAAATTTATAAAAACGTAATTTTTACTAGGTAAACTAATAATAATTTTAGTATCTCTTTGTTTATCCTACCTCACTGTTACCATATTCAGCAGAAATTTATTATCACTGTTATTGTAATTATTATCACTTTGGGAAATGAGTATATAATTCCGATTGTACGATTTTGACAAATGAATTCGTCGAAAAGAGAACTCTTCATTAAATCAATCTTTCTTATTTTAAGTAAGGTATTTATTTATAATTTAGGTGTGCCCATCGTCAAGTTTTGTAACTGGTTCCGTTGATGGTCAAAATCCAAACAATCATCCTGTACATCGTTTCATTGCGGATAAATTTAATTTCTCCATTAATACCGATGATCCAACATTGACAGAAAGATGGAATTTACAAGAAGCTAAATATTGTATTGAAGAATTAGGTATAGCACCTAATCAATTGAATATGGCCAATTATAATGCAGCTATGGCAGCGTTTGTTACCAGTACTGAACGGGAATTTTTAATATCACATATAAAAATTCGATCAAGAAATAGAATAATTAAAATTTAATTAGTAACAAAATCAATATTTCATTGAAAATGATTCATTTAAACAAAAAGTAGATGTCGTTTCAATCTTAAATATCACGTTTTATATAATATTTTTTCCCCAACAGAACAATGATATTACTCCACCCACTATTCTGACTTGTTATTATGACTTTTGTTTTATTAAATTAATTTCAAAGCATTCCATTTTAATTTATTCTTTTTCTTAAGTATCCCTTTTTTGCTTATTAGAACAAGTTTGAAAAATAACTGTGTTGAATTTAAACAATTTTTTATTTATTTTAGAGATTAGTGCTAATTGAATGACCAATTTATATGTAGAAAGATATTAGTAGCAGTTTGTAATTTTCCGTGATCGATGTTAAATATTGTAATTGATCAGCTTCTGTTGATGTACATGCATTCTATATGGATTGCTTCGGTATTGCTATTTAGTCAAAAATTTTGATAAGGTTGGAATTGTGGTTATCAGTGAAATATGAAACAAACATTCTTTGACCATTTCGCACTCATCAAATGTTTAAATACTCATTTCAATGCTGATTTTCATACTGAGAGTTAAACCTAGTACACATCACCGAAACTCCAACAAATCATCTACTGAGCTACTCAGTTTGGGTAAACACTAACTTGATCGACGGGTTTAAAGTTATTTTTAGTATTTCTATTTTCTCGTTATAAACAACTTCATGCTTGTTGAATAAATTAACATCTACTTAAACTCAGTAGCTCAGTGTATGATCGGTTGATGTCTAAAGCTATGTGTCTCATTATTAAAATCGAAAATGAAATGAAAATACATCTACGTGATGAGCTTCAAACAAGAGAAAACACTGATAAACACTATTCCAAGTTATAAAATAGATTGACATTAACAATAGATGAAATAGATGGATTCTATAACACTCAAATGAAATTCGACATATAACGATCTAAGCCTGAAGAGCACGACAGACGTTCGTTATCCTGTTATGAACTTGGAAATATGGAAATAACTGAATAATTATACAAGAAAATGTGTTCCCCACAACATTAACGTGATACAGACATCACAAAGAAGTTTCCATTCGTTATATACAACATGAATATTGATATTATTGTTAATAAGTGTGAACACTTCCAGACTGCTCCCACTCAGGAGAAACTCCCTGTCACAAGCCCAGTTGGAGAGGAGGGTCGAGTGTACGGCTAGTAACTCCACCTCGTAAAGCAAACTCTGCTAAGGAAACGATAGCCAAAGAAAACTGGTAAAAATTTGTTCTGTTAGTTGAAGGGTCATTGTGTAGAAAAATTATGACACTTCATAGTGAAAACCAGGGGTCTCCGGAAGTCACAAGAACAACTCCCCTTCTGATAACCAGGAAAACAGTAAATAATTGGGATATGTAATGTCCGAACAACGTGCGAGACTGAGGAAGTGCTTTAAATAGCCACAAAATCGAGGAGATACAACCTGAACCATGTTGAAATAAGTGAGACCTATTAGGTGTAAACGGTAAGGAAAAGTCTGACTTCAGAAAAGATCGAGAAACAATCCTTTCATCATGCAAAGTGGTGCTGGACCTCAGGAAGAACCGGTACAAAGGATGGACTACTTCCAACCACTTACCGTGTTGTTAACACACTAAATTAATAATGCAATACAGTTTTACACTTCCATATTTTTAAATATTTCAGCAACATTGTTCCAACAAACATTTTTAGAGTCGCTTGTTGTGTTTGTAAATACGTTTCTTTTGGTCGACGTGCAAAAATATGAAGTAAATGAAAAATTCAATCAATTGATTGTATCTATTTGTTTTACTACTGAATTCACAGGTAATCAATCAGTCATGTGAATGACAAACTTCCTTCAGAAAGTGTTAATTTGTCCAGGTCTTTATGTATTCCACTTTCGCAACCATGTCTGTAAGGTAAACATATCAAATGATTAAACAATTTTCTGTTTACCAAACCTTACTTAAACGTGAATCTACGTTTGTTGTGCAATAAAAACAAACTAACCAGTGAGTAAGAATAGCTCATACTTATGTGTGGTTGAAATATTTTGTCACTTTGTAGTGAAATCTATACTACAATCACTGGTATTACTGTGAGTAAAAGAATTAGTATTATGGATTCACTGAATTGTTCAGTTGAACATACGTAAACAAACGAACACGTTATAACTCACCACATAACCTGAAAGTAGATGTGTACAGAAACTGTTTGTACAGTAGCTTTCAATGGACATACTTTTCTATCATTGATTCATACTTCTGTCTTGTTTATTCGTCTTTTACATCAAATATTATCACCTTCATTTCAACAAATCGGAACACAAATTTGAATCCAGAACACTTATTTGTTTTTGACTATTATCACCTTTGAACAATTCTCGTTCACAATAATCTTCATTAACTTATCTCAAAAATCATACCATAGTCTTCCAACAATCAGTCTTATTTTCGCTTTTTAGTTTTCTATACTCATGGTAAGAGGGTTGGTGTAGACTGAAAGTGGTTGGATTAGTCTTCAACACAAATCGATATCAGTCGGATAATCAACGAAAAGCTCCTAGTTTGAAGCACTATAACAATGTAGAATGATAATTTTGTACACCAACAAGCCAATTTATTATCACAACAATTATTTACCCCAATTCGATCGGTTTACCATGAGTAACTACAAATAACAAGCAGTGAGTAAACGGACTATTCCAATCAATACGTACCATACATATATGCGAAGATTTACACATATTTATGAATTACTACTACTGTTACTATAACGTTCAATACCACTACTAACAAATGTTCGGAATGGATTCAGTAAGCTTTAACTGAACCGTTTCCAAAAAAATGTTTATATTATTGACCGATGTCAAATGATTAATCAAAGAGGAATCAAATGGATTTCTGTCTAATCGTCAAATGTAAAATGTTCAAGTCATCCATGACATATCCACCATCATCTTTAACACTTCATTAATTAATCACAAATTTTCATAAACTGTTTGTAAAGATAAATCATCTAATCCAGTAAATTAATAATATTTACTAGTTAAAGCAAGTTCTGATTTATATTCGCCACATAATATGTAGTCATTACCTTCATGATCGTCTTGGAAGAAACCTCAATGTTTATCATAATAAGTATGAGTGTTTGTTCAGTTATAGCACGAACAATTGAAAATAATAATATTGTTATCTAATATAACATAACCTACTTTGTATTAAATTTATTATTATGTAGGTGGGACAGATGATAAATCTTAGACCTATAGTTTGGGTGCCAAGCGCTTTAACCGGTAAACATAGTAGCTTGTGATTTATTTGGCTCATGCATGAATATTATGCTTTGGAATTGCTTCAGACCAACAACATGCAATTTAACCAGACAACTAATTGATGGAAAAATTGATTTTATGAAAGATATGCAATCATATAAGAATAATTTTGATACCCAACATTCATATGATATCATTCTATCTTCTTTTCAGTTTTGAATATAAATTGACGTAACTATGAAATTATAACTGACTAAAAGTAAGTAAATTACTTCATCCATAATACCCAACCAACTTTGATTTATCAAGACAAGGATCAAAATACTAATGAACGATATGATCATTAAATTCAAAGACTGACTTCTTAAACTTAGAAATCGCCTCACTATATTTACTATGATTTTCAACGTAGAGAAATAAACAATCAGCGTCCAATTATTTTCATTTGTTTCAATACTAAAGACACTTAGAAATATGATATGTTTAGCTGAGTAAATTAATTAACTAGAAAACAGTTTTTTGTAGACATAACGTTCAATGAAAATGGTCTAACTAAATTCTAATGGAGTATTTTGTGAGTAGTGCCCTGAATTCATGTTATTGATGTACGGAATTTTGCTGAAAACTTAGATCAGCGGTTATTAACTGAATCGGCTGAAACAGGGGAGCATTTGTAGACTTTTGTGTTTTTCTCATCAGTAATATTTTGTTATGACTAGTATCAGCTGTCCTGATGGGCGGCTCATGCTCCTCTACGAGGGATAACAGGCGTAAATAAGTAAGTATCAGTTGCAGACAAACTGATCAGTAATCAATGCCATGTTATTTACTCTTTTGTATTGAACAGATTTTAACAATTAAGTATCAGATAAATACATTCACATTTTGTGGGAATTTGCCTTAATGAAAGTGATAACGCTTATGAGATTTGATTTTTAACAAATAAAACGATATAAAGATTCCGATGGAATTATCTAGATAGTTTGAAATAATAAAAAGCAATATAGAATACAACTTTTTGAATGGAATGAGCTCTAAAATACTTTAAAGTGAGCTTTAAAGCATTTAGTCTCTTTGATAAATTTCGATAATGTAATAAGAAGACGAAGATTATCAGAACTATGTGATGATATATTAGCGCAATACGTTTCGAACAATCTAATCACACATAATACACTTGCTAAGAACATTTATATCTAAAAATAAAAGGTCAACTAGATTGGAAATGGGGGGGGGTAAGTGTAGACAAGGACAATAATAATAATATTGTGAAAGCAATTTGAAACCTAATCACTCTGGATAATAAGCTAATATTACCAGGGTAGGTTTAAGGTGAGAACAAACTGTTTTAGAATACACAAACGGGGTTTGAATTTTCGTTTATTTTTATTTTTATATATAAATGTTCTTAACAAGTATATGTGTGATCAGATGGTTCGAAATGTATTGCGTTAAGATGTCACATAGTTCTGATAATCTTCATCTTCTTATTACACTATCGAAATTTAAAGTGAGCATCAAACAGTTGAGTAGTAGAATATATCACTGCTTTGACCATTCTATACGCTTACTTTTGTTGTGAAATAGCCTATAGGAATGGTTATGCTTACAATTTTTTTTATATTAATCATAACAAAGTAACTCTGGATAATAAAAGACATTCTCATTGATCTTAGGGAGAAATAAGGGATATTTTTAACAATCACTATTTATGCCATCATAATGTCTTATAGAATCTAATCGATTATGCAATGTATTTTATACTCACTGTTTATTCTGTTTGATCTTTCCACCATTCATTTTAGTCTTATTCGGTTTCTTTTTGTATATTACATACATTACTTACTAATATTCAGTAACTTATGTCATTGTCAATAATTTGTGCATATGCAGCTTTATTTTCGTTATTTTGAGCTATATTTCTAAGTATTTACAAGAATCTATTACATTTAAACCATTTATAATTTCCATTTCTTTCCTTGAACATTCTTAACAGTTTGTCCCCATTGTATATGTGGTCACTGAACACTTGTTTTTTCGAAATAATTCCCATATTTTGTGTATAAAGATCACTTTAATTTGTTGGTTCTCACTTTTGAATTAATGTAGCTACTGGTTATCAGTTGATTTATCGTAGATTTTCGTAAATAGTTCTTATATATCTACAATAGAGGGCAATTTTTCTTTGGCCGCATCTTGAATCGTGTAAATGCTTTAGATATCCCATGAACTGAGGTTTCCGAAATACATTGCTTGTGTTATCATCAATAATATCATCGTCTCATAAACAAATTCTTTAATTTGATTCTGGTTGAACCTTAAACCAAAAGTGGAGTTGAGTCTGCTTGGGTCGCCTAATCAATACACCAGTAGACATTTAGACACCACTTATGATTCTAGCTTAAATTATAATCCTGTTTTCACTATTGGATTGCCAATGATCGAATTAGCCAAATTTGACGGAATGTCTATCAAATTTTGGACCTTTATGAGGAGATTGAGAAAGGATTTTGTGGCTAGTGTTAGTGATTATAATAAACAATTAAGCAGTTAGTGATGATACCAAACGATTAACTAAGAATGCAGTGAACCACTGTCATTATTTTCTTAAGTTTCAAGCTAAACTAAGACAATGGATATTTTTTATCCGACTTACTCACCGGCTCACCGCTTCATCCACAAGAAGATATGAGAGTGAAAAATCTCGCAAAAAGGATTAGTAATTGCAAAATTACTGTCATAAATGAAACGTGGTCCTGACCTGCAATTTTCCACTAACTTGAAGTGTAGAATTCAGAGTTTAACTTAAGTATTCCAGCTTGAATAGAGAGATGTTGTGAGCATTTTGAACAATTATTCAGAGCTGTCTTCTATGATATACTAGAATTTCTAGAACAGGCTTTGTACCTATAAGCTAATTGGAACCACAAGCCTCAATCGGTGTCAACGCGACATGGTATCTAAATCACGTCAAAGAGCATAACGATCAACTGCTGTCGTGTTATCCACTTAGCTACTGAGTTCTGATAGCCACTTCTTTGTGAAATGGGGTGAAGTTTAAATTCATTTGGTATTGTTTGTTTGAATCTTCCCATTGATGTTTAGCACTGCAATTGATCAGTCTCTCATTGACATATGTGCATACTGTGCGTATTGCCCCGATATTGCCTTAATTCACAAGCATTATAAGTAAAGATAGATAGTGGCCAGCAGTGAAATCTAGGACGCGTGCTTCGTCCCAATTGAGACTCATCAACTGGATGTACCTGCATCTCAGAGTTGATGTCCACTCTGGGACTCGGACCCAGTACCTTTCGCTTCAAACGCCATCGCGTTATTCACTCAGCTATTGAGTCCTGATAGCCATTTGCTTGTGCAATTGGTGTGAAGTTTAAATTCATTTGGTATTGTTTGTTCCAATCTTCCCATTGATGTGTGTATTGAACAAATGCCAATAAGAGACTGATCAAGTGCAGTCCTAAACATCAATGGGAAGATTCAAATAAACAATACCAAGTGAATTTAATCAACTGCCAAATTTGTAGTAATGTCCTGATCCCCACAGGTTTTTCAGTGAATCCAAGGGATGTATTCGACATGCCAAAGATGTTACCTTTTAACTACATTAACCCTAACCATCGAGAGGCTAAATGCTGAAAGTTTATATCTTACAATATTGCTGGATCCAGCTCCCAACACCATAAATTGCTACACAACAGAGACAGCTTTAAAACAACAGGTCTTTTAACCTCCCACTACACCAGCTAGCATTCCCCTACGATTTAACCCTGTTAAACTACATGGTTCAAATATATGATTAAATAAAATCGCTTTGCCAGACAATCGCTTCTGGATCCGATCCTCAATGGGATAGTGGATTAGCACTCTTGACGTGTCCTATTCTGGGACGAAATAACCGTCTAATGCACCCAGGCTTCTAATGTCCATCTAACTCATATGAGTTCATGATGTAAATTACATAATATTAACCACTTTCACATTATTTACCGAAATGAATATACTTACAAGACTTGATTGTATTAATCTGATGTATTATATTAAAGTATTTAACATTAAAAAAAGCCATATACGTATGTAAATATATAAGGTGCTAATTTTAATAATTCGTTGTATAGAAAAATAAAAAATATCAGAAAAATTACTAATAAAGCTTTCATAGCTGATTAGCAGACAATTTCGAAGAGTTAGTAATAATAATAGTAATAATAATAATAATCGTATTCATAGTAATAATAATGACAATAATACCTAACATTTTAATAAAACATCTAGTTCTAACATTAAAACAGACTTGACCCTTTTTATTTTTCAAAAAAATAATCTATATTTTGTTCATAGTAAGAAGAAAGAAAAAAGAGATAAATGAAAAGTCAATCAAAATGTAGACATTCTTGGTGGTGTTGTCGTCGTCATCGCTAATCACATATAGTTTGAATTTCTTCTGGTTCAATGTTGTTTCAAATGATCATTACTTTTTTCTGATTATTTGACATATTCTTTATTGTTTTAATAAACTAACCTGATACATCATATTCATATAGATTTAAAGAAAAATTTAACAAACACTTGTAACGTATTAAAACAAAATTAAACAAGATTCTTAAATCCAATTTCCGATTTCATTGGATCTTGTCCTTTATCTATGGAATCTGCTTTATTATAATGTTCAATGAAGTTTTGATATAGTTCAGTGACAATTTCTCCTGTGATAACATCACCTGAATTGATAGTCAACATACGAATGATGAATACACCATCAGCACGTAAGTATTTATCAATAAATTCATCTAAATCACTTCTTTTTAATTCATCACCTTTCAATGAATGAACACCTTTTAATCGAAGATAACGTTTAATGAAATCTTTACGTTTAGATGCTAAAATCATACGTGCAAGCCATAATAATAAACTAAGAATACATGTGATAAGTAAGAAAACAATCCAAAACCAGAAAAATATATAAATTTTTTCATTTAACATATTTATTGGTAATGCACATTGGGCAGTGTATGAATTCTTTACACCAACTAATCGTATACCAGGTACACGACAATATGCTACACGTGGAAATAACATAGTTTCAGGCCAATCACGTCCAGCACGTATATGGTTAACAACAGTTAAACCAAATCCATAACCCTCAACATTTTCATTGTCTGAATAGGATAAATCACTTACTGAAATGTACAAAAGAAAAAAGAGTCATGAAAAATATAAATTATTGCATTCATTTCATTGAATATTGAATTTAGAAATGAGAATCATTGAGTTTCGACTTGGTAATTCAAATGTAACATGTTCGTAGGTTCGATCCTTCAAAAACAGCGAATATGGATGAACATTTCTGAGAAGTCCCATAATAAAACAGAGCATATGTTGACTTTCATTGGTTAGTTGTTTTACCAAAGATGAACCGTCGTGCAGTGAACTAAAATTATTAACCAATATGTAATTAAATTGACTGTCCTTAAAACAGTTGAGAAAGTTACTACTACTTTGCACAAAATGGATTCAATTCCAATTAGGTAACCAGTTATACAAACAGACTAATGAAGTAAGTATACAGTCACCACCACAAAGGTGTTTACTCAAACATTTTTGAACAATTTTGCAAATTGATATGTCAAAGTTCGCCAGTGTAATAAATCTGAAAGCCGAACAAATTGATTAATCCTAAAAAATTTGAAGTTACAAAATAACTATTATGTACACGGCTCCTAAACGTTTTTTTATAAACCCTTATGTACACATACTACATATCGTTACTTCATAGTCATCTACTTTTCAACTGGAAGTATCTGATGTCAGTGAGTATGATGTACATGTAAGTAACATATAACACAAATTAAGTGCACTTTTACTAATAACAATGTTGTAGAAATACCTGACTGATGTGCACTAATAAGATTAAAGTCACTACTTCTAAAAATTCCTTTGACATCCTTTAAGCATCAGATCCAAAATAAAACACTTGAGTTATGTTAGTGGAAGGCTTTTAGTGATTTTACTATCAAACTACATCCAAGTGATATAACATATCTAGTTTACCATCAATTTAATCAGTAGTAATTTATCGTAGACAGTATGCACACAAACAGACTAACTTTATGATGTTCAATAGTAAAGCATTTTTTCTTTTCTTACAACTAAAATATTATGCGTTTTACCTAAATATTTGATCAGACTTTGAGACAATATTCAGTAATCACTTATTTACATGATAATGACCATATAACACATAAATACATATTTTAAAGAAAAATCAGGACGATATGTTAGTCAAGGTAACTAGTGATTGGCTAATGAGCAAAGATAGATATACCTAACTACATTAAATTTGAGATACTATCCTAAGATTGATTCTGCCCTTATTTTGCTTTGACTTCACTATTTTACTGCTTTTTAGTGTGTTGGTGCAACACTGTTCTGACCTATATCCTCTGGTTCTTGTTCCAATTGAATAATTCAGTCGTGTGTATCATGTGCTCAAGTATCGAATTCTATTGATCTAGAGATCCAAATCCAATGTTGTGTTGAATAAATCAATTATTCTCCTTTATAGAGAATGTAGATGACCTACATAATGAAATCTAATGGTAAATAGTTAAAATAATGATTATTATTAATTAATAATGTAATCATTATCAAACTTACATGCTTTAAAATCAGTCACTTTGCCTAATTGTAAACTACGTCGACTCGCACTACCATTTGAATAAAAGCCCAAAAAACGTTGAATTAAAAATATTTGTAATGCAGCATTAATAATTGTAATAATTTTTACGCAGAAATAAGAAAATATCAAGTTTGTACCGAGTCTTTTACTAGCTACAAATATCCCACCAAATCGAGCAGCTGTTTTAGTTAGTTTAGCACGTCTACCCTTAAAAAGAGGAAGAGAGACAGAGTTAGAATACAGTAAAAATGAAAAATACAGTTTACAGATGTGTTATGATAATCATTATTATTACTATCAGTATTATTATTGTTATTATTATTAGTAGTAGTATTAGAATGAGGGGGTTTCACCTTATTAATTATTAAGGAATATATATATATGCAGTGGATTATTTCGATGTTGTCATTTAGTTACAAGTTATAAAAAAGTTGAATTTTGGGTTAACAGTGAAATTCAAGTTCTATTTGGCATTTTTCGGCTGGAAATGGCTGCATCATGGTGTTGTCGTTCACACTAAGATACAGACCATATGCTATTTCACTTTAAACTCTACCGGGTTATCCGCTGAGAAACTGAGTCAAGATAGCCATCAGCTTGTTCAATTGGTATGAATATATTTGTACAGGTCTGTATTTTTTTTGTCATTAGTATTAAGGACTATATTTGATTCATCTTTTTTAGGATAAGTGTTGAATGATTGTTTTTCAAATGTGTATAGTCTGTATCATTATTCAGACCTGTATTAGTCTTACAGAAGTAGCAATTATAATGTGTTGAGGAGTAGTGATCTACTCGTTAGCAACTGAATGTGACAGTTCGTAGTCAATGTGTGGTGTGGGTGACTTATATCCACATAAGTAGTATATAACTATGGCCGGGCATTAAATGCATTTCAGTAGAAGATAGATAAGGAAAGAACGGAAATGAAACGCAATTAGCATGAAAATGCATGAGCATTGGTAATCGGAGACTACGGACTGATATTTACAGAAGGAATGGTCAAGACTAAACTCCGCCTGTAACTCCTCCGGGAACTACTGCTGGTCCCAAGCCCAGATAAAGGAGGAGGGTTGGGCATGGGGTTAGCGACCCCATCCCGTAGAAAACCAACTCGCTAAAAAAAACACTAACCAGAAAAATAGTCAAGATTGAGGCAATTGATTGATAGTTTGCAAATTAACTATATACTATATGGTTGTCAGATTTTAGTGAGATATTCTGTAATTTTGTGCTTAAATGCATTCGATTATCCTTACTCGTGTTCTTGTTCACTACAAATGAGTCACCAATACTTTCTGAGCTCGCGGATTCTCCACTTTTTTCATTATTATAGCGGGTTTGTAGAGGGTTAAATTTTAGTTTTTAGATCACAAACTAACCTCAGACAAAACTGAATAATTATCTCAACCTAGTATGAGGCTCGTCAGAAGCGACTATTCAGTGGCTAATTTTGACAGGTGACTCCTAGAGCTCTTGTAAGAAATTGTGACCAATGGAGCTTAATCCTATTTGATGTGAGACAATTATCCACTAATGTGTGTTATAACGTATGAGTACCAGTTGTTATATCGATTGCCTGCGTGCCCTCTTTAGTATATGAACGTCCTGATTCCCGCCAATGAGAGAAGAGAGAATTATCGATCGGAACAATGATACATAAAATCGTATGAGCAGTCTTGAGTGCGTATCGACCCTGCTTTCTGCCTGGCCCAGCCAGTTAAGTCCAGAACATCCAAACAGCCTCTGCAATATGAATCATTATTCACAAACATACTGGGTTTATATACCAACCAAACTGACCACATCGTACCATAAAATAGAAAATAACATTTGTACAATATTTAACTAAGTGTGGTTGTTAATAGGGGGAAAGTAATCAATAAACTGATGATAACTCAAGAATCGTATGATAATAGGTCAAAGGTCGAAATAGGAAATATACATATTACATTGATCCATAAATAGTCCTCAAAAGTTATCATTCATAATTCGCCAGGAGATATAACATTGTGGTTGGTAGATAATTGCGCAATATTGCACATTAGTTGAATTTAGAAATGTCAACCATTGGGCTTCGACTCAGTGGTCTGAACTTTCAGCCTTTGTTACGAGATTTGAAGGTCTCGAGTTCGATCAGTGTAGCCCTACTAAACAGTCACATACTTGGTGATATATTTAGTAGTTTTCGTTTCAAATAATCAATTTCCGATGGCGAACTAATTTTATCACCAAACAGTCAAACAATAAGCACAATACATTTAGTAATGATTTACATTATCCGTTTTTTGTTATTTCAATCGAAATTTGGTCAGTCTTAGTTGACACATGGGCATCCTGCGCGGGTTCCCTTGATAAAACGTTTACGACACAAGTTTATATAGAGTAAATGTAATGTGGCTAATAGTGGAATCCAGAAGGAGTCTCAGATTGGATGGAACACAATTCTTGGATTCCACTGCTAGTCCCATTCCATCTATTTGACGTTTATAAACATGACATTTTATTTATTTGATGAAAAATTTAAAGATGTCTTAAATAGTTTTAGAAGCTCTTCCTATAGAAAATCCAAAACTCAGTAAGACCTATGTCTAAATTAACTTACTGTCCTACATTCTTTGTGCATTCCAATCATGTCCTCGATGAATTCTGCTACACGAGCTACTGCTTTCTGACGATCTTCTCGAGATAGTATAGCAGCATCTGCCGCTGATTTTACTAATGAAAACATATCACCACCAGAACGACAAGTGCAAGCAGCTTGCCAAGCAATATGTGGAATATAAAATAATATGCACTGTAGGCCAAGTACAAACGGTACCCATTGATAATAAGCTAACAATACAAAATAAAGTGAGAAACATTCGACAATGAATAATATAAAGTATGATTTGATAAATATATTGTAAGGAATCAATCAACTGAAGAATTATTGTGTATTGACGAGTGACTTGTTTCTGGCTGAGTTCCAGAAGTTCTTATAAGAGGCTATGATTGGTAGGGTATGATCATTTCGTTAGTTATGAAGATTTCGTCGATGTCACCATATAATCGTCGCGCTACTGGTTGGCTGAAGTTGAAGTTGTAGATGTAGACTAATAGATTCAGACGCAGTGGTCAAAAGGTACGATGTTCGTCGTAAGATTTGAGAGTTCTAGGCACGATCTTTGGTGTGGTCAAACGTAAGGACTATTGAAGAGCTTTAAACTAGAAAGAAACAGTTTTATTTTGATGTAGGTTTGTTCTCTGAGCCGGATGGTTTGGTCGTGGAGCTTTCATCGTCCTCCTGAACGAATTGGCATTGCTTATTTGAAACTTCTCATTGATGTTTAAGAATTAAGACTATATCGGAGTAATACACACAATATGCACATATGCCAGTAAGAGACTGATCAATTGCATTTCCAAACATCAATAAGAAGATTTAAATAAAAAATACCAAATGAACTAGTCAATTTCGTTATGTAGTTTTACACTTTGAAGTATAATGAGCAGGATACTTCTGATAACTTACTGGATATAGTAGAGATGGTAGAGGTTAATATTTTTGATATTAAGACAATTTTTTATGTAAAGTAGTATTTTCCTAA